>NC_037680.1:105823333-106123333 GCF_003255815.1 Theropithecus gelada | reverse complement strand
GGAGAAGTGAACATCAACTAAAGAAGGGCAGGTTCTTGTCTTCCTGCTCACTTGGGCAGAGCAGGGGCCAGGGTCGGGGCCGGGGTGAGATGCCTGTGGCCTGCCCGGCTTTCCCACTCTCTCACTGTGTGCTGGCGATGAGTTAAATGTGTTTGGCGAGCCCTGCTCTTCACCCTCTCCTTATTTTGCAGTGCAGGCTCAGCTCTCTTAAACAAATGTGAAACCTTGGAAACATTGCTGAAGGCTGATGACTGAGCAAGCAGCACCAGTCTTCGCTCACATAGAGCACTTTGCAGTTCTTAAAGCTCTGTCACACCCTCGATTAGTCAGTTGTCACTTAACTCTGACCGAAGGCCTTGCCGTTTAGTGTTTAGTCCAGGGCAGCCTTCAGGGTCATTCTGGGACCGAATGGAATCTTTGTGCAAGTGCTTTTAAGAACTCCAACATGCTTTCTTATTATTGCTGGGATTGTTACCTGAAAGTTACAATCAGGCCTCTGGAAGTTCGGATGGGGGTAATTGGCACAAAGTCACACTAGTAATAAACAATGGCCCTTGAACTAAAAGCTAGGAATTTTGCTTGCACTCATACTACAATTTCCTAGTTGTTAATGTTTTGCTGAGCACTTCATGTATACCAGGCACCGTGCTAGGAGCTAGGATATCATGCTAAGGAAGGCTGAGATGGCCCCTCCAATAGTGCACATACAGGTAAGTATGTCGTCACATGCAGGAATAGGTGCCTTGAAGATGCACGGAAGGGATGTGCCTGAGCTTGGAGAGCCAGGAGAGACTCCCATGTATAAAGACCTAAGAGAGGAGAGGGAGGAGATGGCGCAGCTGAGGGCATGACTAAGCTAAGAGGATGAGAAGAATCATGGTGATAGCAGGTGGAAGCAGGCAGGGCAAGGCTTGCAGGGCTGGGTGAGCCCCGCGAGGCCTTTCATCTTCATCCTAGAGGGAGGGAGTCGGAGGGGGAGGTTTGAAGGCCAGCTCCACTATTTACTTACCAGCTTTTTCCCATGGGCATGTGGTTTTATACCTCCCTGCATCTTGGTGATTTTAATCTGTAAAATGGGGTGATGATTGTGTCTATGTTCTGGGATCAGTGGAAGGATTAAATGAGGTGAGACAGATAAAGTGCCTAGCACAGTGCCTGGCTAAGTGCTGAATACGCAGTAGCTGTTTCATCACTATTGTTTTCCTAATAATGATTCCTATTAAACCATTGATAAGCAGGGGAATTTGAACTTTTCATTCTGGAACAATGTTGAACTTAAATTAGAGAGAGACAAGAGTGAGAATAAGGAGAAAAGTTTGGGGACAGTTGTAGAAGTCCAAGAAATAGATATAGGCTGCTAGGAATGGAAGGGTAGAATTTGAAAAAGAGAGGCAGATGGATTTGGAAGAACTTTGGAAAGAAAATGGAGGAGGCCTGAGAAGGAGCAAGGTGGTAGAAGGTGAGGGAGGGCGAAGCAGCGAATCTGGGGCTTTGCAGGGGGTTGTGCCGCTCATGCAGAAACAGAAAAATGGAGAAGTGTTCTATGTTGGAACCCTTGTGAGAGACCCTCATGATAGTCACATGGAGATGTTAGCTAGGCTGTGGCTCTGTGCATCCGGAATAAGCCTGGGCTCATCTAAACACAGAGACATGGGCCTTCAGGTAGTAATTTAAACCCTGGATGCTGATCTGGGAACCCTTCTCCTTTATGCAGTGGCGCACCAGCCCCTCCACGCTTTATTCTCTAGATAAAGCCTAGAGAAAATGCGAGGCTCTGGAACTGACAAGATGAAGATGAGTTTTCCATTACGAAGACTTTTATTCAAAGGTTTATCTTCATTGAAGACTGAGCAGGGAAAAGCAGGCTTTCATTAGAGTTTAGAAGAATTTGCTGGAATGTGTGGCAGCCCCTTAGCAGGAACTCATACCTGGTGACTGGCATTTTTTAAACAGCCTCTCTCACTGGCCTATCCTTACAGTGCTTGCTTTTGTGAATTGGCATTAACTCATATTTATAGAACACTTTGCACTTTAAAAAGAGCCTGTGTCAGCAGGTGTGGTGGCTTATGCGTGTAATCCCAGCACTTTGGGGGGCTGAGGTGGGCAGATCACTCCAGGCCAGGAGTTTGAGACTGGCCTGGCCAATATGGTGAAACCCTGTCTCTACTAAAAATACAAAATTTAGCCAGGCGTGGTGGTGCACTCTTGTAATCCCAGCTACTCTGAGGCTGAGGCACAAGAATTGCTTCAAACCGGGAGGCAGAAGTTGCAGTGAGCTGAGATCGTGCCACTGTACTCCAGCCTGGGCGACAGAGCAAGATTCTGTCTCAAAAAGAAAATAAAAAATAAAAAGAGCCCGTGTCTCCAGGATGTTTCTCACATCAGACATGCCGAGAGCTAGTGTGAGCAGAGCCTCAAATTCACAGAACGTCCTGGGGTTCAGAGCCAGCCCTGACCCTTGCCTGCCTCCTTTTCAGTTTCTCCATTGTAGGTTTTTATTGATTTTGTCTGCCCTGCTTCCCTGTGTCATTCTTTGAGGAAAGGAAATGTATTTTATTCATCTTGTTGCCCATACCTAATTCCAACATCTTTCCTACGGATCGTGTTTTATGTTAGCAGGAGGGATTAATATTTGGTAAATAATTTAATAATAGAAGTCAACACTTAGATATCACTCACTATGTCTGCTAACTAATTTGACTCTCACTGTTGTGCTAGGAAGCACACACTGTTAATATTTCCATTTAACACATTAGAAAACTGAGACACAAGAGGATCAATAACTTGCCTGAGGTTACATAGCCAGAAATGGAAACCCAACCCAGAAATCGGCTCCAGTGCTCCCAACTACTGTCCTACCCCATCTCTGAATATATTCTTTAAAGGAAATCCCATTATGTTTTTTTAAAGATTATCTTCGTAACCATCATCATAAGTAAAATGCACACAAAGAAAACTTCTCGATGTCTCTGCTGTTTGCTTTCTTAAATCTGGAAAGAGTGAGAAGTTGTTATTTTTGGTAAGGAAGTGAAATCCTTTTGTAACAATTCCTCCCAGGCTGGAAAGCTGTTAAAACTGAGTTTTCCCTCCGGATAGATCTCTCAACAGCACACATCCGCATCCTTTCTCTTTTCCGTCCTTTTCTTCTCCATCTTGTTTCCTTCAAGGACCTTTTTCCATCTGACCTGGGCAGGCCCGTAGAGGTTGAGCATCCTTCCTGGGTACTGTCTCTGTGACTCCTGCTCCTTCCCAAAGTTCCAAATCCGGCAGCCCGAGAGCCAGCTGCAGTCACCTTCACAGCTGCGCTCCTTCAGGACGTGTCTGCCCTTCTACGCGGAGATTTCTATCCTTCATCAACAGTTTCTGTATTTCTTCTGAATTTCTGCTGAGCTTCTACTAGGTTCATGTTGGGAAAGTGTAGCTTCGGATTCTGGTTACAGTGGGGATGATAAGAGATAAAAGTGAAACATCGTGAATGTTTTCTAATATCCACCTAATTGAATAACAGCAATGACAAAGATAAGCACTTAGAACCTGGCATTACTGCTTAAGAATTTATTGTGTTTGTATTTGGTTTAGAACTTTGAAATCCTTAAGTTTTAAACTAAATGCATTTTAATTCTGAAGTTGTCTAATTATATATACTTAGGATTACTGCATATTGGTATTTAAATATGTATATTTAAATATATGAATATATTTAGATACATGTGTAAATACAGTCTGAATACTACTGTCTAGCCATTATGAGTATCTTAATTCCATCTCCCCTCCACTGGGAATTTGAATAGAATACCCATAAATTAATAAAGAATAAGAAGAAGTCAATAGTGATGAAAGCCTCCAGCAATAAAGGACATCCATTGGCTCTGCAGCATGACCATCCCCTTCTGGAGAGCACACCTGGTCAAATGGAACCACCTTCCTGGCACCTACCTATTATGGAAGGCATATGGCAATCAGAGACCAAAGTGAGAATATGGGTTTCATGCACTATTTTGAAAACATATCATTTTATCCAATGCATTTTAAAAACATTAAAGATATTTTCTTGCACTATTCCTATGGATACGATTATGGAATACATAGATTTTGTATGAACTGCTCTTACCCTGTAATTATGAAGTCAAGTATTACAACGAGAGAGAAGACTCACATCCTCTAGTCCTGTAACGATTAGATTGCAATGTTGGATTTTGCTATCAGACATCAACGATCTTATAATCTGGAAACTGTCATAGCCAAGGATGGAGAGTTGGTGTCTCTCTCTGGCCTGGAGGTCAGGAGATTTGAGTCCAGGCCCCGTGACGAGGCAGTGGAGTGGAGTGGTTGTGCGTGTGGTTTGGGGTCACACTACTTAGGTTTGAAATCCGGACCTACCTCTTTTGAGAAGGTCTTGGCTTCTTTGAGGCTCATGTTTTAATTTATAAAATGGAGTAACACTAGTATACATTTTTAAAGTACGTGTGAAGGATGGGGAAAGCCCTTAGCACTGTGCTTTGCAAGTAGTAGGTGCTGAGTAAATGTTAGCTATTATGATGATTGTTATTAATTAGTCATCTAACCTTGGGTAAGTCACATAATTTTATCTCTTCCACCCTTTGTTTCCTTTGGTAAAAAGGATGGAGGTTGACTACTACCTTTAAGGGACTCTGTTCTTAAAAGTCTTTAATTCAGATATATCAGTTTAAAAGCTGCTTCCTGAGTCAATAAATCCATGATGTTTCAAGTCATGTTTATAGAGAAAAGCTTCATAACCTCTAAGTGACTAGGGAATGTCTGGGGTCTAAATCTTTATGCTGGCCCACAGGTCCTGTAGGTTAAATTGCACTGCAACAATCTCCAAGGTTTACCAAACTTTTTTTTTTTTTTTTTTTCCTCATTTTATAGCCTTGGGTAACCTAGCTATATAAATCCTTTTGTTGAACTCAAATTTCAGTGGTAATGCTTTTCATCTTAAAGGGATTTGCAGACAATAGCAACACATGTCATAAAAGTTGCCTCTCAGATAATGTGTATTGTTCAAAAACTGGGCTTGTTACCCAGTCAGGATTTAGGAGTGATATAGTTTTGGGATTTAGTTTTTTTTTTTTTTTTCCAGCATCCTAACATGTATAATCTTGGTGAAAGCACTCTCTTAGGACCATACGAAACTGCATGTATTTACGTAAGAAACGTGTAACATACCCTCATAAAATTAACAGTCCTGAATAAATGCTGTTCTTGTTCTTTCGAAACTTGGCATTATCCCTAAATCACCACTTCATTTACGAATCATAGCAGCTGAGATCCTTGAAGTAGTATATAGTTTCACCTTTTAGAATCAAAGCAGGGTATTAAGATTTATTAAGTGTGAGTAAAACTTTATTTTATTTTATTTTTGAAACAGCGTTTCACTCTTGTTGCCCAGGCTGGAGTCCAATGGCACGATCTGGGCTCACTGTAACCTCCGCTTCCCAGATTCAAGTGATTCTCCTGCTTCAGCCTCCCAAGTAGCTAGCATTACAGGCTCCCACCACCACACCTGTCTAATTTTTGTATTTTTAGTAGAGATGGGGTTTCACCATTTGGCCAGGCTGGTCTTCAACTCCTGACCTCGGGTGATCTGCCTGGCTTGGCCTCCCAAAGTACTGGGATTACAGGCGTGAGCCACCGTGCCCGTCCAAAATTTTATTTTTGTGTTTGGTACACACTCATTAATTTTGCTTTAAAGCTGAATTAATTTTTCTTTTTCTTCTTCCTTTTTTTTTTTTTAATAGCACAGTTTCTCTGAGATTGTTTAAATAAAAATGCAGATGCAGCAAGGAATTTTAGTTGCCTGCTTTTTTTCATTAGCGCTGGGGAAAATGACTGCACTAACTTTCAGTGAATGACCAGGACCCTCTTTCCACATTAGCTTTCTTTCCCCTTTGAAAATGGTTCTGACGCCCACTTTAGTGCTGATAGAGGGCAGTCAGAAGTTATAGTTTGATGAACGACTGAATACTTAAATAGTGATACCTTGATGGTTTTCTTCTAAAAAAGAAATAGGATATACCTAAGAGATAAACATAAATTTTTATTTCTAAAGGCGTGTGTCCAGATCTGTACGTGACAATTATTTAGCATTCTTGCAACATTTTAGTTTTAAAACTGCAGGCATAGGTCTTGAACTTCAACGATGGTTTCTTTCTTAAGCCTCACAGTAATAACAACAGCATTGGCAGTACTTATAACAGTACTGATACCGTCTGCCATTTGTTGAGTGCCTCTTATGTGTTAAGCACTCTGTTTGACACTTTGACATCATTATTATTACTTGAGATGGAGTCTCAATTTGTCACCCAGGCTGGAGTGCAGTGGCGCGATCTTGGCTCACTGCAACCTCTGCCTCCTGGGTTCAAGTGATTCTCCTGCCTCAGCCTCCTGAGTAGATGGGATTACAGGCACCCACCACCACACCCAGCTGTTTTTTGTATTTTTAGTAGAGATGGGATTTCTCCATGTTGGCCAGGCTGGTCTCGAACTCCTGACCTCAGGTGATCCGTCCGCCTCGGCCTGCCAAAGTGCTGGGATTACAGGCGTGAGCCACCGCACCCGGCCAGCACTTTGACATTATTATTCAGCATAACTTAGCAGTTAACAGCTGAGGCTCGAGTAGACTTTGCTGAGTTTGAACCTGTTTGATTACTTACTCCCTAGTGACCTTGAACAATTTTCTTAAATTTTTGACCCCTCATTTTCCCCATGTATCGAGCGAGGGTAGGATTAGTGCCTACCTAAAGGGGTCATTATAAGGATTAATGGAGCTGTGAATATGCAGTGCTTAGACCAGTACCTCGAAGAGATTAAGTAATTAATAAATGTCACCATTTAATCAGCACAACAGCTGTACAAGATAGATATTGTTATGCCATTTGACAGATAATTCCTGCGGCTCTAAACAGGTTTGTTTGATCCTGAAGTTCATGTTCTTTCTGCTGCACCAATTCCTCCCTGATCAAGTTTTACTTCACGTGGTAGCTCTCTGGAGGTACACCCTTTGTCCCTCATGGGGCTCCGGGCTCGTTGAGGACAGGGATGCTAAACACTTCTATATCCCTTAAAGCATCTGGCTTGTAGAAACATACAAGACATTTGTTGAATGAATGAATGAGTAAATATCTC
Source organism: Theropithecus gelada (assembly GCF_003255815.1). Classification (NCBI taxonomy): domain Eukaryota; kingdom Metazoa; phylum Chordata; class Mammalia; order Primates; family Cercopithecidae; genus Theropithecus; species Theropithecus gelada. The sequence continues at coordinate 106,116,187 of NC_037680.1, read as the reverse complement.
AAAACTGTTCTGGCAATACCATTTTATATATGAGGAAACTCCCCATATCACAAAGATGGATGAACCAATATTCACGGAAGTAAATGTGCGAATCTCACGGGCTAGACTCATTGCAAACTCATGATGCCCACAGGGTGCAGGCATCTCATTTGGTTACTTTCAGTGCCCAGTTTAAGGGTGGCGTAGGGTCATCCAGAGACTCTGGGAGAGTTCATATTCAGAACTGGGGGCCCCTTCTTTGTCTCCCTGCCTAGAACCCTCCCTCCCTCCTCGTGGTGTGCCTTCTCCAGGCTGCCCAGTGGGTTCACCCTGCCCACTGCCCAGACAGAGCTGATTTATCAAGACAGGGGAATTGCAATGGAGAAAGAGTAATTCACACAGAGTCGGCTGTGCGGGAGACAGGAGTTTTATTAACACTCAATTCAGTATCCCTGATATTTTGGGGATCAGAGTTTTTAAAGATAATTTGGCGGATAGGGGCTTGGGAAGTGGGGAGTGCTGACTGGCCAGGTTGGAGATGGAATCATAGGGGGTCAAAGTGAGTTTTTCTTGCCGTCTTCTGTTCCCGGGTGGGATGGCAGAACTGGTTGAGCCAGATTACAGGTCTGGGTGGTGTCAGCTGATCCATCAAGTGTAGGGGCTGCAGAATATCTCAAGCACTGATCTTGTTTTGCAGTACTGATGTTGTCCCCAAGAGCAATTTGGGGAGGTTCGGACCCTTGGAGCCAGAGGCTGCATGACCCCCTAAAATGTAATTTCTAATCTTGTAGCTAATTTGTTAGCACTGCAAAGGCAGACTGGTCCCCAGGCAAGAAGGGGTCTTTTTGGGAAAGGGCTATTATCGATTTTATTTCAGAGTCAAACCATGAACTGAATTCCTTCCTATAGCTTGGCCTATGCCCGGGAATGAACAAGGACAGCTTAAAGGTTAGAAGCAAGATGGAGTTGGTTAGGTCTGATTTCTTTCACTGTCATAATTTCCTCAGTTATAAGTTTGCAAAGGCGTTTCCCTTCCTGGGTCCCTCTGGACTGAAATGGCAGGTTCAGTGCTGTCGCCTCATCTCCCTGTGCCATTGTCATAACTGTGGCAGCCGGCTGGCCGTGTGAACCCCCCAAATGCGAAACTGACCTCATGCTGGCTGCTGCCTCTGTATTTTGACTCCCTTCCAAAACCTGCCTGCTTTGGTTCACTTTTCAGAGCCTTGAGGAAGTTTTTTGCTTTTTATTTTTATTATTTTTCTTGTCCAATTTAACAGCTGTTTGTGGGAGGATCTGTTTATTAAAAGCTTACTTCTTCATGCTAAACACAGAATGTTCATACTATATCGTGGTTCTTAAATGCAGCAAAGATCCTTTATAATAGAAATATAAATACACTAGTAGTAAATATAATTTTCATTTTTTCTTGCAGCGGAATTATCTCCCCACACACACCCCTCTTTAGACCACAACAATGGGGGAAGGTAAAGTGAAATTTTTGTTCTTCACTTGGACCAAAATATGTGATACAGTCCTGGCCCTTCTTCTGAACTATTCAGGTCAAGGCTCTGACTCTGACCACCTTAAGGCAGGGGACATACAGGGAGACCCAGGCCCAAGACAACACTGAACAGAGAGAAGACTGGGAAAGTAGAAGAATGCTTTGTTAATTGCTTTGTCATATATTAGTTTTGGTTAAATAAACCCTTCTTTGACTCTGTTTTTCCAACCTAATTTCATCTCCCGTGACCTGACATCATAATGATAAAAGGCAGCTGAAGATAGATACTGACGCCTCTCCTCAGTTAATTTAGCCCAGTTTTAAGACATTCTCCCACTGCTCTTTTTAAAATTGGCCTAATTACATTTGATTATACTTTCTATGAAGAAGTTGTCATGTTTAGAGTCCCTTCCTCACTTTCTATTCCCAAATAGTCTGCCCTTAGCAATGCCCTTGGCCACTGTGACCCAGGACACTCACATGGGACTTTCTGTTCACCACTGGCCGCCGTCATTGCAGTTGACCAGAGTCCTCTTTTCCATGACAGTCCATGACTTGACCCAGCACTTTAAAGCATTTTTGTCATTTTTTCCCCTGATGACCAAAGAAATGTATGCTCAAATGTACTCAAAGGAAAAACAATGCCTTGAATTCCAACCCCAAGAAAAAATCACTTTAAATTTTAGATGAACATCTTTGAGGTCACTTTCTTAATGCCCTTTTTAGAAAACCAAAATCGGATCTGACTGTGTATTCACTTTTGTAATGAGCGTCTTTAACTGAACAACATGCTGTAAACGTTCCATATTGTTAATTATTATTCCAAAGAATTATTAATGATTGCTCTTATCATATAAATGTGGCATCATTTATTTAGTAAAACACTTAATTCACACACTATTTATTGATTACCTACTTTGTAGCAGTTATTGTGTTCATCACAAGGGATTCAGCAGTGAGCGAGACATATATGGCTTCGGCCTCGTGGGTCTTATGGAATAGTGGCCCCGAGAGACAGCGTGGACAGTATGATCAGGGGTGTGACAGGGCTCCTCTGGGGTAATCAAGTAGAGTCTTAAGAGGGACCACTCACCTAGACTGAGGGCTGGAGGGACAGTCAGGAAGCATTCCAAGGGAAATGAAGCTCAAACACACTTGAAGGCTAAGTAGTAACCCAAAGAATGAGTAGAGCTGCAGGCAGAGGAAAGAGTCTTTCTGAAAGAGAGAATAGCAGGGGGAGGTTAGGGAGGGAGAGAGCGACAGAGAAATCTGAGGAACAAAATGCAGTTCAGCAGAGCCGTACTGCAGAATGTGATGGAGGGAAGACAGAAGGCTAGAGAGAGAAGTAGGAGTTGGCTCAGGTAGACTTTTAAGCAGTGGGCTAAGTGGATTGCACATGGCCCAAGAGTGTGGACAAGGGCACCATGAATGGGTTTAGCAGGAGAGGAGAAGAATTTTAGCACTTGAAAGAAATTACTGTGTCTGAGGGGGAAGAATGGATCCAGGGAGGACAAGAATTAGAGAAAGCTGTTAGGAGCCTGTTACAGTTCTTCAGATGAGCTTTAATGGTGAATGCATTACAGAGCGACAATGGAGATAGGGAGAAGTGGACAGATTTGGCTCTAAGAGGACAAGGAGAAGGCCAGGGAGAGGACACACCAGTTTTCGACAAGTTTTACACAACTTAGTATACAAAGGTGCTACTGGGAGCTGAGCGTTTTTGAGGGAGAGGATGAGAAAACTGTCGCCCTCTGAAACGCAGATGACATGTTTTCATCCCCTGCCTTTCACATCTCTGCTGATTTCTCATCCAAGGTGTTGTCTTGGGCCAACATATCCCTGGCTACCTCTCCAACCTAATTTCTTCTTTTATTTTTTGCTTTTTGAATTTTAACGTACATACAAATCACTAAGTGATCTTGTTTAAATGCATATTCTGATTCAGCAGGTATGGGATGGGGGCTGAGATTCTGTTTATTTTTTACCTTTTAAAAAATGTTATTTTAAGTTCCAAGATAAATGTGTAGGATGTGCGGGTTTGTTACATAGGTAAACGTGTGCCATGGCAATTTACTGCACCTGTCAACCCATCACGTAGGTATTAAGCCCTGTATGCATTAGCTATTTATCTTGATGCTTTCCCTCCCTCAGCCCCCGGTCCCATTGTGTGTTGTTCCCCTCCCTGTGTCCACGTGTTCTCATTGTTCAGCTCCCACTTATAAGTGAGAATATGCGGTGCTTGGTCTTCTGTTCCTGTGTTAGTTTGCTGAGGACAATGGCTTCAAGCTCCATTCATGCCCCTGCAAAAGACATGATCTCGTTCCTTTTTATGGCTGCATAGTAGTCCATCGTGTATATGGACCACATTTTCTTTGTCTAGTCTATCAGTGATGGGCTTTTGGGTGGATTCTGTGTCTTTGCTATTGTGAATAGTGCTGCAGTGAACATACACATGCATGCATCTTTATAATAGAATGATTTCTATTCCTTTGGGTATATACCCAGTAATAGGATTGCTGGGTCAAATGGTATTTCTGGTTCTAGGTCTTTGAGGGGTCACCCCACTGTTTTCCACGATCTCCAACCTCATTTCTTATTCCTCTCTTCTTTTCTTTTTCTCCAGATTCTGACCTCTTGCTGTTGTTCAAACATGCCAAAGGCTTAGAAATTGTCCTCCAGGGAAAACCATTCACCTCACATCATCCAATGCTACTGGGAGCATTTGCACCTGACGCCGTCCCCTTCTTCGTAGGGACCCTCACGTGGCTCTCTCTCCCCCTTGTGTCACTTAGGTCTCCCTGACTCCAATATCCAACACAGCCCCCATCATTCTCCACCCCTCCCCTGCTTCAATAACCTGTAGCCCTGGCTGAGGATACCTATTTACTTGTTTTTTTGGTTGTTGTTGTATGTTTTCCTCACTAGCTTGAAGCAGTGCCTGATGCATGGCTGCTCCTAATCAGTCTAGGTTAGATAAATGAAGACCCAGAGGGAAATGCAGACCTTCTGACCAAACCTCTAAATTTCTGTTGTCAATAGCCAATTATTTTTGTTCATATAATTATATCCTTTAAATAAGTTTTATCTCTTCTGCCCTTCTATCTATTCCAAATTAAGGGAGAGTTGATTTAACATTCTTCTGATGATTTCCTAGTTGTTTTTCATTTTCCCGTCTTAAATCTAACTTTGACTTTCTGTTCTGCTCAAGAAAAAGTCCTTAAGGTATTTTTTTACTCTCTCAAATGGATTTTCTTAAAAATTCAAAGTCACATTTAAAATGCAATCCTATTGGGTCTTTTATAGCTGATGATTCTGTAATTGATTTTCCTAGATATTCCCCCTTTCTCTTTATCTTGCATAACTGTCTGCTTTCTTAGAACCAGAACAAATGTGGTCCCAATTAAATTTTCCATCAACACTGGCCAAAAGCCCTTCTCTGATTTGAACATCACTCCTTGTCCTCTTCTGCCAAGTCAACTCTTGTGCTTTCTTTCAGGCCCCGTTGGAAAAGCCAACTCTCCCATGAGATTTTTCTGACCTGCCCGCATCATAGTGGTTCTTCCTTCTGAATTTCTGCCACGGTTAGAGCTGGTGCCGCACAGACTGATTTCATGTTGACAGCCTGGGCTGGTCCTTCAGCCCTTCCTGCCAGGCTGGAATCATCCCATTAGTGTTTGCAGGAAGGGAAAAATGGCCTCAACTTGTTCTCTCATTATCTCGAATATGTCCTTCTGGTCTCCTCTGTACAAGAATGAACTCTTTGAGAGTCAGGATTCTACCTTCTCTTTGCTTTCCTGAGCTACGCAGCAGAATACTTCATAAACGATTTTACCTTCAGCTGGGCACAGCGGCCCAATGCCTGTGATCTCAGCACTTTGGGAGGCTAAAGCAGGAGGGTCTCTTGAGGGCAGGAGTTCAAGACAAGCTTGGGCAACATAGGGAAATCACATTTCCATGAAAAGATTACAATCTAACTGGATGTGGTGCATGTGCTTGTAATCTCAGCTACTCAAGAGGCTGAGGCAGTAAGACCTCTTGAACCCAGGAGTTCAAGGCTGCTGAGAGCCATGATTATGCCACTATACCCTGGCCTGGGAGACAAAGCGAGACCCCATCACAAAATAAGTAAATATATTTTCTACTTTCATTTTGATCTAGTGATTATTCATTTATATTTCGTAATAAAAACATGCAATGACTAATATTTCGCCTTTCATATTCCCTCATTGTAATTTCCAAAACCTCATCCATATTCATCAATTTGCTTTTCCTAACTACTCTATTGTGTCGCAAATCTGTTGGAATATGTTCTCCATAACACCATTCATTCATCCACCCGTTTATTATACAGACATTTCCTGCACACTTCCCATAGCTCAGACACTGTGCTGGATGCCAAGGCGCAATGGTGAGGGGAACCAACCTGGCTCCTCCTCCAGGAAGCCTACAGTCTTGTTCCGGGTGGGAAACAGGTGATAAACAGGGAAACCAATACACAGCAATTTCATTGCAAATACAAAGTGCTATGAAAGGGGCGAGCAGGGTACTGTGATACAGAATAAGAAAGGGATCTGTACCTAGGATGAAGCGATCAGGAGAGGCCTGCCTGTCTAACACTTATGCCAAAAATTAAGCCATCAGGAGGAGTCAGCTCTGTAAGCAGGTAGGAGCAGGAGCTTCCAGACGGTGGAAATGGCATATGGCAAGGATCAAGGTGAGGAATGGCTTGTTATTTCTGGAAACTGAATGGAGGCCAGTGGGGCCAGCTTCTGAAGCATGTGGAATAAGACTGGTGAGCTGAGCTTAGAGCACACAGGCCTTGTAGCCTATGGAAAGGAGGTCAAATTTTGTTCTAGGAATTACTGGAAGTCATGATGATATTAACATTTTAAGAAAATTATTATTGCTGTTTGGAGAATTGGTTGTAGGGGTAAGATGGACAGGGAATCTCGTAAGAGAAAACTATTATAATGGGAGAGAAATACTAATCATTGTGTCTTTGGCTAGGATGGTAGCAGCCGAGTTGCAAGGAAGTGTATTTTGGAGATAGTGTCTGTAAGATCCACTAATTGGATGGATATGGGGGTTAGGAGAAGAAAAACAATCAAGTAGGACTCCTAGGTTTCTGACTGGAGTGCAATAGAACGCTGAGTTGAGTTTTAAAATGCCTATACACATCATTTCTTCGATGTGAATTGTCTTTACCCTGTCAGCAAAAAATGCCGGTGTCACTTTATTCTGTATTTTCCTTTAGTATTGCAAAAATTTCTGACACCTCTATTGCTTTCTGACAATACATACGGTGACTTCATTGTCTTGCAATTTAAAATCTTCCAGAAATGTTTTTCTTTGGTCTTAAATATCTGATTCCATAATGGGTGTATCTCAAGGGTATTGATTTCTTTCTACTTACATAATAAATAATTCAGCAGAAATATTCACATTAATATTGTTTCAAATATAAAATCTGAAGGAAAGTCAGCTAGCTAAATTACTTTTTTTGCATTCCCCCTCAGTAGGTTTCTTTTGTAATTCTATTTTGTTTATTTTCCGTTGTAATTCTTTAATCTTTCATCCTTTTCTAAACTTTCTCCTTGTTTTAAAATCAGTGGTTTTGAATCTCTTGGCTGCTGCCATTGTTTCCATGTGTTTGAAATAGACCTTTTCTCTGGAGCTCTTGTTTCTAAGATTTCCTTATGTCCATCATCTTAGGTCTGTATCATTTGAATTACGCTATTGCACACCAGAGCTATCACTGTGTTCATCTTTCTGCTGGCACTTTTTGGCTACCATCACCAAATAGTTTTTCATTTTCTACTCTTCAAGGAATATTGTAAATCCAAATATTTGCTTATTAGCTTCCAGTTAGGACTGTGTATTATTCCTCTGTTATAGCATATTAATGCTTTAGTCATTTCATAAATACTATTATTTTTATTACTTATGTTACATTATTCTACATAGCAGTATTGTATTTGTTCTCCTATCTATAGCTTTTCATATTTTGGAGGTTAAATGTATCCATGAATGTGCTTGAACCTAGGAATGTTAAATTTCCTTTTCCAATTCTCTTTGCCACCGTAACTAATTTAATTTGCATGTTCTATAAGGGGAATTTTTAAAAACACTTACCTTGAGAGATCATTATTACTAGATTGACCAGTCAAAGAGCCATGCTAATAAAAAGAGAAACTTTACCAAAGGCTAGCTCAAATAATTTCTTTTAGAGTTATAACATTATGTAGGAACAGGACAAAGCAGAGAGGTTCCTAGGTCTGGAGACTGAATTGAGAACTCTTTATATATAATGTTTGTCTGTATATTTATGTTGAGAGAGAAGGAGGGAAAGGAGAAAATAGAGTGAATGAGAATCTTGGTTTAATTTTAGAATTTTTTTGGGAAGATGAAATCTGTTCTGGCCATCTCGGCCACAGATGACCCAAGGCCTTTTCCATCTCGTGTTGTAAAATGTCTTTTTATTAGCACTCATCCTACTGCCCTACACTCTGTAACTCCAATACAGGGATGTGTTTATTCATCTTTGCGTTAGCTTTGGCTCTCAGACTTCTGTATTTCTACAAGGGGGAATCAGGCTCACATAGTACTGTATCTGAGTTTGGGATCTCTTACACAGGTGCTTCTTCTGAATATACATTGTTTACATGTGGTCTACCTCTAATTTTTGTAACTAGGTTTGTAACATTTAACCTTTCTGTGATCACTATCATGTTTACAAGTGAGTTTTGACTCAAAATTTCAAAATATATGCATCAACAAACCTGTAACATGCATTTTAGCTAAGAGCCACCAATCAACCAACATCTGGTCTCCATCAGCCGATGAGTAGGCTATGCCTGCATCTTGAATATTAAAAACGAATATTCAAATTTGATGGCTAAAATTTTTGTTCTGAAAATTTATAATGTCATCAGATATTTCTTATTGTGTTAGATTTTATAAATTACCAGTGTAAGAATTGGTTGCCTTGTGCATCCTTATGAAAAAAAGTTCTCCTAAAAATATGGCTTTAGGTTTGTATTTAAAACCAATCAGCTCTATAAAAGAAATAAAAAATTATATATTTTATATTTAATTTTTGTATATAGACTTTGTATGCTGATAGTTTTTAAAAAGCTCTCAACATTACACATTGGCTTGTAACACCGAAACATTTATGATTTTCTCTTAAAGTTTCTTACATAAACATCTTGGCTCTTAATTTGATATCTGAATTATTTTAAGAGTTCTGATTTTATAAGGAGTTTATGGCACATCTGTATTCCTTAGGTCTCAAATTTCATAATTTTTTTTTTTTTTTTTAAATGGAGTCTCACTCTGTCACCCAGGCTAGAGTGCAGTGGTGCGATCTCTGCTCACTGCAAGTTCCACATCCCAGGTTCACGCCATTCTCCTGCCTCAGCCTCCCGAGTAGCTGGGACTACAGGCGCCCGCCACCATGCCCGGCTAATTTTTTGTATTTTTAGTAGAGACAGGGTTTCACCGTGTTAGCCAGGATCGTCTTGATCTCCTGACCTGGTGATCCACTTGCCTCAGCCTCCCAAAGTGCTGGGATTACAGGCATGAGCCACTGCACCCGGCCTATAATTGTTTTTTAAAATATCCTCCATGCGATATTCGAAATAAAGAGAGCCAATAGGCAAATCAGGCTTAGGACATCTATGCAAATACACAGAGTTCAAAATTTGTAATTGCTAAGTTATTTCTGGTTTTCAAAGTTGTCAAATTACAGAATTTGTAATAGTTAGGGTTTAACAATTACATAATTTCTTTCTTTCTTTTTTTTCTTTTGAGATGGGATTTTACTATGTTGCCCAGGCTGGTCTCGAACTCCTGCCTCAGCCTCCTGAGTAGCTGGGATTACAGGCACACACCACCATGTCCAGCTGATCTGACCATAATTTTGTATGCTAGCATGGCATTTTCGACTTGTCAAATGCTTTTACACAAACTCTCTTGTGAGAAGCAGCAAATGGATTGGGGCTTAAGAGCACAGATTTGGAGTCAGACAAACCTGATTGAATCTTATTTTTCCCAGTTGCTAGATGAGTGTTCCTAGGTTAGTTCCCTAAAGTGAAGCCTCTAACCCTTCTTCTGTAAAAAGTAGCTGGTGGTAGACCCTACTTGAGCCAGTGGTTGTGATGAGTAAGAAATGACAGATACCAATTGCTCAGCATAATGTCCTGTATATAACAAGAACTCAATAAAAATTTGCTATTACTTTTAACACAACAATTTCTCTTCTTTCTTCTTCTGTTTCTACTAGTACAACTAAAACTACTGGACGCATACAGCTATTCTATTATTTCCATTTTTAACAAATAAGATAACAGACATGTAAGAGATGTATAGGACATATAGGAGCTACTTACTTGATTGTGCTGACATAGTTTATCAATTAGAATTTGATTTAGTCACAAACAATAGACATCCCCAAATAATTAGTACTGCAGTAAATCAGTTTGAATAGAACTTAAATATTAACAATAGTGAGACTCCAATCTATCAACATGGTATATGTCTTCATTTATTTGGGTGTTTTTAATTTCTTCAAGTAATGTTTTATAGTTTTCAGTGTAGACATCTTGCATATCTTTTGTTAAATTTAATCCTATTTTATGTTTTTGGATAATATTATAAATGCCAGTAAAACATTTTTAAATTTCCAGTTGCTTATTACTAGTGTATAGAAACGCTATTGATTTTTGTATATTGACTTCGTATGCTGATAGTTTGCTCAATTTACCTATTCCCAAAATTTTTATTTTAGGTTTCTTTGGATTTTCTTTGTATAAAATTGTAGATTGATGAATAATAAGTCTTATTTTCCTTTCTACACTTTATGTTTTTTATTTCTTTTACTTTTCTTTTTGCATATTTAGAACCTCCAGTAAAATATTGAATGTAAGTGCTGCGGGTAGACATCCTTGCTTTGTTCTCTCAGGGAGAAAATATTTATTATTTCATCACTAAGTGTGATATTAGCCATAGTTCTTTTATTTGTATATACCCTAAAAGATGCAGTAAGTGTTACCTTCTATTTTAGTTTGCTGAGTTTTTCTTTCTTCTTAAAAATAATGAATGCATATTGAATTTTGCCAAATAATTTTTCTGTATCTATTAAAATGATTGACTTATTTCATGTGCACATGAAAAGAATACGTTATTTAAATATTGTATAAACTAGCTCATTTTGTCAATTTATTCCGTCAGTTACTAAGAAAGGGCTTCTTCTCTGATGGTTTCTGTTTCTCTTGCTGGCAGTTTTTCTTTCATGTATTTTGAAGCTCTCTTATTAGGCGCCTACATATTTGGGATTGTGAAAGCTTCCTGTTGGATTACTCACTTTTTCATGTTAAGTGTCCCTTTTTATGTCAGATAATGTTCTCAGTCTTGCCTTTTCTGATTTTAACAGAGAATACTAGTTTTCTTATGCTTTCTTTTTTGCACTATATCTTTCCGTATTCTTTTACTTTCCTTTTTTTTTTTTTTTTTTTGAGATAGTCTTGCTCTGTCGCCTAGGCTGGAGTGCAGTGGTACGATCTTGGCTCACTGCAACCTCTTCCTCCTGGGTTCAAGCAATTCTCCTGCCTCAGCCGCCCCAGTAGCTGGGATTACAGGTGCACGCCACCACACCTGGCTGATTTTTGTAGTTTACAGGGTTTCACCATATTGGCCAGGCTGGTCTCGAACTCCTCACCTCGTGATCCGCCCGCCTTGGCCTCCTGAAGTGCTGAGATTACAGGTGTGAGCCACCGTGCCTGGCCTTACTTTCCATTTTTATGTGTCTTTATACTGGAGTGGGTTTCCTTTAGAGAGCACATAGTTAGGTCTTTTTTTTTTTTTTTTTTAATAAAGTCTGACAATCTATGCCTTTTAATTGGAGTGTTAGTCTACTTATATTCAATATAACATTGATATAATTGGGTCTAAGTCTACCTCATTGCTATTTATTTTCTATTTTTCTCATATGTTCTTTGTTTTATTCTATTCCTGCCCTTTTTGGTGGTGGGGGTGGGGTGTGGGTAAATAGAATATTTAAGTAGATATTATTTTCTCAACTGGCTTTTTAGCTATACTGCTGGGTTTTTTGGTTTGAGGTTTTTGTTGTGTCTGTTTTAGTTTTAGTGGCTGCTCTGGGAATTACAGTATATACCCTTAATTTATGAGAGTCTTCTTAGAATCTACAATTAATCACTTCATGCAAAATGTAAGAATCTAATGGTAGTAAAATTCTATTAACTTCCCTTATTATTTGTTCTCTTGTTATGTATATTCCTTCTATGTATGTTACAACATCATAATTCAATGTTCTTATTGCTTTTAACCATTTTTAAAAGAAATTAAGAAAAAATGAATTATTTACTCCCCCAGAGTGCCATTTCTAGGGCTCTTAATTTCTTCCCGTGGACTTGAATTTCTACCTATTATCATTTCTATTCAGCTTAAATAACTTTCTTTAGTATTTTTGTAGTCTGGCTAGATCTGCTGGCAACAAATTTTCTCAGCTGTTCTTTATCAGAAAATATCTTAATTAACCTTGATTATTAGAAGTTATTTTCCCTGAAAATAGAATTCTGTTTGGCAAGTTTATTTTTCCACTGCCTTAAAGATGTCATTTTGTTATCTCATGCTTCCATAGATCTTGGTGACAAGTCATCTGTCAATCTTACTATTGCTCAATGTGTGTATCATGTTTTTTTTTTTTTTTTTTTTTTGGCTTCTTTTAATGTTTTCTCTTAAGTTTTGGTTTTCAGCAGCTTGTCTGTGACTTTCCTGTATATTTGATTTATTCTCCCTGGGGTTCACTGACTATATTGTATATGGGTAGATGTTTTTCACCAAACTTAGAAAAAACTCGGTCGTCATCTGTGTGGTCTAGATAGTAGGATAGATGAAGGGGGAAAGTAGTGAAAGAGTAAAGAGTGCTTGCCAACTTCTTTCAAGGAATTTTCTATAGAAGCGACTTCAGGACATTTCCGCTTGTGTCTGTTATTCAGAAGGTCATCACAGATGTACATCTAGCTGCATAAGAGGCTGGTCCTTGTAGACATGATTCTGTGTTGCCATGTGACCAGAAGCCTATGACCGTGGGAAGGGGAAAGATAGATATTAGGACAAAAAGTAGTTTCTGCTACACATGGCCAGGAAGGGACAGAGGCCTGACAGACCCTGGAGCACCTGCCCTCTCATTCTTGGCCTTTCTGCTTGGTGTGGTTTAGATGTTTGTCTCCCTCAAACCTCTTGTGAAAACATAATTCCCAGTGTTGGAGGTGGGGCCTGGTGGGAGGTGTTTGGATCACAGGGATCCATCATGAGTGGCTCAGTGCCATCCTCTTGGTTCTCACTCTGAGTTCAGGTGAGAGCTGGTTGTTTACAAGCATGTGGCACCTCTTGCTTCTCTCTCTTGCTCTTGCTCTCACCGTGTGATACATCAGCTTTCCATTTTGCCTTCTGCCACGATCGTAAACTCCTTGAGGCCCTCACTAGAAGCAGATTCTGGCACCAAGCTTCCTGTACAGCCTGCAGAACTGTCAGCCAATTAAACCTCTTTTCTTTATAAATTACCCAGTCTCAGGTATTCCTCTGTAGTAATGCAAAAATGGACTACTATACTGCTATACTCCAGGTGTTGGGTGCCACAGCACAGAGTACTGGTTAGGAACTTGGACCTGAGTCTGACTGCCTGGGTTCAAATCTCAAACCTGCCGTTTACTAGCTGTGTAACTTTGGGCAAGTTACTTGATCTTTCTGAGCCTATTTTCTCATCTGAAAATGGGGGAAATGATAGTTCTTATCTCATAGGATTGGTGTGAGAGTTAAAGGACTTAGTATATTTAAAACCCTTGAAACAATGCCTGGTACATACAAGTGTTTGCCATTAACAAACACAACTTCAGCAGATTGTCCTTTCGAGCCTGTACAGAGATGTTCTCAGGGACACTCCTGCCCCCCACCTCTTCCCACGACTGTCTGCCCCAGGACTCCACCTCTGTTCACCAGCGTCACTGCATGGCCCAGTAACTGTTTGTGTGTTTAGAGAGCAGTGTGTGAGCACCTCCCAATCCCAGAAATCGCCCTTTATAGACATCCAGAGTCACGACCCTGAGGGATTCATACAAATGTGAAAATGGATTATGTTCCAAGATTGACTGACAGGCCAGCTTCGTTTCTCTAGCCACAAACTCTTGAGTATACAGGCAACTTGAGATTACCCCAGAACCACCGTTTAAAGGGGAAAAATCCAATATTTATTGAGCACATGTGTCATCTTACTTGACTTCATAGTAGGCGCCAACACCATTTTGTAGGTAAGAAAGTTAGAGAAAAAATGATTAAGCCTGAGGTCACACGGGTCACATGGTAGTAAGAAGATTCAAACTTTGGTTTTCTGGCTCTGTATTCTTTGAATTATAAAACCTGTTCTTGCTTCTCTTAGGAAAGTCACTTAGAGGGTGGCTGAAGGAGATGTGAGTCATTTGCAAGAGGATGTCATATGAACACAAAGATAACAATAGCTTAGGTGATAGAAGGAAATGGAGAATTTACTAGTTAAAGCAATAGCATCTCAAAATTGACTCAGCATTTAAGTCTGGAATTCCTTTTCTAGTGGTCATTAATGATCATGTGAGCCAGGAAAATTATCTCATAATTGCTCTACCTCACATTCATCTCTACAAAGTGTATTCAGATATACCTTGCATTCATTTTTTTTGCTTTGTCATTCTTTGTAACAGAATGGCATTTTATATCCCACTTCCTTTTTTTTAGACTGGATAATATGCCAAAAGTGTATTCTCTCCTCAGTATATACCGAGGTATGCTAGCAGACTCTGAAAATATAAAGTATTAGTTCCATTCTCATCCTGCATTATATTTTCCTGAATTGGTAAGAAAAAGCAAAATTTTAATAATAAGAAAACAGGATCCTTGATTCAACAGCACTGGGCCTTTTTGATATTCAATTCAACAAACATTTATTGATCATCTCTTTAGTGAAATTTTCCTGTAGTGTATGATCAATTACTCTTTCAAGTCTGTTCTGTAAAGCAAAGCAAAACAAAAAGCTCCCTCTGGCCTATATTCCCACATAGATACAATCCTGTAGCTCCTATTAATTTTATCAGTTAAGAGCTTTTGCTGCATAACAAACCACCCCCCAAAGTTAGTGGTTAAAATGGCAGCCACTCATTTCGCTCATCATCCTTGTACATTGCATTTGTAATTTGGGCAAGCTCAGCTGGTCACTGGCCACACTGATGGAGGTCAAGTGGTCTAGAATGGCCTCGGCTGTGCTAGCTTCCTTTGCTCCGTGCCATCTCTCATCTTGCAGGAGGCTGGTGCGGGCTTGTTCGGCAAGGGTCAGTGCCATTTTTTCACATTCTCTCTTCCATTGTTTTCAGTGACACCTTTCTCTCCTGGTTTCTCTTCTTTAAAATATATATATAATTCCTGACCAGAACCTGCACCTTCTTTCTTTCTTGAAACTTAGCTAGTTGTCTATTCATCCATCCATCTGTCTGCCTGTGTGTCCATTTATCTGTCCCTGGTCAAATGCCTACCATTTTCCAAACTTCATGCTGAGCAACAGGAATAAAAACACACATAAGTTATGTTCCCTGATCTCGAGGAAATCAGAGACCAGTTATGGAGGAGGCAGACAGGGTGTGGTAGGTGCTAGAAGACAGGGAAATCCACAGAGAGCTGCAGAACAAGAGGAGAGGTCTCTCAATGAGACATGCTTTTGGTTTCCTCTTCTTTCTTGTGCTCATAAGTGTTACGGTTGTTCGGAGTTCCAGCCTTGAACTTTCTTCTCTCTCTGTTCATTTGCCCCAAGTGATGTCATGTATACCTATGAATCCAGTTCCCACCCATGTGCATATGGCTCCCAGTCCACATTCTAGTTCCTACCTCTCTCCTGAGCACAAGTTCTGTATATTTAATGACTATGGAACAACTGCAAAAGCATTTCAAATCACTTTGCACAAAGCTGAACTCATAACCCTCCCCTAGCAACCTCCTCCTGTATATTTTCCACTGCATTTGATAACAACACTATCCACATTGTCCCTCAATCTGAAAACCTGGAAATTACATTATAATTATTGCTGCTTCTTATTAACACTTACAACTGAAGAGTCACTGTGCCAAGTGCTTTGCATAGATTTTTGCAGTTAAGCTTCATAGGAAATGAAAATTGTAGGCATTAACATCTTTCTTTCACAGATACAAAAGCAGAAAGTCAGGGTGATTAAGTACTAGCCCAGAGTCCCACAGTTTAGTGGGCTGAGATGGTGTTAAATCCAATTCCCCTTGGTTCAAAGCTGTTTAACATTAACTCACACAGAGAAGCCACATGTACAGGGTCCATACATATGTTTTATTTGCTGGAGAAATGATTTATCAATACTTTAAAACAGACAAGGCTTGGCTGGGTGTGGTGGCTCACGCCTGTAATCCCAGCAGTTTGGAAGGCTCAGGCGAGTGGATCACCTGAGGTCAGGAGTTCAGGACCAGCCTGGCCAACATGGTGAAACCCCATCTCTACTAAAAATACAAAAATTAGCCAGCTGTGGTGGCAAGTGCCTGTAGTCCCAGTTACTTGGGAGGCTGAGGCAAGAGAATGGCTTGAATCCAGGAGGTGGAGGTTGCAGTGAGCTGAGATCATGCCGCGGCACTTTCAGCCTGGGCTACAGAGCAAGACTCCATCTCAAATAAATAAATAAATAAATAAATAAAATAATAATAAAATAGACAAGGCTCAAACAAGAATTTGGATTTCAGACTTTTCCTGAACATTCAGAAGATATGGAACCTGGCCCCATGTTTCGAACTGGCTGCAGGTTATGGCGGCCATCTTTTTTGGAAGGGGCATGCTTTCTCCAGTTTGCCACAGGCCCTGCCAGTCCCTATTATATTACACCTGATCCACTCTCCGTATCAGCATTATCCACCTGACTCCTGCTGGCATTTGCATTTTGACTCATGTTACATTGTGTCTCTGGGCTCTGTCCTCTCTTCCATTCTTCTACAGTCCAAGTGATCCCTGAATTGACAATTTTATAAAATTATAAAATCATGCTCATATGGTACATCTAGTTCTAGATCCTTGAGGAATCGCCATACTGTTTTCCATAATGGTTGAACTAGTTTACAATCCCACCAACAGTGTAAAAGTGTTCCTGTTTCTCCACATCCCCTCCAGCACCTGTTGTTTCCTGACTTTTTAATAATCGCCATTCTAACTGGTGTGAGATGGTATCTCATTATGGTTTTGATTTGCATTTCTCTGATGGCCAGTGATGATGAGCATTTTTTCATATGTCTGTTGGCTGTATGAATGTCTTCTTTTGAGAAATGTCTGTTCATATCCTTTGCCCACTTTTTGATGGGGTTGTTTGTTTTTTTCTTGTAAATTTGTTTGAGTTCTTTGTAGGTTCTGGATATTAGCCCTTTGTCAGATGAGTAGATTGCAAAAATTTTCTCCCATTCTGTAGGTTGCCTGTTCACTCTGATGGTAGTTTCTTTTGCTGTGCAGAAGCTCTTTAGTTTAATGAGATCCCATTTGTCAATTTTAGCTTTTGCTGCCGTTGCTTTTGGTGTTTTAGACATGAAGTCTTTGCCCATGCCTATGTCCTGAATGGTACTACCTAGGTTTTCCTCTAGGATTTTTATGGTATTAGGTCTAACATTTAAGTCTCTAATCCATCTTAAATTAATTTTCGTATAAGGAGTAAGGAAAGGATCCAGTTTCAGCTTTCTACTTATGGCTAGCCAATTTTCCCAGCACCATTTATTAAATAGGGAATCCTTTCCCCATTTCTTGTTTCTCTCAGGTTTGTCAAAGATCAGATGGCTGTAGATGTGTTGTATTATTTCTGAGGACTCTGTTCTGTTCCATTGGTCTATATCTCTGTTTTGGTACCAGTACCATGCTGTTTTGGTTACTGTAGCCTTGTAGTATAGTTTGAAGTCAGGTAGCGTGATGCCTCCAGCTTTGTTCTTTTGACTTAGGATTGTCTTGGAGATGCGGGCTCTTTTTTGGTTCCATATGAACTTTAAAGCAGTTTTTTCCAATTCTGTGAAGAAAGTCATTGGTAGCTTGATGGGGATGGCATTGAATCTATAAATTACCTTGGGCAGTATGGCCATTTTCACGATATTGATTCTTCCTATCCATGAGCATGGTATGTTCTTCCATTGGTTTGTGTCCTCTTTTATTTCACTGAGCAGTGGTTTGTAGTTCTCCTTGAAGAGGTCCTTTACATCCCTTGTAAGTTGGATTCCTAGGTATTTTATTCTCTTTGAAGCAATTGTGAATGGAAGTTCATTCATGATTTGGCTCTGTGTTTGTCTGTTATTGGTGTATAAGAATGCTTGTGATTTTTGCACATTAATTTTGTATCCTGAGACTTTGCTGAAGTTGCTTATCAGCTTAAGGCGATTTTGGGCTGAGACAATGGGGTTTTCTAAATGTACAATCATGTCATCTGCAAACAGGGACAATTTGACTTCTTCTTTTCCTAACTGAATACTCCTGATTTCTTTCTCTTGCCTAATTGCCCTAGCCAGAACTTCCAACACTATGTTGAATAGGAGTGGTGAGAGAGGGCATCCCTGTCTTGTGCCAGTTTTCAAAGGGAATTTTTCCAGTTTTTGCCCATTCAGTATGATATTGGCTGTGGGTTTGTCATAAATAGCTCTTATTATTTTGAGGTACGTTCCATCAATACCGAATTTATTGAGCGTTTTTAGCATGAAGGGCTGTTGAATTTTGTCAAAAGCCTTTTCTGCATCTATTGAGATAATCATGTGGTTCTTGTCTTTGGTTCTGTTTATATGCTGGATTATGTTTATTGATTTGCGAATGTTGAACCAGCCTTGCATCCCAGGGATGAAGCCCACTTGATCATGGTACCATATGACCCAGCCATCCCATTACTGGGGATATACCCAAAGGATTATAAATTATGCTGCTATAAAGACACATGCACACGTATGTTTATTGCAGCACTATTCACAATAGCAAAGACTTGGAATCAACCCAAATGTCCATCAGTGACAGATTGGATTAAGAAAATGTGGCACATATACACCATGGAATACTATGCAGCCATAAAAAAGGATGAGTTTGCGTCCTTTGTAGGGACATGGATGCAGCTGGAAACCATCATTCTTAGCAAACTATCACAAGAACAGAAAACCAAACACCGCATGTTCTCACTCATAGGTGGGAACTGAACAATGAGATCACTTGGACTCAGGAAGGGGAACATCACACACCGGGGCCTATCATGGGGAGGGGGGAGGGGGGAGGGATTGCATTGGGAGTTATACCTGATGTAAATGACGAGTTGATGGGTGCAGCAGACCAACATGGCACAAGTATACATATGTAACAAACCTGCACGTTATGCACATGTACCCTACAACTTAAAGTATGATAATAATAAATAAGTTAAAATAAAAAAAAAATCATGCTCTAATATATTTCACATTCTTTATCTTTATTGCTACAAATTGGCCCACACAACCTCAATTATTCGAGTAAACAACTAGTTTCATGCTTCCAGTCTCAACCTCCTCTGATCCACTCTCCACATTGCCTATAATTAGAGATATAAATAATGAAAATAGATGATATCCAGTAGCTTCAGCATGAAATGTAAACTCCCAAGTGTAACATGTAAGACCAGTCGTGACCTGGCCTGACCAGTGCTCTCACTATTGCTCATTTTCCACACTTCTCTTGGCCTTATTGAAATATTGGCTGTCTCCAAAGCTATGGCCCTTTATGTCTCCTTGTTACCTATTTTTCTTTCTACTTGGACTATTCTGTGTGGCTTATATTACTATTTATATCTGAGTATATTGACATAAAGCTGGAGTGATAGCCTTTCTAAAATTCACTTTTTCCTTTATTTTGACTTGATCAGTAAGCTTCTATTCTTTCACCAAGACACAAACAGGATAGAAACATAAGTCCTCATTTTGCTTATGCATCTTAACATCTTAATTGGTTTGCCATTCACTTCTCTTCTGTGCAGTGTAGGAGACGTGTAAGCACTTGGCCTTGGTGTCCCAGCTCTGCCGTCTACTAGCTATTTAGACTTGAAAAGGCTACTTCACATTCTCACGTCACTGCTTTCTCATTTGTAAGACAGGGCTATTATAGTTCTTACATCCTACTATAATAGTAGGGTTAAATGAAATAATTCACCTAAAAGGTTAGAACCAGGTAATGCAAATCAGCCTCCAGTGGCTGTTAGCTGTTGCTGTTTTTTTTTTTTTAATTTTTTGAGACAGAATCTTGTTCTGTCACCCAGCCTGTCGTGCAGTGGCACTATCTCGGCTCACTGCATCCTCCGCCTCCTGGCTTCAAGCAATTCTCCTGCCTCAGCCTCCCCAGTAGCTAGGATTACAGGCATGCGCCACCACACCTGGCTAATTTTTGTATTTTTAGTAGAGACTGGATTTCATCATGTTGGCCAGGCTGTTCTTGGACTCCTGACCTCGTGATCCGCCTGCCACAGTCTCCCAAAGTGCTGGGATTATAGGCGTGAGCCATCGTGCCTGGCCTGTTGCTGTTATTATTAGCATTTTTAATTCATTCATTCATCGAGCCTTGGACTGGAACCGTACTAGGAAGTTTGATATATATATTTTTTAGAATCCACAATGACTTTGTGAAGAAAATAGTTTCAGCTCTGTTTTCCAGGTACAGGCAGTGGATGATGGGAGAAAGGGGGCCTTGCCATGGCCACTCAGATTGCTGGGTGGGCTGGTGAACACAGAATCACACACAAGATCCTAATCATCGCTTCCCTTTCTCCTTATGCTCCCTGTTTGTATAAGTCTTCTCAGGCTGCTGTGACCAAAGACTATAGGCTTAAACAACAGACATCTCTTTCTAGCTTTGGAGGCTGATAAGCAGTTCATCTACTTCTAGTTCTGGAGGCTGGAAGTTCAGGATCAAGGTGCTGGCAGGGTTGATTTTTTTCTGAGGCCTCTCTCCTTGCCCTGCAGAGGGTCACCCTCTTGCTTCTTCCTCACAAGGTCTTTCCCTTTGTGCACAGGCATTCCTGGTGTCTTTTTCTGTGTCTTGATCTCTGCTTATAAAGACACCAGTCAGATTGCATTAGGGCCCAACCTAACAACCTCAGTTTAACCGACCCACCTCTTTAAAGGCACTATCTCTGAAGAGCTACATTCTGAGGTATTGAGAGTTAGGGCTTCAAAATATGAATTTTACTCAACCAGAGAAAGCTAATTTAAAAAAATATGAATTTTTGAGGGACACAGTTTAACCCATGACACTGATAATCCAATGCTTAATTAGCAGCCTCCACTGAGAACTATATTTAATGTTAACTCTTCTACTGGGTTCTAGTAGTTCTAAGTAATTTTCATTTTTATGCTCCTAACTTAGGTATAAGCTTCTTGTTCCTGATTTTTCTTACCTTTGACCCTCCCTAGATATTCTTTCCACCAAGTTCTCACCCATCTAATCTCACAGGGTTTTCAAGGACACAGTTCCTATGATCATTTCTTTTCTCTGTGTTCTCAGCTAAAAGAGTTGACAGAGTTGACAGTTCTCAACAGTCACCTTCTGTCATCATTAGTTCATTTCCTCTGGAGGAACAAAAATAATCAAAATGTCCTTTTAAATTTGATTTCTGTGGCCAGGCACAGTTGCTCACGCCTGTAATCCCAGCACTTTGGGAGGCTGAGGTGGGCGGATCACGAGGTCAGGAGTTTGAGGCCAGCCTGACCAACATGGTAAAACCCCATCTCAACTGAAAATACAAAAAGTAGCCGGGCGTGGTGGTGCGCTCTTGTAGTCACAGCTACTCAGGAGGCTGAGGCAGGAGAATCGCTTGACCAGGAAGGCAGAGGTCGCAGTGAGCCGAGATTGCGCCATTGCACTCTAGCCTGGGTGACAAAGTGAGACTCTGTCTCAAAAAAATAAAAAAAATAAAAAAATTTGATTTCCATTTCTGAGCATTAACTTTTAGAATTTCCTGATTCACCTTGAGCTGCTGTTTTTGGCAAACTGGTACCCAGCCTTGGGTATGGAATTTATTATGAGCCTGAATTTCTTGTAAAGAAATCAGTACATCCACAAGGTTAACCTAGAACCTGCAGTGCTCCCCACTGGCCACCACCCACCCCCGCCACTTTTTTTTTCTCCTCAAGTCATAAGGTGCAATCTTGGGTCACTATCTAACTAAATGCAAGCTGTGGATTGGCTTGGTCAATTCATTTCTCAAAATTATTCCTTCATATTGAGAAAAAAAATATTGAATGACTTTTAGTGTCACGCTAGAGCAAATTAAATGGGCCTTTTAATATTTTAAGCAGCTATGCTGCATTTTCTAGACAGATAAAATGATTTTATTTTCTAAAATGAAAAGATTCGAGTTATAAATCCTATTTTTGAAATCATGTTAAACAGTGATGGTAACATATAATCCTGTCATATGTTGAAAAATGGTTCAGTGTCTTATTTTCAATCAGAGTAAAATGGAACGTATCTCATGACAGGTAGAATTATATTCCACTTGAGCCTGCCAGGGAACTTTTTGGAGAATTCAAGTGTTATTAAAACACTGATTGTATGGTGCATTTTTAGTAGGATTTCTAAGATTTAAAAGCTACCAGGAATTTTATAAAATGCTGAATAGCACTGGATTTTTTCAGAAGATAATTTTATATTTTATATTTTATATTTCTATACTGTACAGAGAAATGCCAAGTTGATTATGCCAATTTATGAGTAGTGCTTCACATAATTAAATCTGGGTGTTATTTTGGTTTGTTTACATATTAAATATGTCCTTAACAACAACAAAAATTGTCAGTATTGCTAGGAGTTCTATAAGAAGATGAGTAAATATAAACTTCAATGTAAACAAGAGAAGTGTAATAGACTATTAGAATACAAACTATATGTGAGTAAAATTATTTAACTTTTTTTCCTAAAATTTGAAAAATCTTTAATTTCCAAACTGCTCTTAAAGTATTGAAAGAAGTATAGTTTTTATGCAAAGCATTGTTAAATATATATACCTACATGTATGCACAGATGTAGAGACCCACACATATCCACATGTATAATTTTTTAACAAGAAATACTGAATCATATACACAGGAAACAAGATGAAAATCACCTACACAGTAACCATATTTAAAAGAAAGAGTTAACAGCCTTACATAACTTTATATGACATAAAATTTTATTTAAGTGTACAATTTATACATTGTAAAATTCATTCATTTGAAATGCACAGTTGAAAGCATATTAGTAAATTTACAGAGTTGTGCAGCCATGACCACAATCCAAGTTTTAAACGTTTCCATCTGCCCCAGTGGACTCCTCATGCCCATTTGCAGTGAACCCCTCTTTCTGGCCCAGCCAAGGCAACCATTTATCTACTTTCTATATCTACAGATTTGCTTTTCCTGCACATTTCTTACAAATGGAATTATATAACATGTAGTATGTCATGCCTAGCTTCTTTTACTTAGCATAATGCTTTTGACATTCATTAATGTCATACCATGTGTCAGTACTCCCAGATTTAATTATGTGAAGCACTACACATAAATTGGCATAATCAACTTGGTATTTCTCTATGCAGTATAGAAATATAAAATATAAAATTATCTTCTGAAAAAATCCAGTGCTATTCAGCATTTTAGAAAATTCCTGGTAGCTTTCAAATCTTAGAAATCCTACTAAAAATGTACCATACAATCAGTTTTTTTTAAATTGCTGAGTGGTATTTCATTGTATGGGTAGATCACTTCTGTTTCTCTGTTACAACAATCAACTTTTAAAAAAGCATATATTCAAGAAACTGTTAACAGTGGCTGCTTGTAGAGAAGGGAATGCGAGACGAAGGGACAGGGATGAAAACGAGACTTTTTCATTGTTTACTAGTTTATATGGTTTTACTTTTTAAAATTCAGGATTATGTTGTATCTATTAAAGTAAAATAAGAAATGTGTTCCCTGTTAATGTATACAAAATAAGAGGGGAGAGCCCTCTGCTGATCCAAATCCCATATTCCTTTAGGAAATTATCATTAATTGATTTTTGGTATCGTTCTAGAGTATACACACATGTACATATACACATGTGTGCACATAAATATATTCATGTACACATATGTATGTACTCCTAAACAGTCATTTACCGTATATTTCAATAAATATGGAATTGTGGGGCTTCATATTTTTAAGCCTACATTACTAAAGGTGAGAAAAACAACCTATCTATCTTGTTGGGTTGTGGCATATCTGGGAGCTGTGAATGAATGAATTGGTTATGAATATACAGCAGAGCAGACTCAGTTGATTAGTTATTATGTGCAAAAGTGTTTTAATTGTTTTAAGCTCCCGTGTGTTTTCTAACAGGATACTTTGGATCTGCTTGTGAAGAAAAGGTGGACCCGTGCGCCTCGTCTCCTTGCCAGAACAATGGTACCTGCTATGTGGACGGGGTACACTTTACCTGCAGCTGCAGCTCGGGCTTCACAGGGCCGACCTGTGCCCAGCTTATTGACTTCTGTGCCCTCAGCCCCTGCGCTCATGGCACGTGCCGCAGCGTGGGCACCAGCTACAAGTGCCTCTGTGATCCAGGTGGGTACTGCCCCTAGACAGCAAATCTTCCTTTTCTCAATCTCAAACCAATCTCAAAAGACCATTACTTTTTCTTTTGCATCTTGGTATACTTGTAAATAAAAGTGGTATACTTACTGGTATACTTGTAAATAAGTATACTTAATGGTATACTTGTAAGTAAAAGTGAATACCACTCATTTATGACACACTTTCTTTTTTAGATTTACTCTTGGCAGAGTTAAAAAAAATACCCTTTCCTCTTTTCATAATCAATTCACATTCATTGAGGAAAAAACAAGTAAAATAAAGAAGATTGAAAACAGGCTTAATCTCATCACAGGCTAAGCATTTTTAACAATTTACTGTAAGTCTTTGCAAAGCTTTTACTGTATTGTGTATCTTGTACTATTGTGTGCTTAACAGAATATGTTCTTTCATTTTAATGGGCATGAAAAGCACAGTGCAATACATTCAGAATTGTGTCATCTATTAAAATTGTTACTCGATGCACATTATGTTACACCACTGGCTCCCTGTGTAAGAATTTAAAAACTTCACCATTTAATTTCCAAATGCCTTCTGCATTTGCATTACAGATTTTTAATTATGGAGGTTTTGATACCTAGAAGTGAGTGATTTCTAGTCAAAAATTTGTGTGTGCACAACCCACGAGTGTTCAGAAAGGAATGCACGGGGCAGCCCTTTCCTCTTGTTTCTATTCTGTGCATGTCTCCATCCTTACACGAGCTGGCTCTTTAGAAAGCTTCCCAGCACAATGAGTCCCCACATATCTCCCTGGACAGTCAGTATGGCTGGCCAGTATCTGTTTTGCTTGACCCTGGCTTTGCTGGTGCAATGGCCTCTGACTGGAATGCCTGCTCCCCATTACCCCACCTCGCTGTGCAAACTTCTACTTCTGGAGCTGACTCAGTTTCCCTTCCTCTGAGATCCAACAGTCACCTACAATATCACCTTTGTCGTCTTGGAAACAGGACATTAATTATCCTTGTATGTGTCTCTCTCCTCCTTAGGGCTGGGAGGAAGTATGTTTTATTAATAGCTTCTGTATCAGCAGCAATCACACTAAGCCACTATTTAGTGAGCACTGATCTTTCTAGATTCTGAGCAGGGTGCTTCACATCTCTGGTCTTTTTAGTGTCACATTTACACCAAGGTTTGAAAGGCCTCTAGAGGTTCAGTCACATGCCTGCGGCCACACACCCAGGACGGGGGCTGAGCCCACATTCCAATGCAGGTGTCCCTGGTTTCGCTGCTCCAGTGCCTGGCCCAGAACTTCCAAAGGGCACGTCTCATACTCACGAATAACTTAAAAAGTTACTACTGAGAAATGCAACTTGGCACTTGAATGGTGTTGAAAAGCCTTTTTTCACATAGACTCTTAATTCCCTGATTTTCTAAGCAATTGATATTTTGCCAAGTGCCTCTTTCCTCTCTGCTCTGAAATTCAGAGGGAATAGGGCTGCTTAATCTGCTTTGTAACAGTGTTAGTAGTTGGGATTCTCCTGAGAAACAGGAGACAGAGAGAGAGAAGAGAGAGAGATTTATTTTAAGTAACTGGCTCATGCAATTGTGTGGACTCACAAGTCCAAAATCTGTAGGGAAGCTGGCAGGCTGGAGACTTAGGCGAGGTTTCTGTGTTGTGTTTTGAGCTGAATTATTTCTTCTTTGGGAAACCTCAGTCTTTGTCCTTAAGGCCCTCAACTGATGGGATGCAGCCCACCCACATTCTGGAGAGTCATTGCTTCATTCAAAGTCTGCTGATTTAAACGTTAATCTCATCTAAAACATACCTTCATAGCATCATCTAGATTAGTGTTTGAGCCAGTATCTAAGAACCGTGGCCTAGCCAAGTTGACACCTGAAATGAACTATCACAGTAACATTTTTGGATCTCATAAACTTTGAAATGAAGCAGTTTCTCCTCTACATTTGACATGAGGATATTTTTCTTGGTTGACCCCCATGCTGTCCTTCAGAGCAAGGGTGGAGATAGGAATAGCTGCCCCTCGGAAGGTCCAGTTTTCTTCCATGTGGATTCGGGCTCCCGTGCTGTGAGCTGGGCATACTGTGAGAGGAGGCAGTGTGGCACTGGCCCTTACCTATTGGGAATGTGGATCACTGAGACAACTTGTGTTTGCAAACTAAACAAGCTGCAATTGTGCTGGAAGAACAGAGGCTTACTCACGCACTGACTCACAAACACGCTGTTCCCAGCTCTGCTCTGGATGTCGTAACATATGTGAGAATTCCCCTCAGCAGCATTCTGAACAAAAACTTCCTTAACACTTTATTACCTGTCTCCTGAGAGTTCTGTTCTCTCCGTGGAGCCCCACAAAGAAGAATCAAATATTGTAAGACCAGAAAACAACTTTGTATTCTCCTCCCTTTCTCCTCTGACGTCTCTTCTTAATTGTATCAAACTTTTTCTTTTTAAAAATTGTTTTTGAGGTGGAGTTTCGCTCTTGTTGCCCAGGCTTCAACTTCTGCCTCCCGGGTTCAAGTGATTCTCCTGCCTTAGCCTCCCATGTAGCTGAGATTACAGGCTCCCACCACCGCACCCTGCTAATTTTTGTATGTTTTCACCATGTTGTCCAGGCTGGTCTTGAACTCCTGACCTCAGGTGATCTGCCTGCCTCAGCCTCCGAAAGTGCTGGGATTACAGGCCTGAGTCACTGTGCCTGGCCCAAACTTTTTCTTATAGTTAGTTGATTTCTAAAACTTAAAATTGAAGGGAGTTAGAGATACATAGTGTTTTTCAATAATACCAACTAGAGTTTTTCAACATGTGTGAGGCAACCAAATAGAAAATATACTGCCTGGTGTTTCTCTTTCCACACTGGGGCAGGTGGCCAAGAGTGGTAGAAAGAACCTCTCTAACATCCTCACTTACTGACCAAAACCACAGGAGATTTACAGGCATCTCTGGGACTCAGTTTTCCTCTCTATTAGAAAAGAGAGGAAAGTTACATGTGAGAGTATGAAATGAGAGGCAGGCAGCCCGTTTCCTGGCACGGCCTGGTGAAAGCTCTTCTTTCTTTCCCTCCGTGGAGATTCCAGCAGGATTCTCGAGCTATGCAGGGGTGAAATCGCTCCTGTTGAAGTTCCACTTTCCTTCCGTCTGTTCTCTGCTAAAACATTCATGCCCACTTGGAGCGTTTGACTTGGTAATTGCCTGTGGTCCAGCAGTAGCCCCTGAATAACCTTGAAAAGCCTGAAGACGTGGGCATTCTGTTCGTGGAATGAACATGATTCCTTCATTTGTTCAGCAGTCTCAAGGTGGAGCCTCGGAGTCCTGACAGGGCCCTCTCATTGAACCTGGGGGCTGAAACTGCCTTCAGGGGGGATGTTTCTTCAGATTGTTAAGTGACTGTGTAAAATAAAAAAGGCATCTTAACACCTGGCAAGAACTTACATTTTAAGAGGTGAACGTGACAAGTCTGCGAATGTGAAATTTCTCGTCTTCATCTTTTGGAGTATGTAATGGCTTCATCGCCAGTTTGCATAATGGAAGAATCTCGTGAGAGTAGGTGAAACTGGGCATCCAGCTCTGGAGCAGCAAGGCTGATCATCTTTACAGAGAGCAAACGGGTCTCATTTCGTAGAATGGCAGCAGACTGAAATCATGTCAGGTTGATAATTAATTCCCATGCGACAAAATGCCATTTTGATTACTGCAAATCAGATTTGCTGGGTGCTTTATTCTCAAACTTCGTTTGTAGCTTATCAGGCTAGGGATTTCTGATGGGATTTTAAGATTAAATAATAAAATGTCAGCACTGAGTAATTACTGAAATGTTATCTCCCAGTGACAGTGTTAAGTGATAGGGCAACCCATTCTCTTAAAAATTGCAAATTGAAATCTGCTGAAGAAAGTGAGAACTTGGAACTGCTGCAAACAGGATGAGGTGGATCTCGCTTGGGTGGGACTGCTATTTCCCCTGCAGGTGGGAGCCACGGTATTGCTTGTGTTCTCAATACAATGGTGGCCTCTGCAGATAGTAGCTGTACATGACCAGTATTGAAAGGACTCCCTGATAGGAAGGAACATAGTTTGCACTTGAGTTATTCCTCTAAACTTGTGGAATTGAATTAACCCTGCCTTTATAGAATGTGCCTCACATATTCCTATTTAAGGAATTTAAGGGACAAGGTATTGGGGATTTTTACATGGAAATATGTTTATGATTTTTTTTAACAAGTAAGATCTAAGATGCTCATCATTTCAACTGCAGTTGAAATCCCAGACTAGACATGGCACAGTTGCCAACCAAGTTCCTCTGCCCATTCTTCTTCACCAAAGGGCTGGTAACTCAATTAGATCATCCAAATATGTAATAGGCTGTAAACCAAAGGAAATGTAGACTTTTTCCAAGTGAATTTTTTTGAAAGAAAATTATATTTGTAAGGATTTTATATATATATATATATATATATATATATATATATATATATATTTGTATTTTCTACATATGCCTTACATGTGAGCTGCATTTCTGGTCTGTATGTCCCAAAAGACACAGTTGACACTGCTTCCTTCTGTTAAACTGAGACGTGAAAATATCAATAGTCCGACAATATTTGCTGGAAATAGGGTCAAGGATGAGACTTAATGGTCAGGATTTTAATAGTAATTGAACAGCAATAAAGAAATAAATATACCTACAAAGATTTGAAGACATTTAGCTCACTAAGGCCCATGTGCCTTTACATTTTTGGATAAGTACAGTGGACAACTTTCATCTTTTATTAACCAGAAAACTTTATCTAGTTTACCAGGATGAAGACTTTTTTTTTTTTCTTTTGTTTTGACAGAGTGTTGCTCTGTCGCCCAGGCTGGAGTGCAGTGGCATGATCTCAGCTCACTGCAACCTCCGCCTCCCAGGTCCACACCATTCTCCTGCCTCAGCCTCCCAAGTAGCTGGGACTACAGGCGCCCGCCACCATACCTGGCTAATTTTTTGTATTTTTAGTGAAGACGAGGTTTCACTGTGTTAGCCAGGATGGTCTCGATCTCCTGGCCTCTTGATCTGCCTGCCTTGGCCTCCCAAAGTGCTAGGATTACAGGCGTGAGCCACTGCGCCCAGCCGATGAAGACATTCTTATATTTAATATGCTCCAGGGAGTTTCTGATCTGTGTATCACACTATTCTTGAGAGTTGTCGATTGTATAGAATATATTACCTTTTTCCCCAGATCCTAATCCTGTCCTTCCTTTTCTGCATTCCAAAATATGATGCCCACCCTCACCACTGGGACCTCAAATGGAATCCTGATCACCCACCTACATCTGTAGCAAGGGGGAGTTTGCTTTACTCTTCATAATCTGTGCTCTGCTCTAGAGAATGTTTCAATCTGTATACTGACATCATGATGATGCTGAGAACTGAGAAAAAGAAGAGCAGCCGCTGATGTCAGGAGCTTGCTTGGCATTTATAGGTAGACCTTGAGGTTGTTAGGAGCTGGTCTGATGCTTACAGCTGGGCCGTGATGTCTTCTGTTGGACTTAAGGACATCAACAATCCCACATAATACGGATATTAGATATGACCATTCAGAGGCTATGACAGAGTCAGGCAAAACAAGACTACTTTATAATTTTGTCCAATACAAAAACAAGGTCACCCTGCAACCCGCAAAATACCAAGTATCCACTTTCGCTCAGTTCTTAGTGTCACGTATGTAGAGTGACGGCTTCCTCTTTACCAAATACAGCTTTGGCCTTGCTCTAGCCTTCCCCTTCTTTAGATAAGAATTGCTCCTGCTTCCTGACAGCATCCAGCATTCACTCCAGAGTGAAACCTCCCCAAATAACCTAACCAGAGTTCAAATCCTATAGTAAATCCCAGCTAACACCTTCTAATTGAGGCACTCCACGATTCCCATGGCGTGCAGTCTCTGTAACTGCAATGGGTAATAAACGCAACTTGTTCAACTACAGGTGTGTCCTTTGTAGTCTTTGATTGAAGGGCATTGACAGAACTTAATTAATTAAAATGCTTGAAGTATTGAGGATGGCAATTGATTGAATTTTTATATGAACAATTGTTCATATAAAATTCTGAACAACAGTTCGGAATTTCCAGTGAGTCGGACACTGAAATATCGTTTGGATTTACATGTGGGAGAAGGGCACTATAGAAGTCCTGGGTGGTGGGGAGGAGTTCAAAGAAGAGTGGATCCAGCTTGCTGCAGGATAAGATGCATTAGAGGCTGTAATAGGTAGTAAGGCTGAAAATGCTCATGGGGACACATGTGGGGAGAATGTAGAT
The DNA here is from genome assembly GCF_003255815.1 of Theropithecus gelada. Taxonomy (NCBI): domain Eukaryota; kingdom Metazoa; phylum Chordata; class Mammalia; order Primates; family Cercopithecidae; genus Theropithecus; species Theropithecus gelada. The sequence goes on along the minus strand of NC_037680.1, from coordinate 106,085,773 downwards.
GCTAAGCAGTTTGGATTATGAAGACTTGCAGACATTTTGCATTATTATATTATACATATACAAACTCGTATATTATACATATACGAACTGATATGTATTTTAGACAGATTATTCTCATAGTCTTCGGCATATATTACGGTCAAGAAGAGATGAAAAAATAGAGATCTTCTAGCAAGTACTAATAGAAGTGAAGGCTTGAACTTGTGCAGTGGGAATGAAAGGATGGGTTAAACGTTTATGTGAGGATCGGGGTTCAGTTGTCAATTGAATGCAGGGAACAAGAGTGCAAATGGAGTCAAAGGACCCCTCTGGGTAATTCAGAGAAAATGGGAAATGTGCATAAGGACCCTCTTTAGGGCTTGGCTACAGCAGGCCGAGCAAGATGGATGTGTCAGTAAATAGTTCTTACTTGGGACTGCAATGTGGGAACAAGGCTGAAACCAGGGGGAAAAAAATATATAGAGTTCCCATTGTATGGATGCTAGAGAAAGTCATGGAAGCCATCAAGATAGGAGAGGGTGAGAGTGTAAAAAGAAAGGGGGAAAAATTGGAAGAGACTTGCAGAGTTCTTGTTTTGAGGCTGGAAGTAGTAGTGGCCACAGGAGAGGGCAGAGGACCCAGCAGTGAGTTGGGAGGTCGGGAGGTTGCAGGGTGAGGGCGGGACCCTGGGAGTCAGGAGAGGGAGGAAGATGAGAGGGCACTGCCCAGGGTTTGAGGAGCTGAGTCAGGCTCCGCTAGATGTCCAGACGCTAAGGTACCTTTCCTAAGCGTGCTTCCAAACTACAGCCACAGCCATTCTCCATCTTCATCTTCTCTGATTATAAGTTGTGGGGGCATTGAGGTAGAATTCGTGATATTTGCCTTCTTTAGGCTTCTGACCTGAGAAATTAATACAAGGGGAGGAAGGACACTGCTGTTAAACCAAGGGCACTTGCTGGTGGAGCATGAAATTTTTATGAGGTTTCTGATATTACAAATCTATTCACAAGGCTGCTTTTTCACCTCACTTAAAATGGCTAATCCATATGTATGAAAGCATTAATGAACTGGTCTTTAATTGTAAGGGATTTCTGCTCCCACCACTCCCTGACTTGCCCTCACAATTCAAATCATTCAGAACTCATTCTTGGCTGTACTAATGTTGAAAAGGTGTGAGATTTGCCTACTAAGAACAGGAGTTAGCAGAGTCTGTGAGGACAGCAGAAATCATTTTACGTCATCTTGCCTGGAATGAAAGTTGCAAATGGCAGCTGGTAACAACATAACGTCACTAACCTATGCATTTCTGAGGACAGCTCTTTTTGCAGCCCTGCCAGCACAATATCAGAACATTCTCATCAAGCTTATGGCCCTGGAGGGTCAGATGGGGACTTCCCTAACACTATTTTGTAACAAAGCCATTGACTCTTGTTTTGTGGTTGAAAATTATTATGATCCAATCACTGTTTTCTTTCACTGTTGAGAATGTCTGCAAATCTGGATTTTAGAACTGAAATCCTGCATGCCTTGCCTTTCTTCCGTGGCTGGATGGAAAGGGGCCTGAGTTTAGCACGGAGAAGAGCTGAATTTAAGTCCCTGCTTTGCCTCCGAACACCTGTGCCATTGGCCTCTATCAGCATAACTTTTCTCTCCTTTAAAATGCAGACAAACATAACTGGCCCGTGAAGCTCAAATGAAATGATACAGATGGTCCTCCACCTTGAAATCTATAAAATGGTGGAGTATTAGCACAGACATTGGATATTCCATTACTTGGGAAAGACCATTGAGGACAATTTTACATTTGTGTTCTGATTCTTTTTATATGAGGTTCGAGGTTAGAGTTGGAATGGAGGTGAGATGAAATGGCCATAGTGGGCATTCTTGAATAATGGGTGCACATTCAACTTCTTGCAGGGTTAAGCGATTGCTTGCCTTGATGGTGGCTTTCTGTGACTCCAGTGATAACTATTTAAGTGCCAGGTGTTGGGCAAAGCTCTTTGACTGAATTGGCTTTTCGAATCCCCCTGGTCCTTATGAAGTGGGATCATGGCTGTTGTCATTTCTCTGCCTGTGACGATACAGTCAGTTAAGGATGAAGCTACAACTTGAACCCAAGCAATCGGGACCTGCTGGAGCCTCCATTAGCTCAGAGTGAAGAGCAAATGGGGTCAAAAGTAGCCTTGACTCACCAAGGGTAAATAACTGACTGAAAAATTTGTCTCCTTTTAAAAATTTGTATAAACTTATGAAGTGTAAGTATAATTTTGTTATATATATATATACACACACACACACACACACACACACACACACACACATATATATGTAAATGATGTAAATGGCCTAGTGGTGAAATCGGGGCTTTTAGGGTAGCCATTGCTCAAATAATGTACATCGTACCCATTAAGTATTCTAACCAGATTTTTCCACTGGTAGCTCTGTTAATAGCCACTTCAAATTAACATATTAAATTGGGATTTGTCAGCCACATTGATTCAGCTCTGTTGACCCAGAGAGTGACTTCATCCCATCTGGCTTTGACTAGAGTAGCGTCCATCTATGAAAACTTACTGCATTTATAATAGACTGTGTGCCAAACACCTGACACTTATTTTCTCTTACCTGCCCCCAGTTGTAGTATTCCTATTCTTTTATTTAGGGATAAGGTAATGGAGGCATTGAGAGTTTAAACAACAGGAGGCAGAGGTGATATTTTAACTCCGATACTCAGAAGCCTACCTGTGACACCCCAAGTTAGGTGCGAACCTGGGCTCTCACTTATGTTTGAACCAATCACAAGAACCAGGTTCCAGACTCCTCTGTCTCAGCACCACTCCTGAGATGGATCTCTAAGTGGATGCCTCAAAGCTTGGCATGGAAGGTGGCCTTCATTTTGGTCCAGTGGATGATACTTGACCAATAGACGCTTCTTACTTCCCCGCACAGAGAAGCACGACTCTGACTTCCAAGGGAATTGAACCGCATGTAGGTAGGGAGCCCCCTTCTTCTGTCTTTACTTCATTCTGTGGAACCAGCAATCCACTGCTTTGAAATTGATGCTGAGAACTACCTGTGACTGAAGCTTATGATTTTGTTTGACTTGATGCCTGCCAGATGCACCTAATTAAAGAAACTTCCTTTCCTGTGACTCAAATGAGAAATGCAGACATAACCACATGACAGCTATGCACCCTTCTGCCTAGGTAGTTTCTCTTGATTAGTGCTTTTCACTTCTGGAGTCCCCAGTGCCTACTAGCAATTTTTCTTACCACCTGATTCCCTGAAAACCTCCTGTATGGATGATTATATGTCATGGATTCCTTTGATGTTGTTTCTTTTCACCTGGCTCTGGTGATATTATAGTCCCTGAAATGTTCTTTCCTTTTCATATTTGACTTTTGTTGTTTTTAGTTCTCTACTTTGAGATAGCTTTGATGTCCCGTTCCTTCAGTAGCGTGCCTTCCCGCAAGACTGGCTTAGTGGAAATGATTTGCCATCAATGTCAATCATGGAGGACTGGAAACTCTATAACAATGTGCCATTATAGGTGATGTTTGAGATACATTGTGACTTATGGTCATCTACTTCCCAAGTCCCAATTAGACCACCAATAAGGAGATATGCTGCATGTCCTACTTTTTTCTGGACTTGTAGCCTTCAATGTGCATTTAAATTCTTTGTTGGTCTGGATTTATACAACAACCTGGGGACAATGCCCTTTATTTCTTCCATTGGTTTTCTATCAGGCCCATTAATTTTCAGTTTGAAAGCACACTGTGAAAGTTGCTGCATTCACTGAATGCTTTTACAGAACAGAGTCAGTTTTAATGAAGATTCAGAGCTCTTAGGTTTGCCTGAAGCAGACTGATACATAACCTTTCCTTTAAATCCCAGAACATTGTCAACTCAAAGCGGGTATTGATTTTGCAAAACAGCTTGTCCTTTTCCATCTCACTCACGTGCTTCTTTATGCAGTGCCTCAATGCTTTCTTTAAAATCCCATTTGAATAGCAGCCCCTGCCTTTTTATGTTTTCTGTTTGTTTGGTAGATTTTTCTCCATCCCTTTATTTTGGCCTATGGGTATCATTGTGTGTGAGATGGGTCTCTCAAAGATAGCATACCATCGGGTTTTGCTTCTTTATCCAGCCTGCTACTCTGTGCCTTTTAATTGGGGTATGTAGTCCGTTTACATTCAAGGTTAGTATTGATATGTGCAGATGTGACCCTGTCACCATGTTTTTAGTTGGTTATTGTGCAGACTTGCTTGTGTGACTGCTTTATAGTATCACTGGTTTATGTACTTAAGTGTGTTTTTGTAGTGGCTGGTAATGGTCTTTCCTTTCCATATTTAGCACTTCCTTCAGGACCTCTTGTAAAGCAGGTCTGGTGGTGACAAATTCTCTTAACATTTGCTCGTTCAAAAAGCGTCTTATTTCTCCTTTGCTGATGAAGCATAGTTTGGCTGGACATGAAATTCTCGCTTAAAATTTTATTTCTTATGAATGTTGAATACAGGTCCCTAATCTCTTCTGGTTTGTAGGGTTTCTGTTGACAGGTCTGCTGTTAGCCTGATGGAGTTCACTTTGTAGGTGACCTGCCCCTTCTCTCTAGCTGCCTTTAACATTTTTTTTTTTCATTTTTGACGTCGGAGAATCTGATGACTATGTGTCTTGGGCATGGCCTTCTTGTCTGGTATTTCATAGGTATTCTCTGCATTTTCTGAATTTGGAAGACACATACATACACATATGTTCATCACAGCACTATTCAAAATAGCAAAGATACGGAATCAACCTAAATGCCCATCAATGGTAGACTGGATTTTTTAAAAAGTGGTACATATACACAATATAATACTGTGCAGTCATGAAAAAGCAGGGGATCATGTCTTTTGCAGTAACATGTATGGAGCCAGAGGCCATTATCCTAAACAAACATACAGAAACAGAAAACTAAATATTTCATGTTCTCACTTATAAGTGGGAGCTAAACTTCGAGTACATATGGACACAAAGAAGGGAACAATAGACGCTGGATCCTGCTTGAGTGGGGAGGAGGATGAGGATCGAAAAACTACTTTTTGGGTCCTATACTTATTACCTGGGTGAGAAAATAATCTGTACACCAAACCCCTGAGACATGTAATTTACTTATATGAAAAACCTGCATATGTATCCCTGAACCTAAAATAAAGTTAAAAAAAGATCACAATCAAATGTTGTTAACTTGTTATAAATATGTATATCTTTTACCAAACAATTTATGTTGTGAATAAACATATTCTCCAAATCATTAAAAAATTATAATCCCACTTGGTTTTATAGGAATTGCCTAAAGGGGTCCTCAGTTGGTTGGACTGAAGTCTTAGTGATATGTTGATAATTAAGAAGATCATGCTTCAGTTTTACTCTACCAGATGGTTTCTGATGCCTCAGATCAGAGTGAATGTCCTAGGTTCAATTCATTAGTAGGTGTTGCTTTTAGATTGGATAAGCCCAACTAAAGTAGGTCTAAACTAAGGAATATGTAGTACCTAGTGGTACTATTTTGAGAAGACTCCTCTTTATTACTCCGTAAAAATACCTTTTTTTTTTTTTTTTTAACCGGGTCTCTGATACCTAAAAGTTTATCTTTGTGGTTTTATTTATTTAAGTTAGACATTGTACCTGGCAATCAACCTTTGTGTTAGTTAGTCATTGCTGTGTAACAAAACACTCCAAGACTTAATGGCTTAAAAAAAACACTTATTGTTTGTGATTCTGTGGGTTGATAATTTGGGTAGGGCTTAGCTGGGATTTCTCTTCTCTACTCCATGTGCCCACTCATGCTTTTGTGGTCAGGTGGCAAGTCAGCTGGGGACTGCCAGGTCCTGGATGACCCCTCTTATATGGCTGGCAGTTAGCTGGAGTGATGGGGGCAACTGGGCCACATGTCTCTCTTCATTCAGCAGACCAGTCAGGGCTTCTTCCCATGATGGCAGGGTTCTGAAAGCAGTAACAGAACATGAGGTCCCATATGCATGCTCTTTTTACAGCTGCTTCTGTTGTTTGCCAATGTCCCGTTGGCATGAGCAAGTCACAGGTTTGAGCTTACAGACTCTGTTTCTTGATGGGAGGAGCTACACAGAACCTGTAGCTATTTTTTTTTTTCAATCTACCATAACCTTAAACCTAAATATGTGAAGAATGTGATGTGATGTGTATATGTGTGTGCACGGGTGTGTATATATATGTAAATTATCTCTCTATGTGTAAGCAGATTTGAGGAGAAAGAAAGTCGAAAAAGAAAAACAGTGTTTAGTCTTTGGTTGCTTGAAAAGAAATGGGGAGGCCCCTGAACTTGCCTACTCAAGTGATAAGGAATGTCTAGGAGAAAACTTCTTTACTTACCTCATAATTCCATATGGATTGAGCCTTGTTCCTGGCTTTATTTCAAAGAAGTTTCATTTTTCACTTCAGGTGTCAACCTATATATTCTCCTAAGATCTTTAGTCACCAAATAAAAACACACTTCTGATTTTTCACTGCTTTATCAACTCTTAAATGAACAAATGCTGTGTTTTTAGGCATCCTTACTTTAATAAAGAAAGTTGGAACAGAATTCAGAATTTACTCATGTAATTGAGTTGTGATTCTGATTTATTTACATTTTGAAATTTTCTTTGCATCCAGGCTGAATTTCCGCATGAAATTCTTTAGCTGAAGTCCTGACGGTCAGCTTCAGCCCTTGTGCACTTGTAGCCCTTAGGGATAATGGCCAAGTGGAAGGTGTGTGCTTCTAAAGCTATTCTTAAAGGATTATGAGAAATTTCCTTGGTGTCTAACAATATTTAGGATTTAGCATATTTACTCAAGAATGGCAATGACTAATAGAAAGCTTAGAGGATGACATGATTGCATTGTGCCTGTGAATGTCCCCAGTGATAGGGGAATGAAAGTAAATACGGCCAGAAAGATAATCATGGTCTGCATTGTGGACTCCGTATACCAAAATTTTCTGGAATAATCTCAATCACAGTATTTTGTTTTCCATCACACAAATACTTTGTTACCAAACTATGTATCTATGAGGCCACCTCTGATGTATAATTCAAAACAGCACAACTTTGTGAGATCATGGTTCCCAACTTTTGGTTTATAAAAATGGTTACCTTAGATTGTCTATGCTTTCTTTTTTTCTTTCTTTCCTTTTTAAAGTAGAGCTTTTATATTTTATTCAAAATATATTTTAAAGGATAAGTAATATAAATTACCTTCAGAGCAAATTCTTGGCAAGATAATTCTTAGGAATGCAAAAAGCTAATTCACACATGTCTAGTATATGATAGTTAATTTGTAACACATTTCATCTTTACAAAACTATAATATTATTTTTAATATTACCTACTGGTCTGTATGTTACTCAAAATCTTAATCTTGGTGCTGTATTAAATACTTTTAATGCTTTCCATTTTCTGATATTCCTTTCTGCAAAAATATTATTCCCATGGGTTAAGGAAGCTAGATCAGAGATGTGGGAAAAATTGCCCTCACGAATTTGAATTTGAACTTGTTTATCCTCATTCTGCTTAGGCATGTGTGACTCCTAGCCAGACAGTAAGGAACTAGAACACGTTGTGTCACCTCTATATCCTTATTACTTTCCCTCATTTTGGCCTTTCTTTTCCAGTTCATCATTTGCTGTCACTTTGGGATTCCTTTGTGTTGCTGTTTTCCCTTATGTAAACCTCGAGAGGAGGGCAGCTTCCTTTCATCCACATGCGGATGGATGGCTGCTAGATCATTTGACTATATGTTTCACTGTTGGTTTATTTATATGCCCATAGTTGGTACATGTTCTGACCATATGTTTTGCGGTTGGATTAGTTACACGCTTAGGAGATACCATGGCTGTTAAAATACAAAACCGGCTGGGCATGGTGGCTCATACCTGTAATCCCTGCACTTTGGGAGGCCAAGGCGAATGGATCACAAGGTCAGGAGTTTGAGACCAGCCTGACCAACATGGTGAAACCCCGTCTCTCCTAAAAATACAAAAATTAGCCAGGTATGGTGGCAGGCACCTGTAATCCCAGCTGCTCAGGAGGCTAAGGCAGGAGAATTGCTTGAACCCAGGAGGCGGAAGTTGCAGTGACCCTAGATTGCACCATTGCATTCCAGCCGGGGTGACAGAGCAAAGCTCCATCTCAAAACAAAACCAAAACCAAAAACCAAAAACAAACAAACAAAAAACCCCGCAAAAAAACCCATAACCACACCGTATGTAGCATTTTCCGTGGACAACCTCTACCATTCCCTGAATTTTTGAGAGTCAGAGATTGTGGGAGATGTTGTATACTTTCCTATTCTATAGCTTAGTGACTCTCAAACTTGAGTGCTCATCAGAATCACATTAGAGGGCTTCTTAAGTCATGGAGTTCCAGGCCCTACCCTTAGAGTGCCTGAATCAGCCGGTCGCATTTCTTTTTTTTTTTTTTTTTTTTTGAGACGGAGTCTTGCTCTGTCGCCCAGGCTGGAGTGCAGTGGCACGATCTCGGCTCACTGCAAGCTCCACCTCCCGGGTTCAAGCCATTCTCCTGCCTCAGCCTCCCGAGTAGCTGGGACTACAGGTGCATGCCACCGCGCCCGGCTAATTTTTTTGTATTTTTAGTAGAGATGGGGTTTCACAGTGTTAGCCAGGATGGTCTCGATCTCCTGACCTCGTGATCCACCCACCTCGGCCTCCCAAAGTGCTGGGATTACAGGCTTGAGCCACCGCGCCCGGCTATTCGCATTTCTAACAAGTTCCCAGGTGGTGTTGATGCTGCTGGTCTGGGGACCACACTGAAACCCAAGTGTGATGAATGCGGATACCTCAAATGAATGTCTATTAATAACTAAGAGGTCAATTAAATCAAATTTAACCAATTACTTGTGAAATAAATTAAAAGGAAATAAATACTTAGAAAAACTCTTCTGTACTTTTACACCGTTTAAAATTTCTCTTTGTTAATATACATACTTGTATAGAAATAGTTATCTAGGTTTTATTTTCTCTTCAAAGTGCCATGATAGAGCCTTAATCTTTGGTTTTCCCCCCTCCCACCCATTTGTTGCCTTTGCTGGCCCCAGCTCCCATCTTTGTGCGTCCCATAATGAAAAACTTCTGGAATGTGAGAGTGTATGTCTACCTTTTCTTTTCTAAACTTTCTTATCTTCCTCACCTCAACTATAAACCAGCTATTTTTATGTGTTTATAAACATGCTAGATAATTAATTGAGGGCATGGGATTATTTTATTAAAATGCTTTTCTTACTGTTTATATGTAAACACACATAGCACAATAATCTTTAACTCAAATTATAAAATATTATTTTGTCATTATACTTAGTATTTAATCTTGGTGCTTTAATCATGGTATTACAAACATTTGTATTAAAAATATTTTAAATAAAAAGTTAGTAAGAAAAACAGGCCACTTTACAATGGATAATTTAAACTGTAGATACCGTATGTTTATAGGGGACATAATGGTGAATTTGCAAGCTGTAGAGAAATATTTGAATGTTATGTTTTATTATTAAAGGGAATGGGATTTCTTCTTTAAATGTAACCTGGCAGAAAATTTGCATCCTTCTGTACCATCTATTTCCTTTTGTAAAAGACATCTTTTTATTGCTCCTCTTTTGTTAAACTCCTGAGTAACTTTTTTTTTTTCCTTTTTCACTTGCCTAGATAATAAGTAGAATCCACCCTCTAGTGGCCAAAAGCAACATTTAAAAAAAAAAAAAAAAGACATAAGACATGTCTAAAACATTGTGATTGATTTTTCTCAGTGTGACTAGTTTGTAACCCAGTCCTGAAGGCAATTCCAAGAGAAGGCTTTCAGAAATGTTTAGATCAACATGGTTAGAAAGATTCCCCAGATGATGGACCAGTTTAAGGATAAAGGCCTTTAGACACCCAAGTGTTTCTGTTAAAGCAGGTTCACTGCCAAGTTCCCCTGGCTTCCAATGTCCTTCATAAGCACAGTCACAACTGAGCTGTCATCTTCCATATAGTCCCAGATTTTCTTAAATGTTTCTTGAGGGAGAATGCTAACCATTTTTAAGGAGTTAACTCAGGATAGTGGTCCTTTGGTTTTTACCATATATTTAAGAACTGTTTCCTTTCCAAATATAAATTAATTATGATTTACACTCAATACATCTACAGAAGTTACAGAATTTTTAACATCTTCAAAATTTTCTTTTCTACATATTAAAAAGTGTAATTCTTCTTTTAAAAAGCAATTTCTTTACTAACACTACATTTATTATGATGTCTGTTCCCTGCATCTCAGAAACTCTCCTCTAATAAGCATAGTCTGTTCCCTTTATAGGCTATGGGAAACGTTCTTATCTTGCCACTGAAAAAATCTTTTAAAAAGTTAGGATTTTTCTAATATTACCTGTTTTCCTTATCGCCAATCAAGGGTTAAACATAAAGAATGGTCATCATTTCCCTTGTAATCAGTGGCATGATTTAGAGTTGTGATACTACAAATAAAATACCCATAAAGCATGTGTATTTGTCAAGGGTCTCTAGAGGCACAGAATTAATGGAATATATATATATATATATATTTACTAAGTGTTAAGTCGCAAGATCACAAGGTCGCACAATAGGCTGTCTGCAGGCTGAGGAGCAAGGAGAGCCAGTCCGAGTTCCAAAACTGAAGAACTTGGAGTCTGATGTTCAAGGGCAGCAAGCATCCAGCAGGTGAGAAAGGTGTAGGCTGGGAGGCTAGGTCAGAGTCTCTCTTTTCACATTTTTCTGCCTGCTGATATTCTAGTCGTGCTGGCAGCTGATTAGATGGTGCCTACCCACATTAAGGGTGGATCTGCCTTCCCCAACCCACTGACTCAAATGTTAACCTCCTTTGGCAACACCCTCACAGACACACCTAGAATCAATACTTTGTATCCTTCAATCCAGTCAAGTTGACAGTCAGTATTAACCATCAGTTCATCAGTATTAACCATCACAGCATGGATGATATTATCCCCTTATATCACACAGTAGCGTATCTCTGTTACGGAAAATTAGAAAACATGAATATATATATTTAAATTTATGAAAGAACCCCTTAACAAAACAATTGTCAATTTTGGAAAATGTTTTTCCAGGCCTTTTAATGCATGTTTGTGTAAAACAGGCTCTGGTAAAGAAAAGAACTCTTCTGTATTTATGTATGCAAAGGTTATTTGGCCCTCTGATTCCATTTTTCTAGCAAGTTCAATTTACCCAGTTTGATCAAGCATCTTCTATATTCATCAGCCTGTGTGCTAAGGAAATGAGAGGAGAACAGCCTGTTGTTAAAGAGAAAATGCAGAGTTTGGAATCAAATACTGAGCAGTGAGTCGAAGTTTTACTGCCAAGCAGGAAACCAGATCCGGCCCTGAGGTTAATCTCAGGGGATGGGGCTATGAAAAGGAAAAAGGGTAGGTTTTTAAAAGCCAAACATAAACAGGCTGTTTCGTATTGGAAAAATTTAGATCTTCAAGTTCCTGGGTAGTGAAATCTGGGCTAATCAGCCAGACACCGTGTCAGTGCTGAGCTGGTGCTATCACTAGTAAGCTGACCATGTGAAACAATGGCTCAGAGTAATGGCGTCCTTCAGGGCTATGGTGATTAGGGCCTTTGCTGTGTCTGCAAGGTGAGCACCTCTTTCAGAAGTATGGCACCCAGGTTGTCTTTTTAAACCATGTTTGCATCACAGGCCAGGTGGCCACACGTTACATCATGACGTGCTTATGCCAGGCTTTGTGCTTGACGCTTCCCTTATGTTACCACCTCACGTGCAATGCCAGGCCCATGTCCCCCTAAGGGAAGGGCAGAAACCCTTCCTTTTGTAAGTATCCTTTGTTGCCACAAGTGCCCATGACTGGCCTTGATGGAAGATGTGACACACTGGCACTGAGCTGCAGCTGTATGCCTGATGGTCCAGTGATCCCCGTCTAGAAATACTCTCAACACTGAGTTACAAAAAGTACTTCATAAAAAGAAAATGGTGTCAAATACATTTTATTTTCATAAAGGAGGCAAGAATATGTATTTTACTTAGGAAGCAAGAATCCTGCTGTGTCCCATTGTCTCTCAAACTCTCACATTGTACCCCCGGCTCCCATATGCTCCGCCATCTTGGTGAACCTCCAAGGGCAGTGCTCAAGGTCATTACGCCAGTTGGAGACATCACTCTGCAGGGGCCCACAACATTTCTAACAGGGACCTTGCTAGCTGCTCAGTGTCATTCCATCACGTTCTGGACCAGTTTTTCTTTCTATTTTATCTTTTTTGGCTTTTCTCTTTCTGTGTCTCTTTCTCTGTCTCTTTTCTCTCTCCGTCTCGATACCTCTGGGTCTCTCTTTTGCTCTTCCTCTCTCCCCCTCCCATGCTCCCCTGATCCTGCTCTCTCTTTTTCTGCCCTCCCTCCACCTCTGACTTCTTGTGTCTTCTTACATGAGGTCTTTCTTTCTTAACTACAGTACAATCGAACTCCTCAGCAACTACTTCAATGCTTGGCAATATAGTCAGATTTCAGCAAATACTCATTAAAATGAACTTTTTTTTTTTTTTTTTCCCCAAATCACTTCTGTTTTTCTGGGAGAAGCTATCAATTCTTTTTGTTCAATTAAGGTCTGCTCCTCCTGGAATACGGTTCCCTTCCATTCCATTCCCCTCCCCAGCCCCTTCCTTCTAATGAGATTCTGTTGTATTTCAAAGTTCCTAGAAGAGAAATTGGCCCGTAGAAGGGGATTCAATAAATGTCAATTCCTGCACTCCTCTGAAAGAAATTGCAGTATGTCTAGATAAAATAAGCCAGGAACCTGGGCCTCCCCTTCCACCTCTCCTTCCTTCTCACCCTTCACATTCTATTCATCACCAGGTATTTCTATTTACTGTTTAAATGGCTCTTGACATTTATGTTCCACATGGCCCTGACACCACTCTCATCCCAACCATGATTTCCCGAGATGATTGCAGCAGCCTCTTCACTGATTTCTCCGCATTGATTCTTGCAGGTCTTATCCCCGTTCTCCGAAGGGTAGCTGGAGCAATCTCTCTGAAATGCAAATCTGATTTTTTATCCCCCCACCACCCACATTAAAGATACCACCAGGCCTGACACCTGCCTGTTTCTTTTCTTTTCTTTTTTTTTTTTTTTTTTTGAGATGGAGTCTTGCTCTGTCACCCAGGCTGGAGTGCAGTGATGCGATCCTGGCTCACTGCAAACTCCACCTCCCGGGTTCAAGCAATTCTCTTGCCTCAGCCTCCCAAGTAGCTGGGACTACAGGCACATGTCACCACGCCCGGCTGATTTTTGCATTTTTAGTAGAGATAAGATTTCACCATGTTGGTCAGGCTGGTCTCAAACTCCTGACCTCGTGATCTGTCCGCCTCAGTCTCCCAAAGTGCTGGGATTACAGGCGTGAGCCACCGTGCCTGGCCTGGTGTTCTTATTTCTTCTCTGCCCTTTGCTCTACGGTGGACTCCAACCCATGTCCAGAAGAAATCACAAGCCGTGTCCCCTCCACCATGGGTCTTTTGCACCCACAACTTTTCCTGCCTTGAATTTTCTCATCATTCTTCTGCACACCCCTCCCTTTTGGCTCACTCTCCCCTCATCCAGCCAGCCTCCCTGGGGCAAGGTCAGCTCTCCTGCATCTCCTCCCTCCTGGAACACCAGGCCCCTCATTGCTAATACTTCCGAGTTATGATTTTCCATTGACTTGAACGATTGATTGATGTTTTTCCCCTCATAAGCGCCCCCGTAAAGGCACTATATCTGTTTTTACTCACCAGATAGCCCCAGTGACTAGCACAGTGCCTGACATATAGCAGGAATTGAATAACTATTTGTTGACTTAAAGAATGAATCGATCGAGGAGGCAAATATGAGAAACAGAGAATTACCAACCTTCCCCATGTGGCTATTAAAGCCAGAGAGCCTCTGCACTGAGGGAGAATATAAACTCATGGTGTGAACAGTGAGGATATGATTTAGAGCTGGCTCTTCGTCATCCATCCCTTTGGAAGCCCAGGGAGGGAGGTGGAAATTTGTAGATGGCTCAATAACATAAATAATAAGGAGGTTTTACAGTCAAAAACTTTAATTTAGCCTCTCTCTTTAGTCCTTTCAATTTAATGTTAACAAAAATCACAGCAAGTGGATATATTGACTGATTTCGGTCTTTTGACATTTATTTTCTTTTCTGGCTGAGGTGCCATGAGCAATAAAAGGATAAGAAATTAGAGATTAAAGAAATAAGTAACATCCTCAGCTACTGTCCTCCACACACTAACAAATGTTTTGCATTGACTTACACAAGTTCCTCCATGTTCACAAATATTTTCTGGCTTTATTGTATGTGTTGTGTGTGTGTGTGACAGAAGCATGATTACTCAGTGAAAACCTGCATAGGTATCAATACCAGCAGGTTCGTTTAAACAAGAGCATCTGAACACTTAATAGGATTAATGTGAGCCCAGATTCTTGCCTCTGTTTTTATTTCTGTTCTTTAATCGATTTCTATTATGAACCTGCCAGCAACAAGAGAGGCTAAGGGAGATAGATGCACGCGCGCACACACACACACACACACATGCACCCACACCTTTATTTCAAGGTTCCCTTGAAATAAAGCTCTACACAGCAAGATGAATGCATACTGTCCCACATTCCAGGGCGCCAAAGGGCTTTATGACCACTAGTGAGTTTAGCCAGAATTTGAAAGCTCACAATCATATTAATGTAATAGGATTATTTTCTCTGTGTCCCACTTTTTTTTTCTTTTTTTTTTCTTTTTTTTGAGACTGAGTCTTGCTCTGTCACCCAGGCTGGAGTGCAGTGGTGCAATCTCGGCTCACAGCAAGCTCCGCCTCCCGGGTTCAGGCCATTCTCCTGCCTCAGCCTCCTAAGTAGCTGGGATTACAGGTGCCCGCCACCATGCCCAGCTAATTTTTTGTATTTTTAGTAGAGATGGGGTTTCACTGTGTTAGCCAGGATGGTCTGGACCTCCTGACCTCGTGATCCACCCATCACAGCCTCTCAAAGTGTTGGGATTACAGGCGTGAGCCACTGCGCCCGGCCCCCATATCTTTAATGACTATGGGTGAGGTGGAATAGTTGATCTCCCAGGAACTGGCCTAGCCTTGAATCAGAAAGTCATGGGTTTTCACATTTTATCCACTGGCGCTGAAGAAGGGAAAACATCCTCTGAATTGTGACACATCATTAAGGGAACCACTCTTCACAGCCCTGCACTCGCTTCAGCCTGACTATGAAGTAAAAACAAAAGCCCCAAACACCTTAAATTTACCCTTGCCTTGAATTCACCCTGCATGAGGGGAGTGAGCGGTATGTCCTCCCTGTGGTTGTCCTGATCACAGCCCTGTGGTCTGCGAAGGTCCTGTTTGCCTGAGGCAGCAGGAAGCACGAATTGCCCTCCAGAGGTGATACTCACAGATGAGTTGCTGGGAATTTGTTGCACGAAGTGTGAAAACCGTCTGGCTGCAGCTCGAATCTTACAGTTTTGGAGATTTTTGAGTGTGATGAGGGATGGACGAGGGGAGGGAAAGTACTCCTGTGAGCAAACACAGTGTGGAGCCAGAGCCAGTGGGTCCTGGATTGATGTTTAAATGCTGTCTTGAGACAGTATTGAGAGGGAAGACCGTGCAAGGCCATGGAAGGCCTTGCCTTTTACTGGGGAGAGTAGGAATTGAGTGACTCTTGGGACCTTTGTGCAGCAAAGTGTCCTGTTCTGGAGCAGGTCAGGGTCTGTGGGGTGGAATTTGGGCTCCACCGTACCTTTGCTGAGCTGGTCAAGGCTGTAGGGCTGTGGTCTTTTCATCTGAAAAATAGGAAGAGCACTAGCTAGAAACCAGCTTCACCACGTGGCTTGAGGCTTCATAAGGGGCACAGAGAGGAGTCCCAATCCAAGGGCACAGCATTCAACAGGGTTCTCGTTAGCTCAAAAATCACCAGGCAGGGTCTCCCTTCTTACTCCCCTCTATCCCATTCACTTGCTATGAGCCAGTCCCAGATACACCCAGGGCCTGTTTCCTTCTGTGGGATAGCAGTGCTGGAGAGAGTCACCCCATGGACTGTGTTACGTCAAACCCACAAGGGCAGAAGCCCCCCTCGGTATTATCCAGAAATCCTTTTGCTCTAATGAATGAACTCTCACTCCTCACAATTTGAAACCCACATGTCCTCAAATCTCTTCAAGTTGCTTTCATTTTATAAAAAGGATCTAGGACAGTAGTTCTCAAAAGGGATTTTTGTCTTCCAGGGGACATATGACAATGACTGGGGACATTTTTGATAGATACAACTGGGAAGGATGGTGTTATTGGAATCTAGTGTGTAGAGGTCAGGAATGCGGCTCAACATTCTACAGTGCACAGGGAAGCTCCCAGCAATTATGATCTGGTCCAAAATACCAACAGTCTCGTGACTGAGAAACTCAGATTCTAGTTGCTAAGGACTAAATTAGGCCCCCCACCCAATTCATATGTTGAAGTTGTAACCTCCAATGTCTTTGGAGATAGAGCCTTTACAAAGGTAATTAAGGTTCAATGAGATTGTAAGGGTAGGGCTGTAATACAATCGCACTGGTGTCCTTATGAGAAGCAGAAGGACACCAGGAGCACTCACACACAGAGAAAAGGACACGTGAGGTCTCACAGAGAAAGCGGCCATCTGAAAGCCAAGGGGAGAGGCCTCGGGGGAAACCATACCTGTTGAGACCTTGACCATGGACTTCTAGCCTCCAAAACTCTGGGAAAATAAGTTTTTGTTTAATTCAACCAGTGCTATAGCGTTTTCATGGGAGCCCTAATAAACTAACACACTAGACAATGAGTTTGGAGACAACATGGGAAAGAAGGAAGAACACACAGGATTGACTACGTGGCCTTGGGCAAATTTCTTTACCTCTCTAACTCTTAATTCCTCATCTATAAATTGGGACGAGTCATGCCCACCACCTTGGGTTTTTATGAGAATTAAACAAATTAACACACCTAAACGACCTGACACAAGGCAGATGCCACTAACTTGATACTACTCTGGGCACTCCCTACAGGTGGAGACCCCATTCTTTAGCTTTGTATGCAGTACCCAGGGCACCTGGAAGGTGCTGGAGCACCATAGAAACATTTTAAAAGTGCATCCAATCAATCGATAACATTTTGGGTGCTTATTCAACAATTTTACTTGTGTAGCCTTTTCCGAAACAGATATCACAGGTACAGCTGTGAACACTGCATTTGCAGACTCTTCCCTCAAGCTTATCTTGTAGTGGAAGAAGAGACATGATAATCAGTACAGAACTACAGTAAAAATAGGATTTCAGACAGTTACAAATACTATGATGGAAATCAGCTGAGTGTTGTGATGAGTTGCTGGTGGGAAGAGCTGCTGTACATAGCATTGTCAGAAAACTATTGGAGGAAGTGATTTTTGTTGATGTTTTTGTTTTACGGATACAGATATTCTTTATTGGAGATTTACATTCCACTAGAGCTGTTGTTCTTGTGAAGTGGTTTTCTAAAATGATGAATAACTCTTAGTACAATCTTCTCTTGGTTTATCCAGCAGTACATTTTATGAAAACTCCGTATATCTTTTTTTTTTTTTTTTTTTTTTTTGAGATGTAGTCTCGCTCTGTCTCCCAGGCTGGAGTGCAGTGGCACAATCTGGGTGCACCACAACCTCTGCCTCACAGGTTCCAGTGATTCATATGCCACAGCCTCCCAAGTAGCTAGGATTACAGGTGCCCGCCACCATGCCTGGCTACTTTTTGTATTTTTAGTAGAGATGGGTTTCACCATGTTGGTCAGGCTGGTCTTGAACTCCTGACTTCAAGTGATCCACCTGCCTCAGCCTCCAAAAGTGCTGGGATTACAGGTGTGAGCCACTGTGACAAGCTTAAAACTCAGTGTATCTTAAAATGGTGCTGTACATATAAAGAAGTTAGGTTTTAGTTTGGGAAAGTTATCAACAGGGTTTTCACCTACATGAAGGCCCAGTGGAACAGTCCAATGTTGTGAAGAATGAGGAGGCATTCCTTGTTGTGCAGGAATATCCAGGGCATTGCAATGTTTAATATCTTTGCCCCCTTCCACCCTCCTAAATTCCAGTAGAACCCTCCAATCATTGCGATAAGGATCACTCCCACCCCTAATTTCCTTAAACACCCTCTAAGGACTAGCACAGCCACCATTAAGAGCAATGGTTTTGAGGGTGTTCGTTGACCTCCTCATCTTCTAGTCCAGTGGTCATTCTTGCTCATTTGAGCCTCTGACACTGCTAACCCACCTTCCTTGACATCCTTTCATCCTCTGGCTTCCATGACACTGCATGCCTTGGGCTTTTCTCCTCCTTTTTGCCCAATCCCTGTCCAGTGTCCTGATCTGGCTCTTTGTTCTCCAACTGCCCATCTGGTCTGACTTTGACCCCTTCTTTTTTCCCTTCCATTTTCTTCTTTAATGAAAACTTCAAAACCACTTCCAGGTGACTAATTCCCAAAGTGCTTTTTCTAAGCCATTTACACACATACTTCCAACTGCCACTTGGACCTGCCCAAGTGTGCCCAATCTAAACACATCCAAAGCTCAACTGGTCTTCTTCTAAGCCTGTTTTTCCTCCTCTAAGCCTATTTTTCCTTTGGTGGTACCTCTTGGTGATAATGACTTCATCCACTCACTCAGCTAAACATGGCAGCCATCTCCACTGCTCTTTCTCACTCCCCCATCTGGTTGGTTGCTGTGCCCTGTCAATCTGAAAGAAATAATGGGAACTGATTATTCCAGAGCAAATCATGCAAAGATGGGAGCAATGCTGATAAAGATCAGTGCCTTGGAAGGGGCCACTCTAATCCCACCCTTTGATCTTTTATTTTATTTTTGAAAATTCTTTGGACTAGCCTTTTTTTTTTTTTTTCCAGACCCTGGGCATGCTGCCCTGAGCTAATTTGTTTGCCCGAATTAATTATCAGCAGGGGGTGACAGCCTCATTTTCACAGAAGCCCTCTCTTCTGGAAGGAGTACCTTTTTGTTCAAACCGTCCGATTGAGGCTGCTTGGCACTGAGTATAAAGGGTGCCTTGACATTTCCATGAAGACATTTAAATGTTACCGTCTCTGAAGAAACAGTTTTAGAATATGAAAACTTTATCTTTTTTCCCCCCAAGGAAGAAAAACATCACCAGCTTAATTATCTCTGTAAAATAACTTCCTCATTTGCTTTTCATATTGCTAGTATAAAAAGATAATGATACTGTTTTCAAAAATGGAAACAATTATAGATGATCTTGCAAAACTTGCTTGTTTGATTTTTGTCTATTTAAATACCACCTCAATTCAGAGGTCAAAGAGGCATGCAGGGTTGTGGTTATATATTACCCTTCCATGTTGATTGTTAAAATATCTCCTAGTAGGGCAAATGCAATTGAAAACGTGCTGCTGGTGATTGTACTCCATAGTAACCTCAAAAAGGTTCTTATATTAGGAGAAGCAAAAGGCACTTAACTCTTTACACATACATGGATATATATGTATATATTTTTACCTCTCCCACTCTCTCTCTTTCCATATATATACACATATATATTTCATGTTGTATGTTTTTTACCACTATATATATATTTTATGTTGTGTATTTTTTACCCACTATATATATAGTAGGTAAAATATAGATATAGATATAGGTATATAGATAGGGGTAAAATTATATATGTATGTAATAGTGGTTAAAAAATATATATGTATTTAATAATACATATATATTTATATATATAGTGGTAAAAAACACAGAATTAAACGTACCTCCCTAACAAATGTTTAAGTATACATTACAGTATTATTTACCATACACACACTGTTTACCAGGCGATATCTAGAACTTACCCATCTTGCATAACGTCTTGCATAATTAAACAGCAGCTCTCCATTTTTCCCCTTCCACAGACCCTGGCAATCACCATCATTCTGCTTTCTGCTTCTGTGAGTTTGACTATTTTAAAAATACATCATATAGGTGGAACCATATAGTATTTGTCCTTCTGTGACTGGCTTATTTCATGTAATGTAATGTCCTGAAGGTTCATCCATATTGTAGCACATGACAAGATTTTCTTCCTTTTGAAGGCTGAATAATATTCCATTGTATTACATACCACTGTTGCTTGAGCTGTCCATTCTTCTGTCGATGGACATCAAGTTGCTTCTACTTCTTGGCTATTGTGAATGATGCTGCAATGAACATGGGAGTGCTAGTATCTCCTCCAGATCCTGTTTTCGATTCTTTTGGTTGAGTACCCAGCAATGGAATTGCTGGATCATGTGGTAGTTCTATTTTTTATTTTTTGAGGAACCACTATAGTTTTTCACAGCAGCTGTACCATTTTACCTTCCTACCAACAGTGCACAAAGGTTCCAATTTCTTCAAATCTGCCCCAACACTGGTTATTTTCTGTTTTTGTTTGTTTGTTTTGTTGTTTTTTTTATAATGGCCATCCTAACAGGTGTGAAGTGATATCCTGTTATGATTTTAATTTGCATTTCCCTGATTATTAGTGATGTTGGTTAGTGATGTTATTTTCATATGCCTGTTGGCCATTTGTATTATTTCGTACCATACATGACTACCAACTCAAAATGGACTAAAAACTTAAACGTAAGACCTGGGAGTATGAAACTTCTGGAAGAAAACATAGGGGAAAAAACTTCATAACGTTGGCCTTGGGAATGACTTCTTGGATGTGATATCCAAGGTACAGGCAACAAAAGCACAAAGACAAAAGTGGTACTTCAAACTTAAAAGCTTCTAAATAACAAAGGAAACAATCAACAGCGTGAAAAGGCAACCTATGGAATGGGAGAAAATATTTGCAAACAATACATTTGATAAGGGGTTAATATACAAAACTCTTGTTAAAAGAAAGAGCTTTCATTGAATCTAAATCAGGAATCAGCAAACTTGTTCTGCAAAGGGCCAGATAGTAAATGTTTAGGCTTTGCAGGCCATATAGTCTCTGTTGCAACCACTCAGTCCTTTGTTGTCGTGTGAAAACAGCCATAGACAATATGTAAATGCATGACTGTGGCTGTGTCCCAATAAAACTTTATTTGCAAAAACAGGCTGGGATAGATTTGATCCGTGGGCCATAGTTTGCTGACCCCCTGGTCTAGAACAGAGTTTCTCAACCTGGCTGTACTAGTATTTTTTCTGGATAGTCTTGTTGTGGGAGGCTGTCCCGGGCAGCCTCCTGTAGGACTGTAGGATCCTTAGCAGCACTCTTGACACTACCTCCTAGATGCCAGCAGCAACCCCTCCCCGTACCTCCAGTTGTGACAAGGAAAAATGTCTCCAAACATTTTCAAATGTCCTTTGGGGGACAAAACTGCTGCTAGTTGAGTACCTCTTGTCTATATGATGGAAAAAATCTAATAAAGGATAATAGAAAGATTTCCCTAAAGTTACAAAAAGTAGGGTAACATACTGCTTTTCAGAAGAATTGAAAACTATAGTATATTTGTCTTAGGTAGGTCAAGGGCTCCTCAAAGGGGCCATTATCACAACCTAAATTTGGAAAGCTTTTCAAAAACAACTGAAATGACAACATATTTGAAAAGTGCTCTGTTAATAATGCAGATATGAGCTTAACCTACTTTTATGATAGGCACAAGAAACAAAACAGTTCAACATATTAGCATGTTCTAATGGGACTTCCTGAGTTTGAGAGTTGGTTGTGAGTTGGAAAGGCTAGGGAAAAGCTAGTAGTTCTAATTCCTACTTTGGTAAGGGTTTATTTTTTCTGCTTATCTGAATTCAGAACGGACACGGGCAGTGTGACTTTTGAAAACACTCATATGTTTTTCATTGTTTGGACAGGGCCGGACAAAAACGGCCTGGTTTCACTGCGAATTGGCAGTAACACATGTTTTCAAAAGTTGAAAACTGCATAACCCTCATGAGTGAATCTCAAAGAATGTTGTCTTCTTGTCCTTTAGAATAAACACCTGTTTTGCAAATAGGAGGGTAAAATCCATCTTTATCAAGAAATTGTGGTTTATTTTTTCTTCACTCGCATTATGATTTATTTAGTAATTTAAACATTTAGGTACAATTTAAAATACTGTAATTTATATGATCATATCTTTAAACAAGCAATAACAACAAAATACTCTCATATTTCATCAAGAATTTCACTTAAGCATTTTGAGCTCATTTTCTTTTCTGACTTGAAGAGGAAATACAGATACATTTTTCTGATGTGGTTCTCACACTTTTTGTTTTGTTTTCTTTTTTTCTTTTTTTTTGAGATGGAGTTTTGCTCTTGTCGCCCAGGCTAGAGTACAGTGGTGCAATCTTGGCTCACTGCAACCTCTGCCTTCCGGGTTCAAGTGATTCTCCTGCCTCAGCCTACTGAGTAGCTGAGATTACAGGTGCCCGCCACCATGTCTGGCTAATTTTTTGTGTTTTTAGTAGAGACAGAGTTTCACTATGTTGGCCAGGCTGGTCTCGAACTCCTGAGCTCAAGTGATCCACCTGCCTCGGTATCCCCAAGTGCTGGGATTACAGGCATGAGCCACCGCACCGAGTCAGGTTCTCACTCTTGAAGGGAGTTGTTTGCTCCTCCCCTGCTGTAAGTTCTGCTCACTCGCTATCTCCAATGGCTGCAGCAGACACACTCAGTGACTGGATCACCCTAACACCAGCACCGTTGGACGCACTATGATGAGAATGTCATTGGATAAATGAAATCACTTCTTTTATACTTGGGATCATGAAAAAGTGTGATAAGAACAGGCTCTTTCTTCATAGCCTTCCCCCAAATCCACCTTTCAGCTTTACCCCAAGAGATCTAGCTCCTGAAATCCCATCTGTTTGTGCCATACTTTCTAATGAATACCCCCAACTGCCTTCCTTTCTGGCTGGTCCCGCGTGGGTTGTAAATGGGATGCATTTGACAGCAGGCCTTTCTCTCTGTCCCTCAGGTTACCACGGCCTCTACTGTGAGGAGGAATATAACGAGTGCCTCTCCGCTCCATGCCTGAATGCAGCCACCTGCAGGGACCTCGTTAATGGCTATGAGTGTGTGTGCCTGGCAGAATACAAAGGTGAGAGGCCGCCGGGCCTTCCTGTGCCAGAAAGGCTCTAAATGACATCATGTATTTTTCAGTGTAAATGCATAAACCTCTAATTGGACCATGAATTGTTCAGAATAAAAATCAAATGCTGAAACTGGCATGATTAATGGGTCCAAGGAGACCAATTTGCAAGCCTCTGGTTTCTTTCTGATGGACTGAGAAACAACCGTCTCTCCTGTCCTGTTCTTCGTGGATCCTCGCTCTCTTTTTTGTTGAATGTGTAAAAAGCTGAAAACAAAAAGTAATATTAAGATGGACTGTCAGACATAGGTCAGAGACCATGGGTGTGAAAAATGTGGAAGAGGAAGGATGCTGCCCTGTAAAGCTTCTTATGCAGAGATAGAACGCTGTGCTTTCTTGGAGAGGAGGCAGGCGGAGTCCCATGCATTGGCACATACATTAAGCTTATTAAAAACAGGCGACATTGACAGATTGTTTCTAATGGGTAGACCCCGTTGTAACCCCTAATGTGCATAGCTCACTAAATCCCCCCAAAAACCTGATGAGGTGGATAGTAATGCTCTCCCCCTATAACCCTGGTCAGCATGGTTCCTAAAGCCCTTTCTCCCAGCGTCTCCGTTGGCCTCTGGCCACGTTTTGTGGATGGCAAGGCTTCCTGGAGCCCACATACCCTCAGACGGCCCTGTTCCAGGAGAGCCTATTTATCAGCTGTTGCACACATTTCTCTAAGCCGTAACTTCAGGGCCGGGTTTAGATTTTGGAATGCTTTTGTGGGCTCTATTTATAACCATTTCACTTAACTGCTTGCTCCTATTGCTGCTTGCTTGATGCCATCCACCTGCCTGGAGACCTTACGTTGCCCTCACCGTTGCTTCTCTTTGGATGAACCGACCTTTATTAGTAACCATTTTGGCAAGTCTCATGGCCTTATAGGCTACACTGAAAACTTGTTTAAGCTCCTGGATAAAAGGGCTGAAGCTGGGCCAAGTCTTGACTTTGTGTTCCACAGATCTGATGCTTCTTTTGGAGTATGATGTTGGGTTAGAACCAAACTCCACTAACATCTACCAGGACATAACAGCAGATGTGCTGGCTTCATTCTCAGGCTTCTCAGTTCTGGGTCTATCTATCTATTACCTTTCTCTCTACATATCTTCAACCTCCTTCTTTCCCCTTCCTCTTTGCCATGTCTATAAATGTTTTCATGGATTTCTTACTCTGAACAAATGAAGATTCTAGGAAGATGGCAGCTCACATTGACATTCAATATCCCTTATCCCTCCTAACTCTCTGGTAGGGATGGCTCAGTAAGGTAGATGACCCTGGATGGGGTCATCTGAAGATTTGGGGTCTCAAGAAACGGTATGTGTGCTAGGAGCCTTTGCTTACAATAAGAACAAGGGATGAGGGCTCCAGAGAGCACTGATGACTCAATGAACAGACAAGTCCAAAGAATCCTTCATCTTGTAGAGAGGAAGTACGTGCTGTAATGGTGCTGCATCTGACCCTAGGAGGCAGAGGGGTATATTGATCAGATGGATACGGGCTGCCCTTTAAGGAAATTGCACAGTAGGCTGAGCTGCCCCCCCACCCCGCCGCTTTTTTGTGGCCTTGAGAACACCAAACTGGGAGGCCTCTCTCTGCCTCATGCCTTAGTACACAGGACCCCAGTGGCTGCCCATCCAGCACTGAAGGGGAATGTGTTATGTTGTCTGTCTCTGCCAAGATTTCCACCCTCTAGCCTGGCCAAGTACAAGGAGCCCACACCGGTAACTCAGAGAGGGAGAAAAGTTTAGGGAAATAAAAACAAAAATTGCAACAACAGCTCTAAACATTCAAGAAAGGAAGTGAAAAAAGTCGTGTATACTACTCAGAATTGAATTTGGTTCTGAATAAAAAGGAGGAACTAGTGCATGAGAGGTTCAGAGTATGAGGAAGTGGAAACCACGAGTGAAAAGACAGGAAACATGGAGAGAAGATTCGAGAGATCTGCTTCTGCCTGAGCGATGGGTGCTCCAGGAGAAGGAGCATGTGGAAATAGAAGCAGAGTTCACTAACTCCTAGAAGGAGGTGTCTGTGAGGTGAAGAAAGTCTTATTTTCTAATAGAATGGGCTCACAGGGCAGCAGTTGGATTAATGAAGGAGATGATACATAATTTGAGATTTCCTGGTAAAATTTATAACTGCAAGGATAAAGAGAAATGTTTACAAGATTCTTCGAAGGAATCACAGGTTACATACAGAAGAAAGAGAATGAAACCAGTATTGTACTGCCCCGCTCTATCATGAAGGTAAAGAATAGCAGAGCAGTGTCTCAGACTTTTAAATGAAAAGGACTAGGAGTTAAAGGGTTGTTTATATTTGAGGGCAAAAGAAAGATATTGACATACATTCAAGGATACAGAAAATACAGCACCCTATACCCTAAGATAAGTACCTTAATAAGCATCCCCACCAAATAGGAACTAAATCAAAACAAAGATATCCGGATAGGGGAAGATGGAGAATGGAAGGAAGAGATTTATGCCTTTAAATGCAGGCGTAAGTCTAAATAGATGATATTTATGTGATTGTGAATGGTAATATAATGGTGAAGGAAAGTCTCTTGAAAAAAGTAGATCTACATTCTGTATCAGCTGTCTATTGCTGCATAACAAATCAGTACCCAGTACTGGCTTAAAACAACATGCTTTTATTACCTAACAGTTTCCTAGGTCCAGGTGTGGCTTAGTCAGTTCCCAGCTCAGGGGCTCACACAGGTGAAAGCCAGGTATTGACTGACTGAGCTCTCATCTGAGGCTTGAATAGTGAGACATCAGCTTCCAAGTCCCCTTAGGTTATTGGCAGAACTTGTATCCTTGTGGATGTAGGATTTGTGACAGCTTGCTCTTTGAAAGCCAGCAACTATGACAGAGCCCCCACTGCTTCCAGTCTTGAACTTTCGGGAAGGCCTGGATTTGTGTGTGTGTGTGTGTGATGGAGTTTCACTCTCGTTGCCCAGGCTGGAGTGCAATGGTGCGATCTTGGCTCACTGCAACCTCTACCTCCCTGGTTCAAGTGATTCTTCTGCCTCAGCCTCATGAGTAGCTGGGATTACAGGCATTCACCACCATGCCCGGCTAATTTTGTATTTTTAAGAGAGACAAGGTTTCTCCATGTTGGTCAGGCTGGTCTTGAACTCCTGACCTCAGGTGATTCACCTGCCTCGGCCTCTCAAAGTGCTGGGATTACAGGTGTGAGCCACTGCACCCAGCCTGGACCCTGTAAAAGGTCTCACCTGGTTAGGCCAGGCCCACCTGGGAGGAACTCAAAGTCAACTGATAGGGACCTTAATTGCATCTTCAAAACCTCTTAACTGCCATTTGCTCTTGGTTGGAAGCTCACACTCAAGGGGACGGAATTACACAAGGGTGTAACTCACTAGGGGTCACCCTAGGCTGTGTCTACCACTCTTGCTCTTAAGGAAAAATTTCAACAAGCATAGTGGTTTCATATTATTTAAAACAAAGCCATGTGTTGAAGGGGGTGAGGATAGGAAACATTAAAAGGCATACAAGTGTGTTAAAGATTTCACTCCTGGCTGGGTGTGGTGGCTCGCACCTGTAATCCCAACACTTCGGGAAGCTGAGGTGGGCAGATCACCTGAGGTCAGGAGTTCGAGACCAGACAGTGAAACCCCGTCTGTACTAAAAATACAAAAATTAGCCAGGTGTGGTGGCAGGTGCCTGTGATCTCAGCTACTCAGGAGGCCTGAGGCATGAGAATTGCTTGAACCTGGGAGGTGGAGGTTGCAGTGAGCTGAGATCACGCCACTGCACTCAGCCTGGGTGACAGATCCAATGGGCAGGTACAGTGTTTATTTAATTTTAGTATATTTATAAAGACATTTAGGTTTAGGTTTAAATAAGGCTGCTGAAAGCAAGGAGGTAAACCCTAGCAATGTAGCAGTAAATGGTAGAACTTGTAAGCTAAGAGTGATGGGGACATGGGGAGGGTAGGTAGAAGGAATTAAAGGAGAGACAGGAGGAGATAATCATGCTCTTCTGCCCAGAGGAAGAGTGAGGGGAAGTGAGAGGCCACATGATCCTGTGCTTTTCCCTCTGTGGGGTGATGGACATTCTCCCCGTTTTGGAAATATTTTTGCCAATATATATTTACATATAGTATGTCTATATACATTCAGGAAACTGTCAGATGGATGCATTTCAATTCCTAGCTAGTACTTACCTGGAGTTAGAACTTGGATAGGTAGTATTTTAGGGATAAAGTTAAGCTTTAACTTTTTCCTTTACATATATACTTTTTAAGTGGTAATTTTTACGGCTTAATATTAATATTAATATTTTTTAAACTATATATAGTTTTTATATTTTTAGGAGGATATATATAACTATATATAACACTATATATATAACACACACACACTCTATATATATATGTATATACATATCCTCCTAAAAAGAATGAGTGCAATAGGGAGTCAGCCGAATATATAGCTAAGAACATTTTGAAAAAGGGAAAAAGGCCAGGGGTGGTGGCTCACACCTGTAATCCTAGCACTTTGGGAGGCTGAGGCTGGCAGATAATGAGGTCAGGAGTTCAAGACCATCCTGACTAATATGGTGAAATCCTGTCTCTACTAAAAATACAAAAATTAGCCAGGTGCTGTGGCACACACCTGTAGTCCCAGCTACTCAGGAGGCTGAGGCAGGAGCATCACTTGAACCCAGGAGGCGGAGCTTGCAGTGAGCTAAGATCATACCATTGCACTCCAGCCTAGGCAACAGAGCAAGACTCCATCAAAAAAAAAAAAAAACAGAAAAAAGAAAAAGAAAAGCAATGAGGGGAACTTCCGCCAGATGTTAAAAAACCCATTATAGGCCTGATGTGGTGGCTCACACCTGCAATCCCAGCACTTTGGGAGGCTGAGGCAGGCAGATCGTGAGGTCAGGAGATTGAGACCATCCCGGGTTAGCTAACATGGTGAAACCCCATCTCTACTAAAAAAATACAAAACAGATTAGCCGGGCGTGGTGGTGGGCGCCTGTAGTCCCAGCTACTCGGGAGGCTGAGGCAGGAGAATGGTGTGAACCGGGGAGGCGGAGCTTGCAGTGAGCTGAGATTGCGCCACTGCACTCCAGCCTGGGCGACAGAGCGAGACTCTGTCTCAAAAAACAAAACAAAACAAAACAAAACAAAAGAAACTGTTATAATGCTACAATTATTGTTACATTCATATATTACCCCTGCAAGAATGGACAGATAACCAAAACTGAAGAATGGCCCAGAAACCATTGTCTATAATAATAATGTATGACTCTTAAAGAGGATTTATTAGGAATAAGAAGGGAATTCTTTTTAAATAAGTGCTTCTAGAAAAACTGGACTGCTAAAGAAAAAAAATGTTCTTACACTTCTAAGTAAATTCCGTATAAATAATAATTTTAAAAACCTCTTCTTTGACTTCTTTGTGTCCCCCTCTGCTTAAAGTCCCTTTCTTCCCTTTTGCTTTTTCAACCATGGCTCTTGGCCCTTGTCCATATCATTCCACTGGAAGAGGTTTCAGGACAATTCATGATGAAGTAATTGAAGTCATTTGGTGAAATCTATGAAGATTTCCACTTCCACTTCCACTTCTGACTCAGCCAGTGTTCCTGTCCCTTTGCCCCACTGGGCCCTGAGGTCCCTCCTGCATGTCACCTTGCTGTGTCTTCTGCAACTTCATTCCTGACCAGGTTCTCCTCTCTGCCTTCACTAAGTCTTGGTCTCCCAGACGCTGTGAATGACATGGGTCTCCAGGCCCCTTTCTCTCTCCCTCCTCTTTGCTTTCATCCACTCCTATGACTGTATCCACTGTCTGAAATGTTGACCTCCAAACAGATGTGGCTTCTTCCTCCTTTAACTCTCTCAGTATTTTCTTTATATTTTCCATGACAATTATGTTTAGCCTTGTATTAAATTCTTTTTGGTTTCAGACTTTCTTCTTCCCTACACTACATCATACGCTCTGGAAAGACAGTGACTATATAACTTCTTTTTCATTTTAAATTCTCTACAGCTCTTCCTGTGGTGGCTTGCACAGAACAAATGCTTGATGGCTACCTTTACTTGAGTTAGAACTACTGTTTAACCCATGAATTAAGTAAAGGAAACCAACTTAAACATTTTCATGTAAGTCTCCACTGTAGATCACGGAATTGTTAGAAAGCAAAATTCATGGAGGGCTTCTGGGTAACCCATCTTCAGACAATCCAAAACACTGCTGCATCCTTCCAAAGTAGTTCAAGGCTGGTTTATGATGGAACTTCTAAGACTTTGTTTAGTGTTCATACCTCATATTGTCAAAAGGTCAAGGAACAGCCCCATAGTGATTGATTTTTACTTCTAGAAGATCCAATGAAATGATCAACAATATATGTATTTGAAATTTTTGGCGATAACGTTTAGAAAAAAACTTTGATATTTCATTATGAAAATAACGTAACAATAACAAATATTTAGAAGAAAAGAGAAAATTCATAATTACTCATGTTTTTACAACATAACATGAGCCATAATAATCTGTATTGCTTCCATTCTGTTTTTAGTATCCATGTTTTTACTGTTAAATAATTGAGTATACCTACAATTTTATATTGTTCTGCTCACTCATAATAGGGTATTATGCTTGATTTATATATTGCTAGGAAGTCTTACTAGTTTTATTTTAAGTGGCTTTGTAATGTTCCCATGAGGGAATACTTATCCATTGCCTTGTTGTTGCATCTGATGTGGGGCTATTACAAATATTTCTGGAATTAACATCTTTATATTTTCATACTTTCTGGATTTCTTTCCGGGGTAGAGTCTCAGAAATGAGATCACTGGATTATAGATTTAATTACATTGTACATTGTACCTACTTTTTTTTTTTTTTTTTGGCAATGGTATCTTGCTCTGTCACCTAGGCTGCAGTGCAGTGGCACTGTTGCGGCTCACTGCAACCTCTGTCTCCTGGGTTCAAGCAACTCTCCTGTCTCAGCCTCCTGAGTAGCTGGGATTACAGGTGTGTGCCACCATGCCTGGCTATTTTTTGCATTTTTAGTAGAGATGGGGTTTCACCATGTTGGTCAGGCTGGTCTTGAACTCCTGACCTGAAGTGATCTGCCCACGTTGGCCTCCCAAAGTGCTGGGATTACTGGCGTGAGCTACTGTGCCCGGCCTGTACCTACTTATTTATTTTTAAAGGCTACAGAAATTTTAATGGAAAGGATGATAACTCTTTCTTTGTCGGATAAAGTTATTTCCTTTGCTAGATTCTATTTAGCCAGGGAACAAGAATTTCTGGTTGTTTTGTGCACCTAGCCCTTTCAAGTACTGTGATAAATATAAAAAGGATAAGTCACAGTTTCTTCCTTCGTTGGGCTGTTATTCTACCAGATGAGCAGACTAAGTGACACACAGGAATAATAAGGCTAAGGTCGAGATGTCAAGTATAATTTCTGAGATGGTTTAGAAAATGTTGAGATGTGTAAAGATTGAAATACTGGAAAAGGTTTTCATAGAGGAACTAAGTTGGGATGAAATGAGACGATGTCTTAAAGTAAATATTAAGTGTAATAACACTTCTTTACTGGCTTAGTTTCCTGGAGATAAAATAGTGATTTTCATTTTTCAAATATTAATTATAACTAAATTTGCTACGATAACAAAGACTTATAATTGGTGTAGTGCTTTTTGAATTCTAGCTTATTTCAATTCTAAAATTAACTTCTGTAAAGAACCCTGTTGGAATCAAAGTCTTTTTAGAAACATTTCTTCTCCATCCCTTAATATGAAAAGTATGAATTTTTATTAGTTTTGACTGAATTACAGTTTATTTTTGCTTGAGACTAAACATCAGTTTTGTAATAGTGCGTGCTGCGTCCTCTGCCAATGGGTGATGCATGTGTCATTCCACAGACTTAGTTTGAAGTGTGGACCTGGTTTTCTCTGACAAAATAGGGTGTTTTTGAGGCAGATTTGGAGTTTGGAATCTCTCCTCTGGCAGCCTCACCTGTGTGTCAGCCAAAGTACACTGGCCGTTGCCCCTCTTGAAAGGATAGGATTCCGGTGCTAGGTCCATAATTTCTTCCACGCATTATGATACGGCCTCTGCTCTACAGGACTTGAGAGATTTGTGGGAGAATCAGTCAGGAGAGCAGATAAGTTATGATTTGGCACAGTGACCTCCGTGATCGTGACAGTCCCGGCATGCTCTCAAGGCACAATGGTGGAAGAATGTGGTCTGTGTTGAGAAAATCAAGGTTTAGCTTTGCAGACAGAGGGCATTTGGATTGGGAATTGAGAGATTAAATATGCAGAGATCAGGTTGGGGGAAGGGTGTGAAAGAGGGTGACTCCTCAGAGGAATCAGGATGCCCAAGACTGGATGTTTTCTGGGAGTGGGAGTGGTGAGGAGGGCAGGAAGAGGGGGCCTAGGAACCTCCAGAGGAGAAGGGTTTGAGTGGAGACACCTTGGCACATCAGTAGTGTCCATGATTGTCAGTTCTCTGTGTTTAAAGTTTTTAGCTCAGAGTTGTTCAGCTCGAATGACAAGCTGAGCAATATGACAAATATATTTTATATAGGGATTAACAAGGTTTACGATAGAGAAATGTGAGTCACCAAAGTGCTCTCCAGGGACTTTTAACACCATCTTGCTCCTCCATAATCAGATTTCTGTGAAGATTAGCTTTTGTCCAGTCGTGCTGCCAGGAAACTCTCAATAGACGCTCAAGGGACCAAATGTCTTACCATTTGAAAAATAAAATTAACAAGGGAAAAAAGTATTGCCTCCCCACCCTCCACAAAAGAGCCATCCATCCAAACAAAAACCCCAAACACCCAGAAGATTGAAATTGCTTATTATCAAGTCTATTTTGTTGAAGACTTTAAATAAAAGGTAAGATGCTTAAATATTTGGCCTAGAATTTGCTTTTCAGTCTTGTTTTTAAAAATGTGGTAGTTTGTGTGCTAACATGTTAGTGACGTTAATGTATTACTAGAAACCCAGTGACAATCATTTGATTTCTTTGACTTCAGGTCTAATGGAAATGTTTTCTAGGCTTCAGGCACCTCTGAATGTTGGTGGTGGGTGTATGTCCCACTACAACCAAAAGACTATTTTGACACTTGGCTCCCATTGATCAGCCCAATGGGAACTTGTAAATATGTGAGTCTTTGTGTTGCAATAAACATTTTGAAGCAGAAAAGGCTCTTCTGCTTTTTATTCTTTCAATTGAGCCCAGTCTACTTGTGAATCAGTAGGAAAGTTAAAATAGAGACTCCTAGGAGAAGAGGCCATACACACCCAAATGGAGAAGAATGACTAGATTTATGCTAATCTCAACACTATTTTGACATTTTATGTTACCATGCAACCTGGGTTAGGGATGAAGAAAGTTGAGGAGGCTCGTTCAAGTCCCTGGAGACAGAGGAAACTAAGACATGGCTGCAGGAGGCAGCAGGCATTTGTCATGAGGCAGTGGGATCACAGGGGTGGTCTCAGAAAGGAAAGAAAGGCAAAGATCTGAAAGATGCTTCAAAAAAATACCAGGCAGAACACCGTTGATGGCATGGCTAGAAGGAGCAAAGGATGAAAAAGAATTACAGGTCATTTATTCTAAAATTTGAGCTTTACCTGGCTCAAGTAAGTCAAATAAGTCATTAGTGTGAATATAGACAGGAAGTTCCATTTCTATTTTCTCTTACTTCCTTTCCTCCTTCCTGAGCCCTACTTCTTAAGGCATTGAGAAAGAAATAAGGGAAAAGCCCAGCAAGGATGATTTCAGTGCCTGAAGGATGAGTCACTGGGTGTGGCAGTCCCTTGCACAACATGAGCTAAGTAATGAAGTGCAGAGAAAATTAAGTAAATACCATTCAGTTACTATTTGCTTTATGCATATTTTTCTTGAGGCTGTTGGGAAGTGTGAGCATATCATTATGTACATTCTTAGGCAAGACAGAATGTAATTTATCTCTCTCTCCAAAGGGTGGGGGATAGGGGAAGGGAGAGAGGGAGGAGGAGAGAGAGACACACACTAATCTATTCATCCATCTTGGCATCCAGTGTAACACCAGCAGATATCCCACCTTTCAAATAGCATTAGATTTTTAAAGTTTTTAATAAAATTATAAAAGAATAGATATTTGTTAAAAAGGTGCCAATAATGTACAAATACACAGATGTGAAAATCAAAGTAATCAAGTCTCCTAGAAGTAATCCAGTCCCACTTAAGGCATTTGCATACATACATGCACACACAGTCTTTTTTTAAAAAAAAAAAAACGTAAATGAGAAACTTTCTGTTTTACTTTACAGATTTTTTTAAAATGTCTCTTCTTTGTCAAAGGAGCACTGAGCTCCATGGAGATTTATTTCCGCAGTCAATTCAGGGTCACTCTCAACAGCCTACTTAGCAAACACAGACTCTGGGATGGGACTACGGGCAGGTTCAAATCTCAGCTCCTTTCCTACCAGGCTTGTGATCTTGCACTCTTTCCTCAGTTTCCTCATCTGTAAAATGGGGGAATAGGGATAATTGTCTCATAGTGTTGTTGTGAGGAATAAATTAGACATAAAGCATGCAGTGATGTCTTTGAGAATGAAGTCTAAGTATCACGCAGCTTCCCCTCTCCTCTGCAGTTCTTCAAAGTAGAACTGGGACTCACTTTAATATCTGATTCCAAATCTTCACTTTCAGGTTTCTAATATTATATTTTATCAAGGTCATCTAGATATTTTCTTTTGGAGACTTATAAACCATTTGCTATTGATTAATTTATCTTTCAGCCTTTTAACTTTCTGTTCCCCAGGCTTTGGGACACGTAGGCAGAGAAAGTACAGCTAAAAGACTATGGTGGGACTTATGGACAGTGATCGAATGTGTTACTTTCTCATAAGGCATGTTTTTACAACAATCTAAAGTCATGAGTGGGCACATGTGTATACACTCACCCACCACACCCACGCTGGGAATCTCCCTTGCATTGTTCCAGAGTGTTCCGACTTTGCTTTCAGAGATCATGGGAGCTAGAGAGTCCTAGATGAGTCATCCTGTTTTGCTTGTTTCTCTGCAGGAACACACTGTGAATTGTACAAGGATCCCTGCGCTAACGTCAGCTGTCTGAACGGAGCCACCTGTGACAGTGATGGCCTGAATGGCACATGCATCTGTGCACCCGGGTTTACAGGCAAGTGATTCCATGGACTGAGTTTTCAAATTTACCACAAAGTGCCCGAGATTGCAGATGTTAAAAAAACCCAAATCCCATCATGAATAAAATATTGCAAAATATAAACACCATTACAAAATCTAAGGAGGCATGGCCCGGATGAAGATCTATTTTAAAACAACCCATTGTGTGAGCCTCATTAAATGTGGCTTTTCTGAGATGGTCGTTTGGTGTCTAGACTTACAAAGACTGTCATTACTGTGCATTTCCCAGGCTAGGACTATGAAACATGAGAAATGAGCCATTACATGAACACTTGAAAAAGGTGATGGGTTAATGAAAATCAGAAGATGGAAAGAAGGAAGGGGTGTGTCTTCAGTAGATGCTACTTTCAGCTGCCATATTTATTTTCATTGCAAGATATGAAAGTGTCAGGGGAAAGTGGGATGGGAGGTGAGATTGGCGGGCGCAGGACTGGCTTCTCCGGAAACATTGGTGGCCACTGAACACCGAGCAGGAGGAGCTACTTCTAGATTGGGGGTTCCAGCCTAACTTGGGGTCCTTCTTCAAAGTCACCCCCTCATGAGCTTTAAGGACTTTGTGAATCTCCAAAAACAGATGTGAAATGTGGTTTGTACGTGTATGTGCTGAGGGTAGTCTCTCAAATGTTCATCAGATTCTTTTGGAGACTTAGAAAACATTTGTTATTGATTAATTTATCTTTCAGGCTTTTAACTTTCTATTCCCCAGGCTTTGGGACACGTAGGCAGAGAAAGTACAGATCAAAGAAACTAAACCACTGGAGAGAAAATGTTCCATCTCCTGCTTTTCTAACAGAACCCAGGGATCTTGAAATGTAGAGAGTAAGACAAAGTCTATGTTTTTAGAGTTTTGCTCAACCAACAAAAGCCTAAGGGTCACTCTGGATTGCAAACTGGAAGAGGATGACATATCAAGTGCCCACAGAAGAAGGTGGGCTCTGAAGCCAAAGAAAAACATATGTTATCACTGGCTGGAGAGCATCTTGCTGTGTTCACCTCTCCCGTGCTAAGCCACTCTGGCCACCTCCCAAGCCCTGGAGAATTTCACAGAGCCTAGGTCCCTAAGCCATCCCAGGGGAGCCTCATTTGTGCTCCTGGCGAAGGTGACAAAAGCCAAAGTGTAGGAAAAGCAACTTCTGATTTTCCTTCTATTTATCAGTGTCACAGCCTGTGTTTTCCTTTTGGCTTTTCTTGGTACTGAGAAGTGGGCTCACTCCAAAAATGATTCACAGATGGCTTTGTTGTGCTTATAAACACACACAGACATTTATACTCACCAGTGGAGGCAAAAATAATATTAGGGAACCATCCTGGGTTTTTTTTCCCAGATATTCTTATCCCATGAGTAATAAAAAGCATAGAAGAAAAATTAGAAAATACACGACTATGGAAAAAAAATCCCACCACTAAAAACTGCTCTGCTAAGAGATCACTGTTATTAAGATTTTGATACATTCTGATATCCAGAGACTTTCCTGAAGGTCTATGTGTGTGTAGTATATAGCGTATAGTGTATATGAATGTATATTTGAATATAAAAGGAGTCATACTGTTCACACTATTTTATAATTTACTTTTCACTTAAAAATATATGTATATCATAAATGTGTTTTTACATCAAGGAATAGCTTCTGTTTTATTTTTACTGGCTGCCCTGTAGTCCATTGTATGATATTATGATATTTTAAAAGTTCCATCCACAATTCAACTTTTGGGCAGTTGAGAACTTTTCCCCATTATAAACAATATTACAAGGAATCTTCTTGTATATACAACTTTGTGTATTTATCTTATTATTTTTAGTATAATTTTCCAGAAATAGAACCCCAGAGTCCAGGAGAATACACACATATTTCGATATTACTTGCTAAGAGGAGACAAAAAACAAACATTGAACTGATACTTACTTCAAAAGTGCACAGGGGCATTTATTTCCTTGTCTTGACACAAATATGAAAATTGTCATTCTAATGGTCAAAAACACCATTTTAGTGTTGCTTAAATTTGTAGATCTTAGACTTATAGTAAGGTTGAACACTATGTTTCTGGTTGTGTTTCTTCCTTTATGAACTCTCTATTCATATCCTTTGTCTGATTTTTTACAAGACCATTCCTGCTAATCTTTACTCTTCTTGATTTGAAATAGCCCTTTATTTTAAGTATATAACATTTTATCTGCCATAGGTTACACATACTTTTCCCCCGTCATTTGCCTTTTAAATGTGGACAAAGCATTTTGTTTTCCACATGTTATATTTTAGTTTTACTTAATTACATATTGAGGTCTTGGTTTCTTTTCTTGTTTCGTGCTAGAAAGATTCTATATATCAAGATTTTAGAAATATTCTCCTCCATTATGCTAATCATGTATGAATTAATTTTATGCATTTAAGTCTCTAATGTTTTCGAAATTTACTTCAGTATTTTATGAGAAAATGTCATGTTTTCTCCAGAATATTTAGCAAAACTCCAACTATCTACTCCACATATACTCTTGAATATCTCAAAGACACCCCAAACTCAGATCTTCTTCTCCTTTCCATCTTTAAATATCTGTAGCTCATCAAATGGCATTACCATCACTCCCACTCATTCTGGCCAGAAACTGGGTAACCATTTTGATACCTTCTGATATGGTTAACCTTTGCGTTCCCACCCAAATCTCATCTTGAATTATAATCCCCATAATCCCCACATGTCAAGGGAGAGACCAGGTGGAGGTAATTAGATCGTGGGGACAGTTTCCTTCATGCTGTTCTCATGATAGTGAGTGAGTTCTCATGAGATCTGACGGTTTTATAAGTAGCTGACATTTCCCCTGCTGGCTCACATTCTCTCTCATGCCGCCATGTGAAGAGGTACCTTCTGCCATGATTGTAAGTTTTCTGAGGCCTCCCCAGCCACGCAGAACTGTGAGTCAATTAAATCTCTTTCCTTTCTAAATTACCCAGTCTTGGGTAGTATCCTTATAGCAGTGTGAGGACAGACTAATATACCTTCCTCCTTTTCCCTCTTACCTCCATCCAACTACCAAGGACTCCTAAAAACTTCTTAGATCTTTTCACTTCTTTGCAGAGTCAGCACCATGCTGCCATGCTGCCTTCACCTCCAACCTGGGCCAGTTCAAGTCCTTCTATCTGGTCTCTTCACACCTATTCCCCCTGACTCCTAGTCCATTTTTCATACTGTAGAGACCTTATGCATGATCATCTAATCTTATCACTCTTTACCTAAAATCACCTATTGGCATTCTATTGTCCTTAAGAAAAAGATCAAAGTCCTTAACATAATCTTTCAGACCTGAGGGGTCTGGCCCCATCCAGCCTTTCCAGCCTTGTCCTGGGCCCCTCTGCCTGCTGCATACCTGAACATACCATATCAGGCTCTTCTCAGTAAAGTCCCTTTCCTCCATTTCTTGCCTCTCAGCCCCCCTCTGCTTATCCTTTTACCCTAACCCCACCATACCCATATATACCCCACCAGCAATCCTACCCCTAGGCATTTTTTCATGAGACCCACCCTGATCTCAGGGCGCAGTGGGTCTCACTGAAGTAGGTTTAAACATCACTCTAACTGGTTTTTGAAAACAAGTGGTCTATTCTATTCAGTCCTGGTAGTTTTTCAGCCTAAAAAGGACCATAGAATAGTTCCTAAAGTCATTCAGGGGTTGTGCTGTTAATGTATTTAACAGAAAACTGGTCCTAGGAGATGCTCCATGGAAAAAAGTGTTCTGTGGCCAAGTAAATGTGGGACATGATACATCCCACGTGCAGATTCATAAAGGATGTCTGTGTGCTCAAGGTTCTCAGAGGTCTTACAGTAAAGAATCACATTTGCTTTTATCTTTCAAATCTATTTGATCATAAAACCACCTTTTTCCTTAAAGAGAACCTATTGTATCCTGAGAACTAGGTTCCAGGAGAGGCTGATAAAACATTAACTGCTTCCATACAAGGAGTATGGTGCGTCTGCTCTTGAGGTTGAGCTACCTTAGAATCAAATACTCTTTCATAGTATCTGAGGTTTAGCAGAAGTTACACTTGGCCAGCTACTAAGTGTTCAAAAACTCTCTGCCTGACTGAGTGGAGTGAAACGGGCAAATCATTGCTATACAATTAGATAATACAATGTCATATTTACATATTAAACTGGCTTTCTTAGGCCATCAGATGAAGTCTAGGGTGTGGTATGTGGACTCTGTCCTCTCTTGCTGAATTTAGGCTTCTGGTTGAAAATACGCTTCCTCCAGTCATCTGAACAGAGAGCCTCCCTGCTCTTCAAGCATTTCATTCCTTCTACACAGCTCTCTCCATAAGGCTCACTGTCCTGGCCTAGGTCCTGTCCACCCTTCAGTTACTGTCTTCCTTTGGGACCACTCTTGTCTCTGAAGCTTTGCAATTCTGCCCCCTTGGAATTATCTGGCTGAGGACCAGTGGATGGAAGGAAAGATCCCCTGATGCAACATTAATTCTCTAGGACCTGCTTTATTTTTTACCTGAAACCATAGACTGGACATGAGGTTACTGTACTTCAACAGGGAAGCCAAAGATTCTTCCAAGCCCACTGACATTGTCATTTGAACAGCTGGGACACAAGTGACCCATTCCTTTCTCACCAGAGCAGGAAATTCTTGTGCATTATTAAAAGTGGAATGATGTTACTGTATCTTTCTCTCTGTCTTTTAACTCAACTATTTTTTGATATTTGTCTTTCAGTTCACAATAGAATATTACAATTTCTAGGTCATTTTTATGGTAAAATACCATCAGTGCTTTAATTTCATTGACATTTTCATTTCAATTTCTTTGATGCTCAGCATCTTTCATGTGGTTGTTTGCTCTTCATATGTCTTTACTTGTGAATTATCTTTTCAAATAATTTGCTAATTTAAAAAATTTTGGTTATTTGTCATACTATTGATTTCAAAGAGTTCTTTATATATGCTGGATACAAGTGCTTTGTCAGGTATACATTTTGCTCATCCATGTATTTTTTTAATGGTATCTTTTGGGGAGTAAAGTTTTCAATTTTGGTAATTGGTCTAATTTATCAATTTTTTTCTTTTATGGTTTGTGCTTTTCTGGTATTGTAAGAAATCTTTGTCTACTTCAATATGGTGAAATTTTATCCAATGTTTTCTTCTCAAATGTTTTTACAATAGGTCTACTTTTAAGTTTAGGTATAGAGTCTGTTTTGAGTTAATTTTTGTGTATGGTGTGACTTAAGGATGGAAAATATTTTTCCCATGTAAACATTCAGTTAGTCCAGCATCTATTGGTAATACAATCTTTTTCCCATTGGATTTCATTGCCACATTCATTAGAAAACAATTGATTATATACGGGTCTATTTTTCTCTGGCTAGTTTTTCAAAATTTTAGTTTTGAGATTATTGAAGCTTTACCTGCAGTTGCAAGTAGTAATAGAGAGAGATCCAGTGTAACCTTCACCCAGTTTCCTCCAATGATAACATATTGTAAAACTGCAGTACAATTTCATAACCAGGATACTAGTTATGAAAGGATACTGACATGGATATAGTCAAGATACAGAGCATTTTCATCACCACAGGAACTCCTCATTTGCCCTTTTATAGCAATACCCTTTTCCCTTGTGCCACAACTGTCTTTAATTCCTGGAAACTACTAGTGTATTTTGCATTCTTGTAATTTTGTAATTTCAAGAATATTGCATAAATGGAATCATATAGTGTGTAGCCTTTTGAGATTGATTTTTTTTTTCCACCCAGCATGATTCTTTGGAGATGCATCCAGGTTATTTTGGGTCAATAGTTCTCCCTTTTTATTGCTGAGCAGTATTCCAAAGTATGGATGTCCCAGAGTTTGTTTGACCAGTCCCTTGTTGAAAGGAATCTGGATTGTTTTCAGTTTTGAGCTATTATAAAAAAGGTGGTGTAAACTGTCATATATAGGTTTATGTGTGAACATAAATTTTCATTTTTCTGGGAAAATTGCCCAGAAATTCAATTGCTGGGTCGTATGGTAGTTGCATGCTTAGTTTTATAAAAATAGCCAAAGTGTTTCCAGAGTGGCTTATGCATTTTATATTCCCACCAACAATGTCTGACTGATTCAGTTTCTCTACATCCTTGCCAGCATTTGGTGTTGTCACTATTTTTTATTTGGCCCATTCTGATAGGGGTAAAATGATAGCTCATTGGGGTTTCAGTTTGAATTTCCCTAATGATAAATGATGTCGAGCATCTTTTCATGTGCTTATTTGATATCTGCATATCCTCTGAAGAAATGTTTCTTTCTGTCTTTTGTCCATTTTCTAATCCTATCACATCACATCAAGGCTACATTACTGTCAATGAGATTTGTGATCATTGACGTTGATGTTGATCACTTAGCTGCGGTAGTGTTTGTCAAGTTTCTCTATCATAATGTTACTCTTTCTCCCCCTTTCCATACTTAAGTATTTGGGAGGAAGTGACTTCCTTCCAAAGAAAGTGTTGTGTAGTCCACACTTATCAAGAGAGGAGTTATGCTCTCGCTCTTTGAGGGTAAGTAGCTACATGAATTATTTGCAATTCTTCTGGATGAAAGATTTGTTTATTCTCCTCCATTTGTGTATTTATTTAATCATTTATTTATGGGTTCAGGATATTTATTTTATACTTTAGGTTATAATCCAATACTTTTAAAATTTATTTTGTTGTTCAAAATGTTCCAGCTTTGGCCATTGGGAGTTCTTTCAGTTGGCTCCTGTACCTCTTTGACACATCCCCATTAATGTGGTTAATTTTTTGTTTTGTGGCTAATTTTTTGTTTTGCTTTTTAAATATATATATACCTTCTGGCACTGCAAGATGCTTCAGCCTCATCTTGTGTATTTCCTGCTCCAGTTCTAGAGTCATTCATTTCTCTAAGGATCTCTGGTTTTATAATTGGAGAATAGTATTAAAACCAATATTTGGGTACTAAGCTGTGCTTGTTTCTATTGGGATGTCATTGCTTTTAGGTCCTCTCAGCTGACAAAGCGAGGAAGTACATGTGTATACTAACCCATGGACATGTGCTTATCCATAAATATTGCATGATGTAGTCATCTTTGTCTGTATTAAGCTAAACATGAATTCACAGTGATGTCTCCAACTCTAGTTTATTACAGCATGAATGGTTCTAGCCTTCTCCCCTTGCGTATTTGTAAACCCTTCACACCAACAACCAAATACTGCCTTTCATCATCCATCGTTTATTTACTTAATTGTTCAGTTTCAGTATCCAGGTATAGCAGTATCAGAATTGTTAACTTATACCCTTGTAGGAAACAACCTTATGAACTAGAGTATTGTGTTTATGTACCACTTATTTTGCATTTAGTCTTGTCAATGCTACCCATTTCCAAAGTCACTTAGGTCAGCTCCTCCCCGGGCCCCTTAGTGAGGTTGTTCCATACATTTGTAATATAGTTAGAATCTTTTCTCACAGTTTGCATTCTTTCCTGAGCTCCTCCAACTAGAGGAGGCTCTTTTATTTACATTTGCTTATGTAAGTATAATTTTTCAAGCATCATTAGCTGAAAAGGCTATCTTTTCTTCTTTTCTTCATTGAATTGCTTTTGAACTTTCATCAAAAATCAGTTGGCTGTATTATATGGGCCTATTTTGGGCTCTTCTTTTTCATTGATTGTAATAACAACTGTAGTTTCATAATAACCATTGAAATTGGGCAGAATAATTCCTATCACCTTATTTTTTTCCAAAACTGTTATAATTATTCTAGTTCCTTAGCCTTTTCATATAAATCTTACAATAATCTTGTCTATACCTACAAAAGATTTTGCTAAGGAATTACAATAAACCAGTATATCAATTTGGGGAAGAATCAGTAACTTTACTATTTGGAGTCTTCCAATTCATGAACACAGTGTGACTCTCCACTTATTTAGATATTCTTTGATTTCTTTCATCCACATTTTTTCCCTGTAAAGTATCCAAGTATGTATGTATATATGCGTGCGTGTGTGTGTGTGTGTGTGTGTGTGGTGTATTTTTAGTGATTGTAAATAGAATTGTTCATTGCTAGTATATAGAAATATAATTTACTTTTGTATGATTAAATTGTATCCAGTGACCTTGCTGAACTTACTAGTTTTAGGAGATTTTTTTTGGTAGATTTCTTGGGATTTTCTAATAATTATGCCATCAGAAAAGAATGACAGCTTTATTTCTTCCATTCTGATAGGTATACATTTTATTTTTTGTCTTGTCTCACTAGCCAGAACTTCTACTACTAGGTTCAGTAAGAGCAGACATCTTTGCTTTGTTCTCAGCATTAGGGGAAAAGCATTCAGTCTTTCACCATTAATGATAATGTCAGCTGTAGTGTTTTTTAGATGCTCTTTATCAAATTGAGGCAGTTCCTCTCTATTCCTAGTTTGCTGATAACTTTAACCATAAATGGGTATTGAATTTTGTCAAATGCTTTTTCTGTATGGGTTGATATGATCATGTGATTTTTTTCTTCAGCTTGTTAATATACTTGGTTGATTTTCAAATATTGAATTAGTCTTGCATGCCTGGAATATACCACCTGGTCATAGTGTATAATTCATTTTATATAGTACTTTGCTGAATTCTATTTTGTAATATTTTCTAATATTTTGTTTCAGATTTTTTATGTCTATATTCATGAGAAACAAGTATTTGTTTTAAAAAAGAAAAAAAACTATTTTGTGTTTTGTGAGAAACAAGTATTTTCCATGAACATAGACACAAAATAATTTTCTTTCTTTTTTAAAAAAAATTATGTATTTGCCTCGTTTTGGTATTGAAGTAAAACTAGCTTCTTGAAATAAGTTGGGAAATGTTCTTTTGTATTCGATTTTCTGCAACCGATTGTATCAAATTGCTATTCATTCTTCTTTAAATAGTTAATAGAATTTACCAGTGAAAGTATCTGCACCTGCTATTTCTTTTTGGGGAGTTTTAAGGTTATATATTCAATTTTCTTAATAGTTATAAAAGTATTTAAATCATCTATTTTATATTTGATGAGTTGTGATTTTTCTGAGGAAGTAGTACATTTTTTTAAGTTGTTAAATTTACCTGTGGAGTTGTAATATAGTATTTCTATATTATCCTTTTGACATCTGCAGTCTTTAGTGATATTTTCTGCTGTATTTGTGATGTTGGTAATTTGTGTCTTTCTCTTTTTTCCTTTGTCAATCTTGCTAGAGTTTTGTCAATTTTGTTAATCTTTTTAATAAATAGCTTTTTGTTGCATTCATTTTCTCTATTGTTTTTCTGTTTTCAATTTCATTGATTTCTTCTCTTATGTCTATTATTTTCTTCCTTCTTTTTGCTTTGGGCTTAATTTGCTTTTGTTCTTTCTTTTTAGGTTCTTTGAGTGAGATCTTAGAGTATTGATTTAGGCTTTTTCTCACAGCTAATGCATGCATTTTAGTGCTATAAATTTCCCCCTCAGCACTGCTTTGGCTGTACCCCACAAAGTTTATGTTGTATTTTCATTTTCAGTCAATTTAATTTTTATTTTTAATGTCCCTTTAGATTTCCTCTTTGATCCATAGATTAATTATAAGCATGTTGTTTATTTTTCAAGTGTTTTGAGGTTTTCCTGTTACTTTTCATCAGAGATATCTAGTTTGCTTTAATTATGGTGAGAGAACACTCTACGATTTCAACTCTCCTAAATTTGTTGAGGTTGTTTCATAGCCCAGAATATGGTTTATATTGGCATATGTTTTGTGGGTACTTGAAAAGATTGTGCATTCTGTTATAGTTGGGTGATTGAGGTGCTTTGGAGGGTGGAAGTCCATGCTCTCCACTTGGCCTTTGGTGGCATGGGTGAGGGGACTTCCAGTTTTTTGTTTTTTGTTTTTTTGTAGTGTTTGGCTGGAGTGCAACAGTTATTATCTATAATTTTTTTGTCTTGCTAGGCTGCCCCTATATTGGTTCTTTGGTTACAGAGAACAGGCTTTTGTGGGAGTTTTGTTTTTTGCATCTTTTGACATTTCCCGGTTGCTGCCTTCTCCAGCACCTAATCTGGAATATATGAGGCCAGAA
This sequence comes from Theropithecus gelada, assembly GCF_003255815.1. Lineage (NCBI taxonomy): Eukaryota > Metazoa > Chordata > Mammalia > Primates > Cercopithecidae > Theropithecus > Theropithecus gelada. The sequence goes on along the minus strand of NC_037680.1, from coordinate 106,041,366 downwards.
GAAAACTCAGAGAGCTCACAATTGTGTTGTTCCTTGGGTCTTGAGATTACTAGCCGGTCTGTCTCTTTCTGTCAACTTCTTGGAATTTTCTTATGTTTATTTTATGTACAATGTATAGGGTTTTTACTTGTCCTTGGTGGGAGGGACAGGGAAAATATATCTGGTTCATCTTTCCAAAACCAGAACTCTCACTCTGGCTGTTTTTAGGAGTTTTCATTACTAAGTTTTAGCAAGTTGATTGTGATGTGCCTGTTTGTTCCACAGTGGACAGGTCTATGCAAACCCACCCCCAAAGTCTGAGGAAGCTAATAATCCTACCTACAAAATGGCACAATTCCTTCACACTAGACCTTCTGATTTCAGTGGTTACTTGGTTTTGCCCTTGCCTCACATTGACTACCCTCTTGGTAACCAGAGTCTCAGAGGTACTTTTTGTTGCCCTGACATAATTTTCCCCTTTGAGGCTAGTGACCTATGCTCAGACAGACCCACATCTGAGCTTGGTTCAGCCTCAAGGCCCAACCATCACTCTCTTTTACTTTTATTTTAGCTATTATAGATAACCATTACCAAGGGGTTTAATATTTCACTTTTTCCTTATTAGTCTGCATTTTCTTACGCATCCAGTGAACCGTCTTCCCCAGAGTTAAATTCCTAAGTTCCATTGGTAACTTTTACCTTTATCAACTAAGTACAGCATAGCTGGGCTCCATACCATAGGTGGTGACCACGTGACCACCGTGGAATCAAAAATTTCTCATTCCCTACCCTTTTGTTCTTTCTGTTTCTGTCCACTTAATTTTACCTATGTCATTTTTTTCCTTTCACTTTGAAACAAACTTTAAATAACCTCTAAACTAGATGATACTACTTTTCCATATTAACTAGTATTTTAACTCTTTAACTCTTAAGTTACTGAAAGAAATCTTGAAACTAGTTTTATTTACCAAAGATTACTAAAATCATGTAAAACTAAAAGCCATTTGAGTTGGTTTCTATCTTCTTGATAAAATATTTGTCTGAAACACTTACTTTAAGCCAATTAATTAGAGGTCTTTTATATATTTTGGTAGGGATATATCACATATACATGACACATTTAAAATATAGACATACAGACACACAGAAGCAGATCTTATAGATTTATAAGATTTTTCTTTTGCCAGTTTTCAGTTTCTTTCCCCCCCTTTAGACGGTTAATCATTTCCAAAGACATGACTCTTAGGTGAAACAAGGTAGGAAATTTACATCTCAAAGACAGGGAACTTAGACTGCCATTGTTATCTGAAAACAAGATTGCCAGGAAAACTGTTTTCTTTTTCACTTAGTTTGTTTCTTATCTAGATTATTGGCTTTAGGGTGGAACCTGTTTTTTGTTTTTGTTTTTTTTTTGAGACAGAGTCTTGCTCTGTCACCTAGGCTGGAGTGCAATGGCACCATCTCTGCTCACTGCAGACTCCGCCTCTCGGGTTCAAGTGATTCTCCTCCCTCAGCCTCCCAAGTAACTGGTATTACAGGTGTGCCACCACGCAGCTAATTTTTTGTAGTTTTAGTAGAGACGTGGTTTTACTATGTTGGCCAGGCTGGTCTCGAACTCCTTACCTCAGGTGATCTGCCCGCCTCAACTTCCCAAAGTGCTGGGATTACAGGCGTGAGCCACTGCACCAGGCCCAGGGTGGAGCCCTTTAAAGCATGCAGTTTATAGGGCTGAACACTTGAGCAGGTACAGCAAAAAGGCAGAATGTTTAGATCCCTCAAAACCAAGGATCCCATTTTACACTGAATCCTGGGTCCCCCAAAAGAGGGAAACACTACAGGACTGGATAGTGCAATGCTTCCACAGTGCACCTCACTGCAAGGACATTCCGCCGAGGCTGATGGGCAACTCAAGGCTGATCAGCCCACTCTACGATCAGCCCATCCCCCAAAGGGTGTCTTATCCCACAGTACGGCATTTTTCTGTAGCCTTTAGGTACTCAAACCACAGTTTTCTTATGTAAATTCCCAAAGAAATGAGTATCCCCCTGTAGTAATAATCATTTTCTGCCAAGTGCCGTCAACCACCTCTAAGACTGTATCTCTTACCTGTGACTGCCAGTTATTACACACAGCAAGGGCAAGTCCTCTCATGGTACAAAGTAAACTCTGGGACTCCTAAAAGCCAAACAGGTCAGGTAACACAATACAAAAGAGAGCTGTGTTTTAGACCCAGGAGGAATCTGTCTGCTTATAACTCTTGCGGTTCCATAAAGAAAAATAGAGGTACCTCTCGCGAAGAGGAGTATTTTCTGTCTCCAAGGGATCCCAGACTGTCAGAAGTTCCTTTTTGTAGGTTCCTCATGTGGCATCGAGGGTAGCAAGAGGAGGGAGGGAGAGACAGATGTAAATGGAGAAAACAGAATTCATTTGACTGAGAAGTTTTGCAGAGAGAGAATAGAGACCTTAAAACAATAAAGCTGTACTTTTGACAATAGAGCTCTTTAGAAACTCTTTTCTAATTTTAACTCCCCCTCAAGCCGTTTTACTTTGCTTTTGCTGCTAGATGGGCTCCTGTCCTCAATGGCCACAGAAGTGGCCATGTTAGAGCAGTGGCTGCTCGCCATCCTTCCTTACTGCAGTGTGACAGATGGCTCTCACTTAAAAGTCACTCTAAACACACCAGCATTTTGGGGTATCCCTGTACCCACACACAAGCGTCTAAAAGGTGAGCCACACCACTCCACATAGAAGTGGCTGCCACCTGGGATTACCCACACAGATGCTTCATTCTCTTTGCCCATTTCTTGGTCTCTCAGCTCCTGCAGGCCTCTGCAAACCTGCCCCCAAAGTCTGAGGAAGCTGAGAGGCTAAAGAAAGATCTCGGCTGACATATTCAGTTTATCAGAAAGAAATGTTTCATAGGGACTTATGAAGAGAAGCCTGTCTGTGTCTTGGGTACTGGGGAAACAAGATAGTGGATCCCCACACCCACACCATTACCCTGTGGACCCAGGGCTTATGATCCACAGAGGAGAGGTAGTTCAGAAGGGATGTGCAGGACAATCGAAGTACAATAACAGCAAGGTTGTTTTGACCAAAGGGCAGGATTTATGGTAAGTATCTTTTCTTGTACAAGGAACAGTACATACACTGGAATCCTTACAGATGTTCCTGGAACTGTGGTTAATCAGAAGCCAACATGGTGGATCAGCATCCAAGATGCAGTTGCTTTGACTTCTGCACTGTGATGCGTGTGTGTGTGTGTGTGTGTGTGTGTGTGTGTGTGTGATTTTCTTGTGTTTATCCTGCTTGGGGTTTGTTGCACATCTTGAATCTGTGGTTACAGTTTTCATCAAACTTGGAAATGTTTAGCTATTAATTTATTAAGTATTATTTTTGGCTTCATATCCTTTCTCTGGGATTCTGAGTACATCTATCTTAGACTGCTTAAAATTGTCCAGTGGGCCAGAGTCTCTGCTTAGTTTTTTTAAAAGTCTTTTTTCTTTCTGAGTTTCAGTTTGTCAAGCTTCTATTGCTCTGTTTTCAACTTTACTAATATTTTTTTCGACAGTGTCTAATCTACTATTTTTTATTTTTATTTTTATTTTTTTTTAAGACGGAGTCTCACTCTGTCACCCAGGCTGGAGTACAGTGGTGTGATCTCGGCTCACTGCAACCTCTGCATCCCTAGTTCAAGATTCTCTTGCCTCAGCCTGCTGAGTAGTTGGGATTACAGGCGTGTGCCATCACGCCCAGCTAATTTTTGTTTTTTTAGTAGAGATGGGGTTTTGCCATGTTGCCCAGGCTGGTCTCAAACTCCTGACCTCAGGTTATCAGCCTGCCTCGGACTCCCAGAGTGCCAGGATTACAGGTGTGAGCCACTAATCTACTATTAAAATCATTGAGTTCTAAAAACAATTTCAGATATTGTATTTTTCATATCTAATAATTCCATTGGGCTTGTTTTTTATTTTCCATGTTTCTGTTCATTGTTTTTTGTATTTTATTTCACATTTTGAACAAATTTGTTGTCTGCTAGCTCTCATGTTATTTCTGAATCTGTGTCTTTTGACTGATTTTCATGCAGTTATGGGTCACATGATTCTACTTTGTTGCATGTCTATTAATTTTTGTTTGAATGATGGTCATTGTGGATTCAGTTGTTGAGTGACTGGATTTTATTGTCTTTTTTTAAAAAAAGTAATGGACTTTTTTTGTGTGTGTCAGGTAAGTAACTTGCTGACCTAATTAATCCTTTCAAGGTTTGTTGTACATTTTGGGGAGGTGAATGTAGAGTAGCCTTACTCTAGGGATAGTTGTGCCCCATTACTAAGATGTGATCTTTTGTGGCTTCACTGAATGTACTGGGTAATCGATGAAATAGTTCCATCGTGGCTGTGCAAATCTGAATATCTCTCAGTGCTCTGTGAGTTTGGGAACCGTTCATCTGTCATTTTGTTTGCCAAGCTTCAAGTTACACACACACATGTCCTCAGCAACAGCCCAGGGGATGCAGCAGATTTCCGGTGCTCATTTTCTGAGTGGTTCTATCTTGTGTTGTGGTCTTTCCTACAAATTACAGCTACCTTGGCCTCCACGCACTCTGATATTTGTCTCCTCAAGCCAGTGAAACCACTGTGTTCTAAATTAATTCCAGGAAGAAAGCCAGAATGATTGTGGTGCTCAGCTGTTTTATTTCCCTTCTTGCACCAATCACCGTCATGGACTTCCTGTTGTCCAATGTCCTCATAGTTTTTTTTTTTTTTTTCCCATATATTTCATCTAGTTATCTAGTTGTTTATGGAGGGAAGGCAAGACAGGTTCCAGTTATTCCATCATGATAAAAAAATTCAAAATAATTTTAAAAACTCACTTTATCTTGAATCAAATCTTAGTGAAGTATATGAAAGAGTTATAGTCAAAGCACCCAGTCAGTGCCTGCCACATAGAAGGTATATATTTAATACTAGATATTATGATTATGGTAATTGTCATCAATATCTTTTAATGGGGACTGTGTTAACCCAAGGATATACTAACAGTGGTAACTTTGGATGGTTTTGTCTTTTTGCATTTCCTAATTTACCCAAGGAAAGCAAGCAGAATCAGTATGCTTGTAAATTTGCATAAGTACTACAAAATGTGATACCCAGTGTACTTACATATTGCCTCATAGAAGGTAATACATTGAAAAAAAAATTGACTGGGCACAGTGGCTCATGCCTGTATTCCTAGCACTTTGGGAGGAGGCTGAGGTGGCAGATCACCTGAGGTCAGGAATTCAAGATCAGCCTGGGCAACAAGGCAAAACCCCGTCTCTACTAAAAATACAAAAAATTCACTGGGCATGGTGGCACATGCCTGTAATCCCAGCTACTGGGGAGGCTGAGGCAGGAGAATCGCTTGAACCTGGGAGGCAGAACTTTCTGTGAGCCAAGATTGTGCCCCTCTACTCAAGCCTGGGTGACAGAGTGAGATTTTGTCTCAAAAAAAAAAAAAAAAAAAAAGAAAAGAAAAAAGAAAAAATAATTATAAAAGACTTAAAGTTCAGACGTTGATTGCTAGCCTTAGTCAAGTAGAAATTTCATTTTGTATTTTCTTAATAGATGTTATTAAGAACAACAGTGACTTAAGAATAATTGTTTTTTCTAACTCAAATTTAAAAAGAGTAAGTGAGCCAACTGAAAAGTCAATTGGCTCAGGGCAGCAAAAGCTCAAAGATTTATTAGTTAACTATTAGTAAAGAAAGATAGTACTGTATACTAAGAACTCTTATAATAAAATAAGTTAAAATGAATATTGATTGAGAATGGAATGTTGTGGTGTTGAAATGCATATACAAACATAATGCTGTTAATATGGGGAAACGCAAATGAAGCCAAACTTATTTTCTATAATTCATAGTGCATCTTCAAACACTTTCCATAAGACCAACAGTAAAAAGCATGATCATCGTAAGGCAGAGAACAACAGTCATCCTTGGGTGTCTTCTGGTTGAAAATTCCCTTGAGGGACTCCATCATTTGAGTCACCTTATATTTCTGTTGCCAGCCAGCATAGAACACAGCAAAGGCCTCAAACTGAGAGCCAGTTGAAGAATAACTGATTCAACTAGATGCATAAGGAGTGTTTGTCTATAAAAGAGGCCATTAGAATAAACCCAAAGGTATCTGAGAACTGTGCATCACTCCAGGGTTCTGCCAGAGCACATAAGTTGCAGAAATAGCTGTCAGCGAATTGGGGCCCTGACTGGCATATGATTGATTTCATTAATTTGCATCATTTAATCCCCAGTGTAACTCTAAGAACATTATGGTGATGAAAACCCGAATGAGATAAATTTGGCCCTAGTTGGATTTTAGATACTGTATTTGATAAATGTCTACAGCAAGAGTTCATCCTATTTTCTTCCCCGCCATCTCCATTCTTACCAAATCTGTCCAATCTAGTGGGTCCCAAGAACAGACAATTCTAGGGACCTTGGGCTTCTCCTGACTATGTTAGAGCCCCTTAGTGATCCAAGATTTAATACATGCATGGGGCTGCCCTGGCTCTTGAATGTGGCATTTGCCTTCTTGGAGAAGCTCTGGACTGGAGCAGGCCTGGATGGACTGAACTGATAGCCCTGAGACTGCATGGAGTTTAGGAAATGAAAAGCATATGTCATTGACATTGGACTTCCTGAAGCAGAGTGAGGCTTTTGAGTTTTGCCAGACCGTAGCAGTAGGGAAATGTGGGCTGTTTCTGTAGCTATTCTTGTAAAGGTAACAGAGCATCTCATTTCAGAATTTGCAGTGTTCAGATTGCCAGCTAAAGAAAGCTATTGTTTAGTAAATATCTCCAATTACACGTATCTTCCTAGATGGTTGGAAAGTAGTACTGATGTATATGCTTGTTAAGGTCTTTGATTTCATCCTTTTAACATTTCTCAGCACGTTCTTGGTTATATGTCTCTTCAACCAGTCTACCATGTGATGCCATTTGTAATAGTTTAATCTATGACTGTTTCTACTAAGAGTGATTGCCCCATTAATGGAAAGACAACTTTTGAAATAGGCAATCAATTTCATGTTTTTTACTATTGATGTAAGTGACTATATTTGTTGCAGGAAACAAATTCATGTATATATTACTGAATTATAATCAACCTAGTAGGACCTAGAAGTTGTAAATGTTTTGTTCAACAGATTTTATTTAAAAATAAAATAGTAAAATGCCAGGTATAAAAACAGTGTGAGATAAAACAGACATGGAATATTTTAGTGTGAGATTCCTCCTCTAAAATGGCCTGAGTGACATACAGTGGTTTTATAATAGTGAGGTAAACCAATAGCAGATAGAAAAGCAATTTAATGCTAATTAAGTGAGCCCAGAAGTAATCACTTGAGTGTATACTGAAACATTGCTTTTGAAAAATGGACAAAAATATCTTTAGTCCATGACCATAGCAATGCTAGGAGTTTTGTTTTCTCATCACTTTCTGCATTTATCTAAGCAAAGGAGGGCTTATTTTGAAAATTTCTTTTTCTCGTTTTCAAACTTTTGAGAGAGGGAGTGCCTCAATTTGAAATATCCTCTTCTCTTCACCTTTGATGAGATGCCTTTGAATTTAAGAAGTGTATGCATTTAGTATTGACTCATAATGATGGCTTTAAAATCACTTGAAGATGGCTTTGTTCTAAGGTGATGTTCGAATCACTGTGACATTGGCTCTGGACCCTGGTTTGTAATTTCTATCAGGTTCTCTCTGAAGCACACAAAGGTGTCCTGAAAAGTTGGGTCTAGCCAGGGTCAGGAGCTGAAGGTCACATTCTTCCTTATGGGAGAATAACGGACAGCTTCCCTTGGGCCACCATTTCTCAGAAAAAAATTAGGTCAGGTTTAGATTAACCCCAGGCTTCACAACTTCTCTTCTTAGGTGGACCTGATGCTTTTCCTGAGCATTTCACGTCCCCCAACTTCAAGCAGAATCACATCCAGGGATTTGGAAAGTGAAGTAATCTCTCCTAATTGACTCAGGCTGGGTGCACAGCTATGTCCTAGAACTTTCCAGACAAGAGTCAAATGTCCAGTCTCACACACTCAAAAACTTGGCTACAGAATAATCATAAACTGTGAGTTTTCAGCTTTCTGGAGTTTCAGAAAAATAAATAATAAGATTCAGCTGATGAATTCCAACATAAAATAGACTTCTTTAATAAAATCAAAACCCCAACTTCACTTTTTCTGATCCTGGAAAGATTTATTCAGACATGGGAATCAACCTCACTTAACTAGCTAAATGAAACTAGTTAACTAGTTAAGTAGACTAAAGGAAAGATTCTTTTTACCAGGGCTATATATATATTTCTTTCCTTTTTAATTTTACTGAAGTAAAAGATCCCGTGTCTGGAATTTTCTGAGAGTTCTGCACTTTGTGCAAACAGCAGGTTAGGCTCTATTGCTAAAGGTTATGACCCTTAGCCTGGGATCTTTACTTTTTGTCCAGAAAAATGGCAGGAACCATGGGTGCAGCGGTTTCACCACTGCTTTTTCTTATCTTCCTAGGTGAAGAGTGTGACATTGACATAAATGAATGTGACAGTAACCCCTGCCACCATGGTGGGAGCTGCCTGGACCAGTCCAATGGTTACACCTGCCACTGCCCGCATGGTTGGGTGGGAGCAAACTGTGAGATCCGTAAGTATTTCTGCAGTTCAGCCACTGTTATTTAACATTTATAGCTGTTACTTAAGCATTTTCCTTCATCAAAAAGATGCCGACTGTGACCAGAAAGCCCCCGAGTCACTGGCAGATGAGGCAGTGAGTCCCAGAGGGACAGCCGGAGCTACACTTGTCCCATTTTGGTGCTCAATACCCAGTTTAGCATGTTTGCCCCCTGCATTCTGCTGCCCCCACTCCTTCCTGAGTCTGAAGCCAGCCTTTCCCCAGGATGAGAATTTTCAGATGTCATCCAGAGTTCACTGCTACTCATGCAGCCAAAAATGTGCTGAACAGAAAAGCATTACAATCATATCAAAAAATAGAGTCTTTGTGTTGAAAATTAAAACACACACACACACACACACACACACACAGAATGTAAATTCCCTTTTTATTTATGTGTTCAAGTGTCTTCAGATGTATTAAGTTCCATCTATTGCCTGGAGAAAAGTTTAGTGAAGACAAGCTTAAAAGAAAAGCTGAAAACATTTTGGGCTGCTTAAAGCTGAATGATCTCTTAGGGTGAACAAATAGAAGTTTGATAAATGTCTTAATCAAGATTTTACACCTTAAAACAATGTATCTACTAGGATTGAAGTGAAAATGTGAACTGACATGGAATTGAGCTAGCCTGCCTGCCTGCCTTCCTTCCTTCCTTCCTTCCTTCCTTCCTTCCTTCCTTCCTTCCTTTTTCTTTCTATTATACTTTAAGTTCTGGGATACATGTACAGAACATGCAGGTTTGTTGCATACACATGCCATGGTGGTTTGCTGCACCCATCAACCTATCATCTACATTACGTATTTCTCCTCATGCTATCCCTCCCCTAGCTTCCCACCACCTGACAGGCCCCAGTGTGTGATGTTCCCCTCCCTGTGTCCATGTGTTCTCATTGTTCAACTCCCACTTATGAGTGAGAACATGTGGTGTTTGGTTTTCTGTTCCTGTGTTAGTTTGCTGAGAATGATGGTTTCCAGCTTAATCCATGTCCCTGCAAAGGACATGAACTCATCCTTTTTTATGGATGCATAGTATTACATGGTGTATATGTGCCACATTTTCTTTTTCCAGTCTATCATTGATGGGTATTTGGGTTGGTTCCAAGTCTTTGCTGTTGTGAACAATGCTTCAGTAAACATACATGTGCATGTTTCTTTATAGTAGAATGATTTATAATCCTTTGGGTATATACCCAGTAATGGGATTGCTGGGTCAAATGGTATTTCTGGTTCTAGATCCTTGAGGAATCGCCACACTGTCTTCCACAATGGTTGAACTAATTTACATTCCCACCAAGTGTATAAAAGCATTCCTATTTCTCCACATCCTCTCCAGCATCTGTTGTTTCCTGACTTTTTAATGATCACCATTCTAACTGGTGTGAGATGGTATCTCATTGTGGTTTTGATTTGCATTTCACTAATGACCAGTGATGATGAACTTTTTTTCATATGTTTGTTGGTTGCATAAATGTCCTTTTGAGAGGTATCTGTTCTTTTGAGAGGTATGTGTTCATACCTTTTGCCCACATTTTGATGGGGTTGATTGATTGTTTGTTTTTCTTGTAAATTTGTTTAAGTTCTTTGTAGATTCTGGATATTAGCCCTTTTTCAGATGGATAGATTGCAAAAATTTTCTCCCATTCTGTAGGTTGTCTTTTCACTGTGATGATAGTTTCTTTTGTTGTGCAGAAGCTCCTTAGTTTATTAGATCCCATTTGTCAATTTTGGCCTTTGTTGCCATTGCTTTTGGTGGTGTAGTCCTGAAGTCTTTGCCCATGCCTATATCCTGAATGGTGTTGCCTAGGTTGTCTTCTAGGGTTTTTATAGTTTTAGGTCTTATGTATACGTCTTTTATCCATCTTGAGTTAATTTTTGTATAAGGTGTAAGGAAGGGGTCCCGTTTCAGTATTCTGCATATGGCTAGCCTGTTTTCCCAACACCATTTATTAAATAGGGAATCCTTTCACCAATGCTGTTTTTGTCAGGTTTATCAAAGATCAGATGGTTGTAGATGTGTGGCGTTCTGAAGCCTCTGTTCTTTTCCATTGGTCTATATATCTGTTTTGGTACCAGTATCATGACGTTTTGGTTACCGTAGCCTTGTAGTATAGTTTGCAGTTACGTATCATGATGCCTCCAGCTTTGTTTTTGTTGCTTAGAATTGTCTTGACATACAGGCTCTTTTTTGGTTCCATATGAAATTTACAGTAGTTTTTTCTAATTCTGTGAAGAAAGTCAGTGGTAGCTTGGTGGGGATAGCATTGAATGTATAAATTACTTTGGGCAGTATAGCCATTTTCAGGATATTAATTCTATCTATGAGCATGAAATGTGTTTTCATTTGTTTGTGTCTTCTCTTATTTCCTTGAACAGTGGTTTGTAGTTCTCCTTGGGAGGTCCTTCACATCCCTTGTAAGTTGTATTTTTATGTATTTTATTCTCTTTGTCACAATTGTGAATGAGAATTCACTCATGATTTGGCTCTCTGTCTATTATTGGTGTATAGGAAAGCTTGTGATTTTTGCACAATGATTTTGTATCTTGAGACTTTGCTAAAGTTGCTTATCAGCTTAAGGAGATTTTGAGCTGAGACAATGGGGTTTTCTAAGTATACAATCATGTCATCTGCAAACAGAGACAATTTTACTTCCTCTCTTCCTATTTGAATACCCTTTATTTCTTTCCCTTGCCTGATTGATCTGGCCAGAACTTCCAATACTATGTTGAATAGGAGTGGTGAGAGAAGGCATCCTTATCTTGTGCCAGTTTTCAAAGGGAATATTTCTAACTTTTGCCCATTCATTCTGATATTGGCTGTGGTTTTTCATAAATAGCTCTTATTATTTTGAGATACGTTCTGTCAATACCTAGTTTATTGAGAGGTTTTAGCATGAAGAGGTGTTGAACTTTATCGAAGGCCTTTTTTGCATCTATTGAGACAATCATGTGGTTTTTATCATTGGTTCTGTTTATGTGATGGATTACGTTTATTGATTTGCATATGTTGAACCCTTGCATCCTAGGGATGAAGCCAACTTGATCGTGGTGGATAAGCTTTTTCTTTTTCTTTCTTTCTCTTTTTTTCTGGATGGAGTCTCGCTCCGTCACCCAGACTGGATTGTAGTGGTGGATAAGCTTTTTGATGTGCTGCTGGATTTGGTTTGCCAGTATTTTATTGAGGATTTTTGCATCAATGTTTATCAGGGATATTGGCCTGAAATTTGCTTTTTTTAGTTGTGTCTCTGCCAGGTTTTGGTATCAGGATGATGCTGGCCTCATAAAATGAGTTAGGAAGGAGTCCCTCTTTCCTCTTGTTTGGAATAGTTTCAGAAGGAGTGGTACCAGCTCCTCTTTGTACCTCTGATAGAATTTGGCTGTGAATCCATCTGGTCCTGGGCTTTTTTTGGTTGGTAGGCTATTAATTACTGCCTCAATTTCAGAACTTGCTATTGGTCTATTCAGGGATTCAACTTCTTCCTGGTTTAGTCTTGGAAGGGTGGATGTGTCCAGGAATTTATCTGTTTCTTCTAGATTGTCTAGTTTATTTGCATAGAGGTGTTTATGGTATTCTCTGATGGTAGTTTGTATTTCTGTCAGATCAGTGGTGATATCCCCTTTATCATTTTTATTGTGTCTATTTGATTCTTCTCTCTTCTTTGTTAGTCTTGCTAATGGTCTATGTATTTTGTTAATCTTTTCGAAAAACCAACTCCTGGATTCCTTGATTTTTTTTGAAGGGTTTTTCTTGTCTCGGTCTCCTTCAGTTCTGCTCTGATCTTAGTTATTTCTTGTCTTCTGCTAGCTTTTGAATTTTTTTGTTTTTGCTTCTCTAGTTCTTTTAATTGTGATGTTAGGGTGTTGATTTTAGATCTTTCCCACTTTCTCCTGTGGGCATTTAGTGCTATAAATTTCCCTCTAAACACTGCTTTCGCTGTGTCCCAGAGATTCTGGTACATTGTATCTTTGTTCTCATTAGTTTCAAAGAACTTATTTATTTCTGCATTAATTTTGTTATGTACCCAGTAGTCATTCAGAGCAGGTTGTTCTCTTTCTTTGTAGTTGTGCAGTTTTGAGTGAGTTTCTTAATCCTGAGTTCTAATTTGATTGCACTGTGGTCTAAGAGACTGTTATGATTTCCATTCTTTTGTAATTGCTAAGGAGTGTTATACTTCCAATTATGTGGTCAATTTTAGAATAAGTGTGATGTGGTGCTGAGAAGAATGTATATTCTGTTGATTTGGAGTGGAGAGTCCTGTAGATGTCTATTAGGTCTGCTTGGTCCAGAGCTGAGTTCAAGTCCTGAATATTCTTGTTAATTTTCTGTCTTGTGGATCTGTCTAATATTGACAGTAGGGTGTTAAAGTCTCCCACTATTATTGTGTGGGAGTCTAATTCTCTTTGTAGGTCTCTAAGAGCTTGCTTTATGAATCTGGGTGCTCCTGTATTGGGTACATATATATTTAAGATAGTTAGCTCTTCTTGTTGCATTGATCCCTTTACCATTATATAATGCCCTTCTTTGTCTTTTTTGATCTTTGTTGTTTTAAAGTCTGTTTTGGAAGAGATTAGGATTGAAACCACTCCTTTTTTTGCTTTCCATTTGCTTGGTAACTATTCCTCCATCCCTTTATTTTAAGCCTGTGTGCATTTTTGCACATGAGATGGGTCTCCTGAATACAGAACACTGATGGCTCTTGACTCTATCCAATTTGCCAGTGTGTGTCTTTTAATTGGGGCATTTAGCCCATTTACATTTAAGGTTAGTATTGTTATGTGTGAATTTGCTCCTGTCATTATGATGCTAGCTGGTTATTTTGCCCGTTAGTTGATGCAGTTTTTTCATAGTTTCGGTTGTCTTTACAATTTGGTATGTTTTTGCAGTGGCTGGCACTGGTTTTTCCTTTCCATATTTAGTGCTTCCTTCAGGAGCTCTTGTAAGGCAGGCCTGGTAGTGACAAAATCTCTCAGCAATTGCTTGTCTATAAAGGATTTTATTTCTCCTTCACTTATGAAGCTTAGGTTGACTGGATATGAAATTCTGGGTTGAAAATTGTTTTCTTTAAGAATGTTGAATATTGGCCCTCACTCTCTTCTGGCTTGTAGGATCTTCAGAGAGATCCGCTGTTAGTCTGATGGACTTCCTTTTGTGGGTAACCTGACCTTTCTCTCTGGCTGCCCTTAACATTTTTCCTTCACTTCAACCTTGGTGAATACGATGATTATGTGTCTTGGGGTTGCTCTTCTCGAGGAGCATCTTTGTGGTGTTCTCTGTATTTTCTGAATTTGAGTGTTAGCCTGTCTTGCTAGGTTGGGAAAGTTCTCCTGGATAATATCCTATGGAATGGAACCAAGTGTTTTCCAACTTGGTTCCATTCTCCTCTAGTCACTGTCAGGTACACCAATCAAACAGGTTTGGTCTTTTCACATAGTCCCCTGTTTCTTGGAGGCTTTGTTCATTCCTTTTCTTTCTTTTTTCTCTAATCTTGTCTTCACGCTTTATTTCATTAAGTTGGTCTTCAGTCTCTTAAATCCTTTCTTCTGCTTGATCTATTTGGATATTGATACTTGTGTATGCTTCACAAAATTGTCTTGCTGTGTTTTTCAGCTCCATCAGGTCATTTATGTTCCTCTCTAAACTTGTTATTCTAGTTAGCAATTCATCTAATCTTTTTTCAAGTTTCTTAGCTTCCTTGCTTTGGGTTAGAACATGCTCCTTTAGCTTGGAGGAGTTTGTTATTACCCACCTTCTGAAGCCTACTTCTGTCAATTTGTCAAACTCATTTTCTGTCCAGTTTTGTTTCCTCGCTGGTGAGAAGTTGTGATCCTTTGGAGGAGAAGAGGCATTCTGGTTTTTGGAATTTTCAGCCATTTTGTGCTGGGTTTTCCTCATCTTCGTGGATTTATCTACCTTTGGTCTTTGATGTTGGTGGCCTTCAGATGGGGTTTCTGTGTGGATATCATTTTTGTTGGTGTTGATGCTATTCCTTTCTGTTTGTTAGTTTTCCATCTAACAGTCAGACCCCTCTGCTGTGAGTCTGCTGGAGTTTACTGGAGGTCCACTCCAGACCGTTTGCCTGGGTATCACCAGTGGAGGCTGTGGAACAGCAAAGATGTCTGCCTGTTCCTTCCTCTGGAAGCTTCTTCCCAGAGGGGCACCTGACAGATGCCAGCTGGAGTTCTCCTATAAGAGGTGTCTGTTGACCCCTGCTGGGAGGTGTCTCTCTGTCAGGAGACACCCACTTGAGGAGGCAGCCTGTCCCTTATCAGAGCTCGAGTGCTGTGCTGGGAGATCCGCTGCTCTCTTCAGAGCCAGGAGGCAGAACATTTAAGTTTGCTGAAGCTGCACCCACAGTTGCCCCTTCCCCCAGGTGCTCTGTCCCAGGGAGATGGGAGTTTTATCTATAAGCTCCTTACTGAGGCTTCTGCCTTTCTTTCAGAGATGCCCTGCCCAGAGAGGAGGAATCTAGAGAGGCAGTCTGGTTATAGTGGCTTTGCGGTGCTGTAGTGGGCTCCATCCAGTCCGAACTTCCTGGCAGCTTTGTTTACACTGTGAGGGGAAAACCACCTACTCAAGCCTCAGTAATGGTGGTGGATGCCCCTCCCCCCACCAAGCTTGAGTGTCCCAGGTCGACTTCAGACTGCTGTGCTGGTAGCAAGAATTTCAAGCCAGTGGATCTTAAATTGCTAGGCTCCGTGGAGGTGGGATCTGCTGAGCTAGAACACTTGGCTCCCTGGTTCAGCCCCCTTTCCAGGGGAGTGAACAGTTCTGTCTCACTGGTGTTCCAGGAGCCACTGGGTTATGAAAAAAAAAATACTCCTGCAGCTAGCTTGGTGTCTGCCCAAACGGCTGCCCAGTTTTGTGCTTGAAACCCAGGGCCCTGGTGGCATAGGTACCCGAGGGAATCTCCTGGTCTGTGGGTTGTGAAGACCATGGGAAAAGCATAGTATCTGGGCTGGACTGCACCATTCCTCACAGCACAGTCCCTCACAGCTTCCCTTGGCTAGGGGAGGGAGTTCCCTGACCCCTTGTGCTTCCTGGGTGGGGCAACGCCCCCCCCGCTTCTGCTCACCCTCCATGGGCTGCACCCACTGTCTAACCAGTCCCAATGAGATGAGCCAGCTACCTCAGTTGGAAATGCAGAAATCACCTGCCTTCTGCATTGATCTTGCTGGGAGCTGCACACTGGAGCTGTTCCTATGCGACCATTTTGCTAGCCACCCCTCCAGTTTTCTTTATTTTATTTTATTATTTTATTTTTATTTTTTGAGACAGAGTCTCGCTCTATCCAGGCTGGAGTGCAGTGGTGCGATCTCAGCTCACCGCAACCTCTGCCTCCCAGGTTCAAGTGACTCTCCTACCTCAGCCTCCTGAGTAGCTGGGATTACAGGTGTGTGCTACCACTCCCGGCTAATTTTGGTATTTTTAGACGAGAAGGGGTTTCACTATGTTGGCCAGGATGGTCTCAATCTCTTGACCTCATGATCCACCTGCCTTGGCCTCCTAAAGTGCTGGGATTACAGGCATGAGTCACTGTGCCCAGCTGCAATCAAGTTTTCAACAGTTTTGGAACTGTTAAAGATTCAACTTTGAAAGGTATTGTCTTCTTATTTAAATTAGCTGGGTCAATTTAATCTTTCATAGCAGAAGAGAACTAACCATGCTGGTTGGGTGAATGTTTCCTCCCTATTCCAGATCACTTCTTTTCCTGGGAAAGTTGTGTAAGAACTCCCTTCCATGCTCTCTCACCTGCTCACTCACCATTTGGCAGATAAAGACAACTTCTGAGTGAATTTGGAAGGATGCAAATCAGTACCCACAGCCCTGCCTGCCTGCTTGCCTGCCTGTCTGTGTCACTCAGCCTGATCTGTCTGCTGTCTCTACTCCTTCACTCTAAGTCACAAGACCAGGCCCTCACTGGTGGTTCTGGCTGCCTATGACTGGATAGGGTCATCTCATTCTCAGTGCTTGTCTAACATAGGGGGTGGCCAGTATTAGGAAACTCTCTTGTCCAAATGTGGACCACATTCTCTGACATCAACGTGACCAACTTGACCACATTCTCCAGTGTCAATTTGATCAACTTGATAAGAGGTGGAGGATATGATTTAGACTCTTAGCTGCTCACTCAGTGTCTTTCCTCTTGGTTCATGCAGCCAAAGTGTGAAGTGCATAATCATTATAGGCCTCCCCCTTAGCCTTCTCGATTGCTCTCATACAGAATGGGCTTAGAATTAACTTTCCTTGCTAATGATAGGTGAGAAATACTTTCTTGTTGAAGAGAGAGACAAGGGACTGAAAAGGATTTCAATGGTAACATTCTAAGGGACTGTAGTTATAGGATGTTAAGTCCAGTCTGGTGGAATCTGCTGGTGGAAAGGATTCCAGATTTGGGTCAACAGGACCTTGGTTCTTATTCTGGCCAAGGCACTCGTTGTTATGACTGTATTTGCTTGTGCTGAGCCTCAGTTTACTTTTCCATAAAATGGGATTGGTTTTCATTCTGAAGTTTAGTATGACAAATTGACACACTTTGTGCCTTTAGGTCAGAGTAATATCTATTTAAAACTTTAAAATGGGATTCATGGAGATAAATATATAGGAGAGTATAGATGAAAAGTCAGGAACACACAGGATATCATCAAGAAATTTTGAAGTGAAATCCTATCATTGTAAAAAATCTAAAGTTTACTTCTGGTAATGATAATATAGGCAAAGTATGGAATAACAAAAGGATCAAAGTCGACTTCAAATTCAAGCTCCATCATATTCTAACTATGTAACCTAGAAAAACAAATTTACCTCTGGGAGCCTTGTCTTTCTCACTTGATTATAGGAAGGCTTCCTGTGCTGGTTGCTGTGAGGATTACATGAGGCAAATGTGCAGATTTCTGGGTTCAGTAGACACTAAATAAATACTGGTTGATCTTTCTTTTATTTTTTCTATACTACTGTAGCTCTTATGCTATGAGCTACTCCCAGAGAGGATTAACCTTCAGCAACTGTCTTTTTAGATGCTGCCTGCAGCTCAGGACAGTGGCTATTCTGAGTGGCTGGGTGTGATAGGGTACATTATACATCTCAGTGCATACCTGGACGCTCTGTTCACTCACTCTATCATTTTCCATTTGATGATCTCATTTTTATTTCTCTATAGGGCCAAAGGTATTAAAACAAATTTAATTACAGATCAGTCTCTGCCAGGTTCCAGCACTGGATATTTCTAACCATGACCTGAGTATATGGGAAGGAGATCGTGTGTATGAGGTTTGCAAATGACACATAACTGAAGCCAGTGGCTCATGTCTAGAGAACTGGATCTGAATCAATGGAATGAATCCCAGGATCCGGAGTGGACACAGAGTTCGTACAGTTGGTGGGCAGGGAAGCTGTAAGAGGCCTCTAGTCCTGCGTGAGCCATGGGAACCATGGCCTCTTAGGTCTCTTTCTAACCCTGAGCATCTGTGATCCTCTGAAGTGTCTGGAAACCAAGAGGAGGATGCCTGGATATCTCAAAGTTTAGTCAGTAGATCTAAACAGAAAAGCTTAGAGGTACGCAGAGAACCATGGCCCACATAGCTACATGGTGCTGGAGGGCTGCTGAGTCACCCAAGGAAGTAAAGGAGGCTTCTGTTAACTGAATCACTGCCTTCAGAGGCCACATTGCTTGCCTCTCTTCCTTGTTCCCTCTGCTGTAGCCACAGTGTCCTGCTTTCCCTTCCTTGAGCAGGTCAAGGTCATCCCTGCCTTCAGGACCTTTACCCATGCTGTTCCCTATGCCTGGAGTTCACTTCCTTCAGATCTTATCACAGCTGCCTTCTTCTCATTCAGGTCTCAGTTCAAAGGTGCCTTCCCTGACCATCTGTATTAGTTTCCTCTTGTCACTGTAACAAATTGCCACAGAGTGAATGGCTTAAAATAACACAGATCTATCATGTTACAGTTCTAGAAGGCAGAAGTTCAAAATGGGCCTCACTGGGCTAAAATCAAGGGACCAGCAGGGCTGTCTTCCTTCTGGAGGCTCTAGGGGAGAGCTTGTCTTCCCTCACCTTTTCTAACCTTAAGGCTGCTCACATTTCTTGGCCATTGGTCCCTTCTGCCTTCTTCAGAGTCAGAAATCATGTCATTTTGACCTCTGCTTTCATTGTCATCACTCAATTTTCAACTCTCCTACCTCCTTCTTTCGCTTATTAGAACCTTTATGGTTGCATTGAGCTTGTCCAGATAATCCAGAATAATCTCTCCGTCTCAAGATCTCAATTTAATCACATTTGCAAAGTCATTTTTTGCCATATAAAGTAATGTATTGATAGGTTCTGGGCATTAGGACATCTTTGGGAGACCCTTATTCTGCCTTTCATACCACCCAGCAATGGTATCTCATTCCTTTCTCTATTTGTTCTTAAATATTACAGTATTTGGGGATGAGGTAGAATTAGTTTTATCTGTTAATGCATCACCCTAGTCATTTGCCTCTTTAGGGTAATTATCTGGCCACCAGTTAGTGATAAGAAGCAGAGATCTAACAGACCACATAGATTTATCAAGAAGATTGATCCAGGACCATCCTAATAGAATCGTTCAAATAGCTATAGTGATTTATACACGTTTTAAGGCAAATGAAAACCCACAGTTCTGGAAATTAACAGAACAACGTTGGTGAAGTTTTAAATCTCTACCATTCATTTTTACCACCTTGGGACTGATCACAGTTTTTTTTTTTTAAATTATAATAAAAGGAAAACATGCCTTCCTAGAATCAAGGTCTAAAAATCAAAATATCTATAAATCTTGACATAGCAGTGTTGGTGTGTTTTGCTTTGTATAAGGTTTATAAAGTTAGAGTTATAGTTAACCTTGCTGACTGACAGTTGAGCAGTTTTGTGTATTAAACAGTTGAATCTATGGTTAAATACAGTTAAACTATTGAATTAATGATATTTTGCAGTTGAGAAATAGGCAAATAGGCTATCTTAGATTTATGCATTCAATAAGGAATCAGTGGCTCTTTATTGTCAGGAATTGAGTGTAGTTCTGGGATATAAGGGTTAATGAAACATCCCCTTCCTTTGGGAGCTTGTAATCTGAGGGCAGGTTTCAATATATGATGAGTCGCTGTAAGGCTTTGCACAGCCACGTCTAGACAACCAGGAAAAGGGAATGTAACTCCTCCTGGGACCAGAGTGTGAAGTATAGATGGATGTCTTGGGCCTCTTCCTTTAATAATAGATAGAATTTAATAATAGTTAAAGAAACTTATCCAATGATTATATTATATGGGCAGTTCTTAGTATACAAATAGGTTGGCTTCTTTGGTTCTCATTTTTATATAAACCAAGACGTTTAAAAAATAAAATTAATTAATATCTCTCTTTATCCAGATCCCCACCTCACTCCTTAAAGGTAACTACTGTTAGACATTTATTGCATATTCTTCTAGATGCATCAGTCAATAGATAAGTTCCTATTTTCTCCTGTACAAATGAGAGTTTTATACACACTCTTCAACATATTGCTTTTATGTGTAACAGTATATCCTGAAGGTGCACCCACACTATCTTATGCAGATCTATGTCACTTTTAAAAATGTCACATGGTATTTCCATTCTTTAGCATCTCTAAAATTTATTTAATCAGACCCCCATTGATAGATAATACATTTGGAGGGGTTTGCTATTTAAAGCAATACTAGAATGAATATTCTTATATATATGCACCTGTCTTAGTTTGCTTGGGATACTATAACAAAATACCTTACAGTAAGTAATTGCTCACAGTTCTGGAGGCTGGGAAGTCTGAGAGCAAGGCACTGGCAGATCCAGTGTCTGATGAGGGTCCATTCCTCATAGATAGGGCCTTCTGGCAGTGTCTTCACATGGTGGAAGGGCAAGGTGGCTCTCTTGGGCCTCTTTTATAAGGACATTAACCTACTTCATGAAGGCAGAGCCCTCATGACTTAATCACTTCCCAAAGACTACATCTCTTAATACTATCGCTTTGTCAATTAGTGTATTAGTTTGTTTTCATACTGTTATAAAGAACTGCTTGAGACTGGGTAATTTATAAAGGAAAGAGGTTTAATTGATTTACAGTTCAGCATGGCTGGGAAGGTCTCAGGAAACTTACAATCATGGCAAAAAGCAAAGGGGAAGCAAAGCACCTTCTTCACAAGTTGGCAGGAAGGAGAACTGTTGAGTGAATGGGGAAGAACCCCTTAGAAAACCATCAGATCTCGTGAGAACTCACTATCATGAGAACAGGATGGGGGAACCGCCCCCATGATTCAGTTACTTCCACCTGTCACTCCCTTAACATGTGGGGATTATGAGGATTATGGGGACTACAATTCAAGATGAGATTTGGGTGGGGACACAGTGCCTAACTGTATCAATTAGGTTGCAACATTTAAACTTGGGAGTCACATACATTCAGATTGTAGCAGCATCTTTGTGCTTACTTATGTGAGAATATGAATAACAGAAATTCTCAAAGATAAAATTGTCAAAGAGTTTTTGCATTTAATATTTTGATTTTGATTGGTGATTACCTTTTAACTTCATGAGCATTTCATTATAAGTTGGCTTTTTGCCTTTTAGAACTTTTCCCCTCCAAAGCAATGGTGGTGGGGTCCAAGGGTAACTTGCAAATCCCACTGAATCCATAATTACCTTTAGTACATACTTGGAACACCAGGAATGCATCCTCTACTTCTCAGGGAGGGACTGAGGCTAGATGTGGGGAAAGCATACTGATTGAGTGGAAAGAATGCTGTTGTGGAGTTTTGTGGTTGATAACTCAATTCTGTGAGTTGAGCTGGTTTTGAATTCTAGCTCAGGTATTTATCCTTGGGCCAGAAAACAAGGTCTCTGAGCCTTAGGCCTTGATAAATGGGATAGTAAATGTAACCAATATTGTTCAGTGACTGGTACATACTAGGTACTTAATAAATGATTGCCTTAATTATTATCATCAGCTGTCTTTCTCTTTGAACAACTAGAAGTCTCTGGACATCTGCTGAAAATGAAATTTCCCATCTCTGATGGAATCTTGGTAAATTAGATACTTTTGGGTTAATAACCAATTTTCTACAAGTACAGAATATTGTAGGACCACAGGCATTATATAGATAGGTAGTTGTTATTGATGTAATCTTGACTATTTTATTCCAAAGAATCTCATGAGGAGGAACTTTCCATTGTCTCTCTGAAGAGTACTGATGGATGTGTACAGCATAGGGAAATGCTTTTCATGCCTTTTGAGTGCAACCCACAATAAGTAGTATGTTTTACATCTTGACGCTGCATGTAACACACAGACTAATATACGCACAAACACACACAATGTAAAATAATACTTAACTTTTTATAAGTGTGACAAACTCTGAAATAGTTCTCTAAATTTTGTTTTTAAATGCGAGTCTGGCCCCATTACACTGATTTCTACGATCTACAGTTTGGAAAACATTCCTTATTGATTGAAGTGTGTGGCTTTAGAACCAGAGCAGCTGGGCTTAAACTCAGGGGCTGCCATTTACTATCTGTGTAACCCTGGGCACATAGCTTCCCTCTTAGTCTCAGTTGCTTCTATATAAAATGAATGTAATAACAGTGTCTACCTCAAAGCATTATAGGAGGAATAGGTGAGTTAGCACCTTAACACTTAGTGTCCAGTACACATTGAACCCTCAATAAATATCAGCTCTTATTAACCAAAATGATGAGCTAAACATCAAAATTTAACTATTAGACATAACTGCTTGGGTGTCTTAAAAGTACTTCCAATTTATTTGTTTATTCAACTTTTATTTTAGATTCAGGGGTACATGTTTAGGTTTTTACCTGGGTACATTGTATGATGCTGAGGTTTGGGATATGAATGATCCTGTCACCCAGGTACTGACTATAGTTCCCATTAGTTTTTTAACCATTTCCCCGCTCCCTTTCCTTCCTCCCTAATGTCTACTGTTGTGGCCTCTATGTCCACAAGTACCTGATGTTTAGCTTCTTTTTTTCTTTTTTTTTTTTCGAGACAGGGTCTGACCCTGTCACCCAGGCTGGAGTTCACTGGTGGGATCTCAGCTCACTGCACCCTTCACTTCCCAGGCTCAAGCCATTCTTGTGCCTCAGCCTTCCAAGTAGCTGGGATTACATGAATGTGCCATGACACCTGGCTAATTTTTTTTGTATCTTTAGTAGAGATGGGGTTTCACCATGTTGGCTAGGCTGGTCTGGAACTCCTAAGATCAAAGCTATCCACTCACTTCGGCCTCCCAGACTGCTGGGATTACAGGTGTGAGCCATTGTGCCTGGCCAGCTCCCACTTATAAGTGAGAATATGTGGTGTTTGTTTTTCTGCTCCTATGTTAATTCACTTAGGATAATGGCCTTCAGCTGCATCCATGTTGCTGCAAAGGCCATTATTTCACTCTTTTTTTATGGCTGCATGGTATTCCATGCTGTATATGTACCACTTTTTCTTTATTTAATCCACCATTGATGGGCACCTTGGTTGATTCTGTATCTTTCTATTGTGAATAGTGCTGCAGTGAACGTGCAAGTGCCTGTGTTTTTTTGGTAGAACAATTTGTTTTCTTTTGGATACGTACCCAGTAATGAGATTGCTGAGTTGAGTGGTAGTTCTAAGTTCTTTGAGAAATCTCCAAACTGCTTTCCACAGTGGCTGAACTAATTTACATTTCCACCAACAGTGTATTCCCTTTTTCTCTCGGCCTTGCCAATATCTGTTGTTTCTTGACTTTTTAATCATCGCCATTCTGACTGGTGGGACATGGTTATCTTATTGTGGTTTTGATTTGCATTTCTCTGATAATTAGTGATGTTGAGCCTTTTTTCATGTTTGTTGGCCACTTATAAGCTTGCTTTTGAGAAGTGTCTGTTCATATATCCTGCCCACTTTTGAATGAGGCTATTTGTTTTTTGTTTGTTCAGTGTTTAAGTTTCTTATAGATTTTGGATATTAGACCTTTCTTGGATGCATCATTTGCAAATATTTTCTCCTCTTCTGTAGGTTGTCTGTTTACTCTGTCAATAGTTTATTTGCTGTGCTCTTTAGTTTAATTAGGTCTCACTTGTCAATTTTTGCATTTGTTGCGATTGCTTTTGAGGATTTAGTCATATGTTCTTTCCCAAAGCCCGTGTCCAGAATTGGTACCTTCAATTTAACATGCATAAAACCAAACTCAGGATCTTCCTCTCCAACCTGGTTGTCTCACTCGGCTACAGCACCTCATCCATCCAGTGATAAAAGCCAGGAAACCGAGAGTTGTCCTCCTGGTTTCTCTCCCCTCATTGGCCTAACTGTATGAGCTGCATTTAGTCTGGTGGATTCCCCCCTAACACAGCACTCACATCCATTCCCCTCTCTCTGTCTCCATGCCCATCACCACAGGTCAAGCTACCACTAACTCTGCCCCATCCTGCAGGAGCCTCTGAACTGGCCTCTGTCCTTGTTCCTCAAATCCTCTCTTCATGCACAGCCAGAAGGATCTTTTCAAAGTGCAAATTGGAACACTCAGACCCTCCCGCCCACTGTTTCCAACCCTGACTGTGCCAAGCTCCTATTAAAATAAATAAGTGAGTAAAGACCCAAGGCCACACTGCCCTACCCTGTAAGGAGATCCCTTCTCCTTGCTGCGGCCACTCTCTGCCTCTCTCTCAAGCAGTCGCGCTGTTCTCCATCCAGCCCTTGTTCTGCTCCCTCAGTCCCTCCCACAGGCCTGTGCTCACTCTGGTTCTTTGCCTGTGCAGTCTTCCCTCTGCTCTTGCCTGTCCCTGGTTACTGCCCACTCACACTTAGAACCTAACTCCCTAAGGGCTCCTGTTGTGCAAGCTCTCTTGACAGTCAGTGCCGTGAAATATCCCCTGTCCTCCTGCTGCGCTGAAGAGCTTGTCTCTTGTAGACATAGCACAGTTGTACTTTTACTTTGTTTTGGGGATCATTTGCCTGACCCCTGCATCCGTCAGAAAACTGGAAACTACATGAGCCTACTTTTCTCTCTATTGTCCCTTGCTTTCCATCCCTGTCACTCAGCACTGTGCCTGGCACAAAGTAGGTCCTTAATTAAAGTGCTCAGTGAATGGATCCCATAAAGGAGATGATCTCTTTCATTCCCTTTTCACGTTCATTCCTCTTCTGGAGATTAACAAGGGTTGTTAATCTTTTTTCAGTTTCACTGACTGCTTTGATTGTCCTGCTAACCTTTAGCTATAGAAAACAAAGTAATTGACATCCCTCCTCAAGATTGTTCTAGGCAACGAGTAGTCTTAAAAATTATTAAGCTAAGTAACATCTTCATAAGACACTGTCTCACTTTTGCTCTTTTTCAAAATAACATAGATAAGCAAATTAACTAGTCTAGCTACATTCATCTAGGTAAATTAAAAAATAGATATGGGCTATGTATTTTAGACTCAATGTACAAATTGACTGGAGTCTATTTTTGGCAGAGTGGAGGTGGGTCTGATTTTATTCTCAGCTTGGCAACTGACTGCCTGCCTCACCTTGAGCAGCTGCTCCAAGTCTAGTATCTCTGCCTAGTTCAAGGCGTTTGTTTAGGACCAACTGAAATGTTTAATGCAAAGGCACTTTGGAAAATACAAAACCTCAAACTAATTTAGTTTAAAAAAATGAAAACGATCCATCAGACTCACAAGTGTGACATTTTTTTTGAGCAGCTCGTGCATATGCATTCCTGGTCATGCACCTGCTGGTGCTGATGAGATGAACCCATCTGGCACATTCTGGTTCACGATTCTTCCCTGTGCGACGCTGTAGCCAAAGTAGTCAACGATTCATGTGATGGGGCTCCTGGGATGCAGCAAAGCAATGACTTATGAGGATAGCATCTGGACTGAGAGATGGTGGTTGCAGGCACCTGGCATAGATAAATTTACTGCCTCTCAGACTTAGCGTTGGACTTAGCCAGATCCATCCCAGCGACTAAACCAATTAGCCTATAAAGCAGCCACAGTCATTTCTATCAAAAAAGTTTTAGATGACAGTGAGGTGGAATCTAGCATTAAAGAAAAGGGCAGGGGGAGGGAGGAAAGCAGAGCTTTTACGATAAATCTTGAGGAAGTTTTTCCAAAAGTCCCAACAGTTTGGAATACAGAGTTTTGGGAAATGGAGCAGATGGTCATAAATGCAGGCAGTCAGACCTGGGACACCGCATTGTGCACATAGCCCAGTATGGTTGTTTTTTTCACTTTAGTGGCCATGTGGTTGTGCACTCACTGTGTATACACAATTGATGTGTTGTGTAAGTTAATTCTATGAAGCTTATGCATAGACTGCAAGAACTCATCAAGAACTCGTGTGATCTTCCATAGTGATCAGATCTGAGCACTCTACCGAGTTGGAGGAGAAACATAGTACTGGCTGCCCTTGTGTTGATGCTAAATGGATGTTATAACATACTCTGCTGAGTGTTGGATTCCTGCCTGCAACTGAATTTTTTAGAGAATGTTATAATACTTGGAAATGAAGTGAATCACGCTTGCTTTTTCAGCCAGAAAAATGAGTTGTCTCTTTCCATGCACACCAGGTATTGCCAAATGAGATGGCTGCAGATTTGGGGATTGAGCCTTGGTTCTGGTTTCCGAAAACACCTTCTCCCTTCCATTGTGACTATTTGTTTCTGGTGATTTATGTTACTTTGTCTGCCTGTGTGTGAGTTGGCTTAGATGAAGCAGTCAATGCACTAATGGTCATTTAGTTTTACTAAGCTCCACGGGCCCTATGAGCTCAGGCAGGCAGACTCAAATGACAAACCAGGCTTCAAAGGTTTTGGTGAAATATTCAGGAGGGTCTGGATGTGAACTTAGAAATCACATTATTCATCTGTTCTCAAATTCTCAGGAAGCATCCAGGCTGGGCGCATGGGTCATTTTTCTGTTAGCTTCTAGAAAGTGGGTCTGCAGGCCTGGCCCCCTGTTTGGGTGTCTATCTGTGCTCTTCTTCAGACTGACTGCAACTTTTCAAGGTAAGGAATAGCTAATTGTGATCTTAGATGTATGATGACTGAAGATACAGCTAAGATGAGGGTGTGAGTATCCAGAGGCCACAAATACTCTCTCCGATAATGGAACAGTGAAAAGAGTCCTGTGGATTTCATGGAAAGACAGGCTCATTTCTGTTTCCACTAACCTCTGAATCTCACTTGCAGGCACTTGGAATTCTACCATGAAAATGATGTCCTGGTGTGGGTGGGGAAGTGTGGAGTGCTGGTGGTGGTGGTGGTGTGAGTATAGAAAGCATCCTTTTTTCCATATGAGTTCAGCTTCTCTTTGGTCTTACCTAGCTCTTTAAAATTTCCACAATTTCCTTTCAAATACTGTATACACTATCTAGAGCATTTCATTTGGGTGCAGTTCCATAAACAGGAAATAACTTGATGTTCTTGACCTATGCCAAGCAGAGAGATTACATCCTGTCCTTCCAGTTTTTCCTGCTAATACAGATTAGTGTTCTTAGGAAGGACACAGGGCCATGCTCAATAATCCTCAACTCAGAGCATGTGACCCTTTATCCTTCCCTCCTCTACCACCACAGCTGCTCGTCTTTGGGGACCACCATCACGTGTCCAGGAGTGGACTTTTTAACTTTTTCAGAAAGTTAAAACTTTTTTTTAAAAACTTTTTAGAAAGTTAAAACTTTTTTTTTAAACTTTTTAGAAAGTTAAAAAGTTTTAAATATTTTTAAAACATGTTTTCTAACTCATGCTGCAGCAAGCCAATGGGGTATATGTTGTTATTTCCATTTTACAAACAAAGAAACGGAAACTCAAGATCAAGTAAATGTAGGAGCTGAGATTGAAAGCAAGGTTGGTGTGATCCCAAGGCTGATCCTATTTCCACTCTTATGCTGGAAGATGATCGTACGAATGTCTTATTTAAATGATGGATTGCTTATTTCTTTATTGGAAAAGGAATACATTCTTATTTTTAAAACGCTGGAAAAGACTCAGAAGTATACAGAGGAAAATAATCATTTTTAATTCTGTCTTTTAGAGATCACTGTTGTTAGTATTTTGCTGTGCAAAGGCCAAGACCTCAGATCCTGACTAGTATCAGAGGCATTCACTCCAAGTGATGTCAATTCTCTAGGCCTCCTTTGTAAAGTGGGGAGAGAGGATAATATATCTTCTGGTGGTTATGATGATTAAATGAGCTGTTTTTAAAGAGCTTAGTTTATACTAAGAAATCAGTGTATGTTTGCCATCATTATCATACTATCCTTCTGACCTTTTCAATGTGTATATAGACATTTTAAACTCATAAGATATTGTCAAATTATTGTACTGTCCAAGTAGATCCTGTTTGGTAACAGGCTTTTATTCTTTTGTTGTTTAGTGGATATCTTTTCATCTCACTGAGTGTTAAATATTTAGGTTTTTATTTTTTGACCTTTATAAATTATGTTGTTGCTGGTGGAATGGAGAGAGAGTGTGGGGTGAGGGAACTCTAGTTATATTTGTGTGTGTGTGTTTTTCTTCTTCTGAGACAGGGTCTCACTCTGTTGCCCAGACTGGAGTGTGATGGTATGATCTCAGCTCACTGCAACCTCCGTCTCCCAGATTCAAGCAATTCTCTAGCCTCAGCTTCCTGAATAACCAGGACCACAGGCGTGTGCCACTATGCCTGGCTAATTTTTGTATTTTTTGTAGAGAAAGGGTTTTGCCATACTGCTCAGGTTGGTCTAAAATTCCTTAGCTCAAAGCAATCTGCCTGCCTTGGCCTCCCAAAGTGCTGGGATTACAAGTGTGAGACACCATGCCCAGCCATATTTTATTTCTTTTTTTAAAACTATCTGAAATAAATCTAAAGAAAAATGGTAAAATATTAACATTTATTAACTGAGCAGTGAGTACATTGTTGTCTGTGTGATTTTCTGAGACTTTTTCTAAATATGTAATAGGTGATAACATTTAAAAATTGTGATAGCATCTTAAAGATGAGCATCTTCACACATAAGGCTACATTTCCTGGGCTACTTCCCCAGCATACATCCTAAAATGGGAATATCTGGGTCAGAGCATATGCTAATTAGTAAATGAAAGGGTTTCATATCAACTTATAGTCCTCATTTCTGGGTACCCTTGCCAACTGTGGTTATAATTTTAAAGCAATATTTGGGAGCTGATAGAGGAATTGCACTTTTTTGTAATTTCAAAACCAAGTAACTTTCTATTTGTATTTTTTTTAATGAATTCCTCCTTATATCCTTTGTTTTTCTGTGGCATATTTCTGGTTTTTCTTTCTTTCTTTCTTTTTTTTTTTTGGTGACAGAGTCTCACTCTGTCACCCAGGCTGGAGTGCAGTGGTGCGATCTTGGCTCACTGCAACCTCTGCCTCCCGGGTTCAAGTGATTCTCCTGGCTCAGCCTCCCGAGTAGCTGTGATTACAGGCATCCACCACCATGCCCAGCTAATGTTTGTATTTTTAGTAGTGATGGGGTTTCACCATGTTGGCCAGGCTGGTCTCAAACTCCTGACCTCAAGTGATCCACCTACTTCAGCCTCCCAAAGTACTGGGATTACAACCATAAGCCACCGTGCCCAGCCTCTGGTTTTTCTTAATGATTCTTAAGAAGTCCTTATGTCGTAAGGATATTAACCCTGGGTCTGGATAATCCATAGAAAATAATTCTTCCAAGTTTAAATGGCCCTTAGGTTTTAAGTTATCTATGCAAAGATGAAAAAGGCTTTCACATTCTCAAAGGTCACAACTCAAACCCAGCCATTTGCTTATTTTTGCCTGCAGACCTCCAGTGGAAGTCCGGGCACATGGCAGAGAGCCTCACCAACATGCCGCGGCACTCCCTCTACATCATCATCGGAGCCCTCTGTGTGGCCTTCATCCTCATGCTGATCATCCTGATTGTGGGGATTTGCCGCATCAGCCGCATCGAGTACCAGGGTTCTTCTAGGCCAGCCTACGAGGAGTTCTACAACTGCCGCAGCATCGACAGCGAGTTCAGCAATGCCATTGCATCCATCCGGCATGCCAGGTGGGCTGCGGGGGCGGCGTGGGGAATGCTGCCTTCACTTGTGCGTTCTTAGGAACAGGGTCATATTATACACAGGACTTTCCATCTGCAAAGAGGAGATTTTAAAGAATGAAACATAGGTTCCATGTTGTATTCGGGGATAGATCATTCGGCCACTTGATAAGCAAACTCCTTTTAATTCGCTGCTAGCTTTTCCTTTTGCTTTGTTTACATTGAATATATTTGTTCATCTAATTTGGGTTGCTCTGTGACTATAAATATCTGATTTGTAATCACTGTGTATTAAAAACTTTTTTGATGAATTTTTTTGGGGAATGTCTTTTGCCGTGTTGCTCTTCAGTCAACATTTAATGATTTCATTTGACTTAAGGGCCTAGTGAAAGAAGGATAAAGAGCTATCTTTCTACTTTTAGAGTGAATATTTATAAATCAGTATCCTTTTCTGGAAGAAAGACTCCAGAGGGACAAGGAGTTAATGTGGTGTCATAGAAAGAGTGTAAGTTCTGGTGAGGTATAGCTTTGAGTCTTAATGACTCCATTACCTGACTCCATAGTTTAGATTCATCTGTTTTTTTTTGTTTTTTGTTTTTTTTTTTAATACTTTAAGTTCTAGGGTACATGTGCACAACATTCAGGTTTGTTACATAAGTATGCATGTGCCATGTTGGTGTGCTGCACCATTTATATTAGGTATATCTCCTAATGCTATCCCTTCCCCCTCCTCTTTCCCCACAATAGGCCCCGGTGTGTGATGTTCCCCTCCCTGTGTCCAAGTGATCTCATTGTTCAATTCCCACCTATGAGTGAGAACATGTGGTGTTTGATTTTATGTCCTTGAGATAGTTTGCTGAGAATGATGGTTTCCAGCTGCACCCATGTCCCTACAAAGGACACGAACTCGTCCTTTTTTATGGCTGCATAGTATTCCTTGGTGTATATGAGCCACATTTTCTTAATCCAGTCTGTCACTGATGGACATTTGGGTTGATTCCAAGTCTTTGCTATTGTGAATAGTGCTGCAATAAACATACGTGTGCATGTGTCTTTATAGCAGCATGATTTAGCCAGATCTTTTAACTTTCCACAAATATAGCTCCCTCAACTATATAAAGGGATAACTCTCCCTCCTTGGAGAGTTATGGCAGTCATATTAAATTACAAATATATATACTTTTTCCTTCAACATTTGTTTTAAGTTCCAGGGTACATGTACAGGATGAGCAGGTTTGTTACATAAGTAAACTTGTGCCATGGTGACTTGCTGCACAGATCAACCCATCACTGTGGTATTAAGCCCAGCATCCATTACAAATATTAAAGATGGTATAAACAGCTAACCCCATATTTACTTCTCCAAATCTATTATATAATGTAAAACAATAAACTAAGATCACATTTTACTGACTTTTGCAGAGTGTATGTTCCAAAAATAGCAATATTGTTTGTTGAAGTAAGCCATCTCTTCTTTTGCTGATTGAATAATCTCAAGCACAAAATTCAGAAAGTAAGTGTGCTGTAGTGAAGAGTGGGCTGAGCTTGGTGCCTTCAAATTGGGGCTCAAGGGAACTGGTAGCTGTATGATCTACCCTGGGATGTCCTATGTTGGTGTCGGTCAAGACATGAGAAGACTTGGCCAGGTGTGGTGCCTCACACCTATAATCCCAGCACTTTGGGAGGCCAAGGCAGGTGGATCACTGGAGGTCAGGAATTCAACACCAGTCTGGCCAACTTGATGAAACCCTATCTCTACTAAAAATACAAAAATTAGCTGGGCGTGGTGGCGGGCACCTGAAATCCCAGCTACTCGGGAGGCTGAGGAAGGAGAATCACTTGAACCTGGGAGTTGGAGGTTGCAGTGAGCCGAGATGGCGCCACTGCACTCCAACCTGGTTGACAGATGGAGACTCTGTCTCAAAACAAAAACAAAAAACCCTGGGGTTTCTATCTCAACAGCACATATCCACATCCTTTCTCTTTTCCGTCCTTTTCATCTCCATCTTGTTTCCTTCAAGGACTTTCTTTCATCTGATCTGGGCAGGCCCGTAGAGGTTGAACATCCTTCCTGGGTACTGTCTCTGTGACTCCACCTCATTTCCAAAGTTCCAAATCAGGCAGCCTGAGAGCCAGCTGCAGTCACCTTCACAGCTGTGCTCCTTCAGGACATGTCTGCCCTTCTACACTGAGATTTTTTGTCCTTCATCAATGGGTTCTGTATTTCTTTTGAATTTCTACTGAGCTTTTTACCAGGTACTTATTGGGAAAGTGTAGCTTCAGATTCTGGTTACAGTGGGAATGATAAGAAGTAAAAGTGAAATATCATTGATGTTTTCTTATATCTACCTAACTGAATGATAACAGCAATGACAAAGATAAGCACTGTAATCCCAGCTACTCTGGAGGCTGAGGCAGGAGAATCACTTGAACCCTGGGAGGTGGAGGTCGCAGTGAGCTGAGATCACACCACTGTACTCCAGCCTGGGTGAGACAGCAAGACTCTAGCTTAAAAAAAAAAAAAAAAAAGAGAGAGAGAGTCAGAGACAGAGAGAGGTGAGAAAACCCAAATCATTCTATCTGAATGGCATACAAGCTAAGAGGTTTGAAGAGTTTGCTTTCTCCAAAAGAAATCCCCCAAACCCAATTCTCAGATCTTACAGTGATCTTGTCATTCTAATAGAAGCAGAAGCCAGAACTCAGCTTCCATGGGGAGGAGACAGTGGGAAGGAGAACTTGGGAGACCCTGAGCATCTGCACCAGTGCTGAGGTGGGAGCTGCACCCAGTCTTGCTTATGTAACTGCGAGAGAGGACAGAGAACTCAACCTTCCCCCAACTCGGGCCCTGCATGGCTGCTCATCTTAGCGCCTTCCTTTCACAGCCAACTGAGGCAATACAACATCCAGGAAGCCCTGATACCAACCCTTGCAAGCCCTACCTTAATTGTTTATTTGACTCTTTACTCCACGACCCTGTAAATAAAAGGCAGTAGCTTTTATTTCTGTGTCTCCAGTGGGTCTTGGCAGGTAGTAGACCTCACTAACATTTGAGGTTTGAAATGAATGGATGATCTCAGTTAGGGATTGGAATAGGGTGCCTTGACCGGCTTGAGAGGTAGACTCATCCCAGGGCACCAACTCAGTAAGTGGCCCCAGCCTAGAGGAACATTTGCAGAATCCTGAAATTGCTGGATTGGAGATGAAGAACGTAAAAAGGAGCAGAGAAGGCCAGGCACGGTGGCTCACTCCTGTAATCCCAGCACTTTCGGAGGCCGAGGCGGGCGGATCACGAGATCAAGAGATCGAGATCATCCTGGCTAACACGGTGAAACCCTGTCACTCCATCCTGGGTGACAGAGGGAGACTCTGCCCACCCCCCCCCCAAAAAAAAGGGAGCAGAGAATTGACAAGTTTCTTCGGTGCCCAAGACGGTTTTCTCTTGTCGTCATTCCTGGAAGGGCTTCATTCACCAGGAGGGAGCAGAATCCATGGCGTTATATTCTCATGTGTGGGGAGACCCTACAATTCAGATTCCTCTGCCCCTACAAGCATCCATGGCTACGATCCTCCAGGGCTAAGAGGAGTGTTTTATTTCAGCCCTAGAATAGCTTAAGACAGATTCCTCTGAGCCTTCTGCTCATATGGCCCACGGGGAAGATATTTAACTGAATACTCTTGGAAGGAAAGAATAAACTTGAAAGCATTTACAAACCTGGCTCTTATTTGGTGCAGATTTATATCAAAAATATTTACTGCGTAATTCCTAACGGACAAGCTTCTGCATGCACCAGTGACTGCAGATAAAACTATTGACATTAAAACAATACCTTCCCTTTAGGAAAATTTCTCTTCTGAACGTTTATTCAGCTCCAACGTGTGGTTTCTACAGCATAGCTGTGTAGAGGCCATGGCTGGGTCTCGGGCTGGTTGGCCCTCTTTGCTCCCATTTCCTGGAAACCCTAGAAAGGCATTGGCAAAAACTCAGACCTGTTGATGTTATCCTCTCCCTAGTTTTCAGCAGCCAGTGTCCATTTTATGGGCTGTCTCCCTGCTACTATCCTGGAGGTGACATTGGATCAGAATGACTGCAGCCCAGCAGCCACACAGGACACATGGAGTGGGTCACCTGTGATAGTCACAAGTGACTGAGGCCATGCTGGGTGATTCTGATGTCAGAATCCATTGGTGCTAACTCCTAGTAGGGTTGAGAAGGAGACCCCTCCCCCTCTTCCTCATCCCAGGAGTCGTCTGCAACATGCTTGCTTTGCTTATACTCAGGCAGGGAAGAGCTTGTAACTGACCAGCAGGAGCAAAACCAGGGCTCTCCAAGTTCTGACACTGAGGTCCCACTGAGTTGACTGCTCTACGAGCTAGAAGTGCCTGATCACAGAAAGCAGATCATGGAGGACATGTTCAGTTTTTTTCCCCAATAGCTCAAAACCTTCCAATTTTGGCCTTTCTCAAGATCTGACATTCTCTCTGCAGCATTGTTTTAGTGGTTGACTTTCAGAGGACCATGAACTAGCAGCTCTCTGACCTGCCTTGTAACTGGTTGCAGTATCTTTTGTTTCTTTGAAGAAATAGACACCCAAGAATTGTCACCAAATAGGATGTTTGAGATGTCTGTGCTAACTGATATTACTGGTGCTGTCGTTTCTGTTAGTGCTTCCGTGATGGCCAACATTTACTGAAAGCTTCC
Organism: Theropithecus gelada; assembly: GCF_003255815.1. Lineage (NCBI taxonomy): Eukaryota > Metazoa > Chordata > Mammalia > Primates > Cercopithecidae > Theropithecus > Theropithecus gelada. The sequence continues at coordinate 106,006,966 of NC_037680.1, read as the reverse complement.
CATGGGCCAGACACTGTGCTAAATCATTCACAAATAACTCATTTGCAAGCATCTCACAAGAATGTAAGGGCCCATGTATCATTAGTCCCCCATTATAGGCAAAAGAAATTTGGGCTTAGTGAGACAATACAATTTACACAAGGGTCACAGGGTTTGTAAGTGAGAAAACCAGGACTTGTGAGATTTGTAAGCCAGAGTTTATTAATGAGAAGGAAGGTATGCTGATTTGAAAGTGATGCCTTTCAATGCCGCAGTACACAGGCTCTTGTCAGGCACAGGGTAAGTGAGGGCTTCAGTTTACGGGGTCGTCACATGCATGAAGGTTGCAACGAAGTGTTCAGCATCTAGGCTTGGAAGCCAGAAAGCTCCACCTCCCACCAGGTGTGACCTTAGGAAAATTATTCCTAAGTTTCTGTTTCATCATCTGTAATATAGGATAAATGAGATGTACTCACTTGGTGAGGTTGTTATGATGATGAGATGAGATGATCAATCAGTGAAAACAAGACGATGGAATGTGATGTTGAGTGGGCACCAAGGACAATGCTGAATGCATCACCCCTCGAGGGGCTGGGAAGGAGCCGCAGATGGAGCCACCACATTAGGATATTTGAGCTATTTTTCCAGGAGGAGAGGGAGTGTGTCAACTCCTTCCCGTCTTTTAAAGATCTGGCTTCCTCATGGACCGTCAGCAGACATTTCCCACGTGTCATGATCTGTGGTCACGTCATGGGCCATGAGCTCCCTCAGGTGGGAACATGTGACTATGAATGCTGGGTGCTCCACCCAGCCCGCCCCACTCAGCACAGAAGAAACATTTTCTTACTAATGTTTTAACTCGTAGGATTTTTTTTTTTTTTTTTTTTTTTTTTTTACTTAACAAGAATGCTGAGTAAAGCATTACACACACTATTGATTGAAAAAAGTCATTTTCAAAACAGCATGCAGAGTGTTTTCTCAATTTTGTTAAAATATGTAATAATAATTATTATATATAATACTTTCAGAGGGGCTTCGGGCTTCATACATATTTGTAAAATGAATGGAAGGGATGTGGGATTGAGGGATGGACAGACTGAAGAATAATGCACAACACATTGACACGTCCTTTGGAGAGCAGCACTACGGGCGATTCTTATGGTCTTCATCGGGGAGCTGTAAAATATTCTAGACTTTGCAGGCCATATTGTCATGACTGCTCAACTCGGCCTTTGTTGTGCAAAAGCAGCCAGAGGAAGTGTGAATGGGCTTGACTATGTTCCACTAAGACTTTATTTGTAAAACAGGCATCAGGCTGGAATTGGCCTGTAGACTGCAGTTTGCTAACCCCTAGTCTATTTTATAATTTTCTCTAGCTTCCAATTTTATTTTGTTTTTTACATTTAAAATGTATCTTTATGATAAAAAGTAGTAGTTATTTTAAAAATGAACACTTGCATAAAAATGCCTGCAATAAAATAAACAGCCTCTGACATTGATTTAGTGCCTGAGAGAGATATATATATATATAAACTGTTAGTCTTTTAAATGTAGATATGATGCACATTCGTTCATCAACAAGTGTAAGCCTGCCACTGTGAGAGGTGTAGGAGATTCAAACAAAGTCTTTTCATTGTACTGTGTGCTTTAAAACTATGGTGTTTCTATAAAGGAGGCCATTTTAGCTTCCATATGGTAGATATAGCATTTCAGGTGGAAATCTCCAAAATTCTCCTAAGAAATTTGGACAAAGTTCTCAGCAGCTAGTAAGTTGAAATGCAGGGATTCCAGCTCTAAGCCTGCGTGCTCTCTCTTCTGGTGCTGGGGTTATTAGTCTTGTTTTAACTGCCTTTGTAACTAGCATTATACTTTATGACCCATACTTGTTTGGAGTTAATCCCATTAGGAATGGGCCACACAGCTCAGTTAACCAGTGTGGACACAGAGTGGTGCTCCTTGCTCTTCAGTCGACTGTGAACATGCATGCCATGTTGCTCACTCTTGAGTGGCGTCAGCCCTTGCCTTGTCATACTGTGACACTCGTCCTTAAACCTGCCTTGTCTATATTGAGTTCCATGACAACATCCAAGTTTATAGCCCTTCGACTTATAGCTTGTTAATAGATTAAGTAAAATAAAGGCTTTAACATTCTAGATTCTGAGGAAGTAGGTTCTTTTTCAAACTATGAAATTATATTTAAAAATGGGTGTTTTAGGCTGGGTGTGGTGGCTCACACCTGTAATCCTAGCACTTTGGGAGGCTGAGGTGGGTGAATCACAAGATCAGGAGATCGAGACCATCCTGGCTAACACAATGAAATCTCATCTCTACTAAAAATACAAAAAAATTAGCCGGGTGTATTGGCAGGTGCCTGTAGTCCCAGCTACTCAGGAGGCTGAGGCAGGAGAATGGCATGAACCCACGGAGGCAGAGCTTGCAGTGAGCCAAGACCGCACCACCGCACTCCAGCCCGGATGACAGAGTGAGACTCCATCTCAAAAAAGAAAAAAAAAAAAAAAAAAAAAAAAAAAAGAGTGTTTTAAAGATACATGCAATTGGGTTTTTCCTTTCAGCGAACCAATCGAATAATTAATCAGTTAGTTAATATAGTTTGTTGTCCGTCAGGTCAAAGCTCTCTATATCCTACTGTGTTAGGATATGGAGAGCTCTTCACTGGGTTGCTGGATATTTTTTGTTAAATTATTATTATTAGTGGTCGTATATCTAGCTATTTTATGAGAAATAAACTGTCAAAATATTTGCATCTTAAAGTAGCCTAGGAAATTGTCGGACTTGGGAGAAAGTGTAAGACCCAACGGGCCTGTTGACACTTTTGCTCTATGGACACTTTTCCTCTCCTTAGATTATGCAGACCTCACTCAATTTAGGTAAACAAACTGCAGGCTACAGTCTGACCCACATCTATGTGAGCACAATGGTGGACTTCCAGTGAGGCTTCACAGTTTAGAAAGTATTTATTGAAGTTTTTGGTCATATTGCAGTAATAGCTGTGGGTTTTTCTGAGGGAAGAATGCTTTAACTCTTTAATGCCGTATTTTGCCTGGTGTCTGTCTGGCATAGCATATGCCTTTGTGCTCTTCAAGGCTAGTAAAATTCGAGAGGATTGGAATACAGGATTGATGACTGTTTAAAATGAAAGATCGTTTGAAGAACGCACTGTTTTCTCCTTTCTCACTTGATTCTACTTCCCATCTCCATACATAAGACAGACTTTCAATATATCAAAGGAAAAAATAAGAAAAGAGGAGAGCTGGGACGGGAGCTATGGCAAATCAGCCCCTTTAATTCCTAGGGGCCCCACCCTAGGAACCTTGTAAAATTTAAGGTTCTTTTAAAATGCCTTTTTAAAGAGCCCTGGTGGACTTGAAACAGTTAAAAGATGTTGTCGAGACAAAGGAGGAGGGAGGATGGGTTAGCGTGGAAGATTGTTTGAATCCTGTTGCACTCCAGGGCTTTTGGGGAAGGTGAGGTCTTGAATGGGAAGAGACCACCCAGAAGTTGAATTGGCTTTATTTTAATAATTGCCATCTTACGACTGGTTTGACAGGAAGTCCTGAAATTGGATTTTGGCTCCCCTGGCTTCTGGGAGTCAGTCCTGCTGTTGAGGCGATTTGGATCTATACAAATCTGTTGGGACAATGGCCTTGTGCTCGGAGGAAAACGTTGGCTTCTGTGTGCTAGGGTTGGGAGGTGATAGGTAGGTGGGATTCAATGGTGAGTTCTGGCATAGTTTGTGGACAGACACCTCTGTATCTGAGGTCATTTCCCACCTCTGTCCTTTTGTGTTGGGATCTCAGATGACCTTAAACCTTCACAGCTTATCCCGTGAAAATCCCACAGGAAAGGCTGTCTGTCCATGGCCCGGGGAAGATTGCCCTGCTGTGCTATATTCCAGGCACTGGAGTGGATATAAAATAAACTCACCTCTCCAAATATTTATGGGCCTCAGAAGAAAAAGACAAATCAATACACATTTTCTTAAAATCTACTGTGGAGCTGTCATGCTTGACTACTTTGCCAAGATTTAATCTACGAGCTCCAACTTTAATTTGAGCTCTACATTTTGTGAAATACATTTTTTTTTGCCTCTAACACCAAAGACTAATGTTTATACACATTCAGTGTTAATATTAGGATGTCTAAAGTTTCTGTACTTGCTAGAGAATATATTTTTACAGTTTCATTTAATTCATGCATATAAATTATTCTCATCACTTGCTGTAATTAAACTTGAGGCCTAGTATTTATCTAACCAGAGTCCTTTCTCTCTGATTTCAGGTTTGGAAAGAAATCCCGGCCTGCAATGTATGATGTGAGCCCCATTGCCTATGAAGATTACAGTCCTGATGACAAACCCTTGGTCACACTGATTAAAACAAAAGATTTGTAATCTTTTTTTGGATTATTTTTCAAAAAGATGAGACACTACACTCATTTAAATATTTTTAAGAAAATAAAAAGCTTAAGAAATTTAAAATGCTAGCTGCTCAAGAGTTTTCAGTAGAATATTTAAGAACTAATTTTCTGCAGCTTTTAGTTTGGGAAAAATATTTTAAAAACGAAATTTGTGAAACCTATAGACTACGTTTTAATGTACCTTCAGCTCCCTAAACTGTATGCTTCTACTAGTGTGTGCTCTTTTCACTGTAGACACTATCACGAGACCCAGATTAATTTCTGTGGTTGTTACAGAATAAGTCTAATCAAGGAGAAGTTTCTGTTTGACATTTGAGTGCCGGCTTTCTGAGTAGAGTTAGGAAAACCATGTAACGTAGCGTATGATGCATAATAGAGTATACCCGTTACTTAAAAAGAAGTCTGAAATGTTCGTTTTGTGGAAAAGAAACTAGTTAAATTTATTATTCCTAACCTGAATGAAATTAGCCTTTGCCTTATTCTGTGCATGGGTAGGTAACTTATTTCTGCACTGTTTCGTTGAACTTTGTGGAAACATTCTTTTGAGGTTGTTTTTGTCATTTTCGTAACAGTCGTCGAACTAGGCCTCAAAAACATACGTAACAAAAAGGCCTAGCGAGGCAAATTCTGATTGATTTGAATCCACATTTTTCTTTAAAAAGTCCAGGGTTTTATATTGTGAGTAAATTAAATTTACATTCGAGTCGTTTGTTGTTAAGAGGTAGTAAACATAAGAGAGTACTGGTTCCCTCAGTAGTGAGTATTTCTCATAGTGCAGCTTTATTTATCTCCAGGATGTTTTCGTGGCTGTATTTGATTGATATGTGCTTCTTCTGATTCTTGCTAATTTCAGAGAATATTGAATAAATGTTATCAAGTCAAGGATGCAGTTGTCTCTTTTGTCCTTTGAAAACTGTATATGAAAAGTTTTGGATTTGCTATTGTTTGCCAAACAGTCCCACGGTTGATACCATATTAAATAACCCGAGGCGTGTACTTCTGTGGCTGCCGGAGCCCGCTCCTTTGCCTCTGCAAGCCTTTCTGACCTCCTAATTGTCAGTAAACTCACCCTAGGTGCTTGTCAGTGTGAAGTGTAAAAAAAAAATTAAGAATTGTTATCCGAAGTTGTATATCTGAATTTGCCAGTGAAATGCAGCACGTGTGGACAGTGAACACACTGGAATCCGGAGCTGCTTCTAGGCATTGAGGGCAGGCACCTGTGGCCTCAAGAAATACCTTGCATGCTGCTATCCTGTGGAGACTAAATGAAATTGCCTTAGCAAACAGCTCTATAGTTCTTAGAAACTTGAAGGCCTAGTTTAGAGGCACCCTATATTCGGTTCCATTTTGTATCCAAATGCTGCTCTGAAGTCCCAGAGTTATTTTTAAAAACGCATTTTTAACTGCACACAGGAACGTCAGGTAAGGCCAAGAGAAGTCCTGGAACTAGGTGTGAGGGAGAGTTTTAAGCAAAAAAATTATTTAGATGCTTTTCCTTCTTGCTCTACCCTCAAAACATCTGTTCCTAATCCTACAAATGACACAGCAGTCTACCCACCTTCTGATTATTAAATGATACAGTGCAATATGTTAATATTTTTAGTTAAGTGTTTGGAAGTAAAGTAAGAACAAAATATCAACTTGGTCGGTTCAACATTTATGGGAACATGCAGCAGAGTGTTGTGCAGACATATTTACTCCCATCTTCCTGTAAAAGATCCTTTGGTTGTGTGGTGCTCAAACACCTTGATCGATGATAGGAGAGGGCCATGAAAAGGTGTGAGTTGAACTCCATTTGCCTCTTGACCCCCACGAGCCCCTGGACATTCTCTGAGCCTCTGTGTCTTTTTTGCTTATTGGTCTTCCTTTGCAAACTGCTTCGATCACACCCTTTGAAATAAGTTTCAATCTCCCAAAGTCTTAAATTCATTATATGCGATGTCTCTTAAAGGACTTGTTTAAAAAACTAAAGTCTTTTACCATCACAGCTTGTCTCTTGAAAGCCAATTAATGGAGCTTACAAATTCAGATCTTGAGCAGAGCCTTCTGACCATCTGAGAGTGGCCACCAAATGCATCTAAAGACATTTGCTTATTCATTTGGACATTCAATGACAAGAATTTGTCTCATTGAGCACTTGTTCTGCGTCAGGCAGATGGTGACCGACACAAGCCCCACCAGAAGATCCTGCCTCCTGAGTTTATAGCTTGTTTTGAACCAGACCTTCATCTAATAAACAAATAAATATAGAATTACACTTCACAGCACACCATGAAGGAAACTCCACTATAGGACAGCTTACTTGTAGCAGGGTAGATTAAAATCTTACTTCAATCATTTACTTGGTAATGACTCTGGACAAGTAACTCTCTGGGCCTAAGATTCAAAATTTGAAAATTGGGGATCGTGATAGGGCCTCCCTTGAAGAATCATTGTGAATATTGAATGCCAGAATGCATGTAAATCCTCCCTCCAGCGCCCATCAAAATTCAGCACATGTTAGCTGTTGTTATTGCTGCTGCAGTTCTTGTTTTAGATTCAGACATTATCACAAAGTAGGGTAATACCCTTGCTTTGATGGTTAGTGACTGGGATCTGCAGTTGGTACATTGTGATGTGTGTGAGGAACAGTCTTCCTAGAGCAGGGAGCACATTCTCTAAGGGTGTCAAAATTCCACGGTCTCAAGTTGTTACTTTGCACTAGCTGTGAAATAGTACTTGATAAGCCCAAATTAACTACGACTCCAGAATTCCTGAACTGATGGTGGTCTTATAACTCAGTGTAGCCATAATTAGTTGTCTAATATGTGGATCTTCACATGCCAAAGCGACTACATGTAATGACAGGGATCCCTGCCATCTAGAAATGGTACAGCAGTGTCTCCAGCTCATTCGGGAGTTTTTTCAAAGTTTTTACTCTTGCCACAAAATGGCACATGCAGATACGTTATTTCCAAGTGGTCTTAACAGTTGAGTAGGCCTCTTTGACATGGGTACCAAAGTCTCCACTTAGCACAGTGGGGCCTGGGCCTCCCACCCTGTCACGTAGTAACTCTGCCCTACCGGCTTCTGTTTCTTCATTTCATGAGGCTATAAATTTTTTGAACAATTTTGTCTGGCTGTGACTTTCTCCAAGAACTGAGAAGTGTCTGGGAGTCTGAACTGATCTTTTCTTCAAACAATGTTGTAAATCCAGGTAAACAAAACCAAACAAAACAAACTTTTCAGGTATATGGTAGTTGAAGTCATAATTCTTACTGTTAAAGGGTTTTCCAGTTTACTTATAGGGACAAAGATAAAACCATAGAAAAGAAATTATATATATGAAATCACCTTAAAATTATAAGTAACCACTCACAACAACCCTGGCAGATACCATTGGGTGCCTCCACCACAGCCATTTCTCTGCCCTTCTTCTGATGCAACATAGAATTGAAAATGTCAGCTGTCACCTTCTCCTGCTTCTCTTGCTTTTAGGGATGACTGTGGGTCAGTGGGCCCTTCAAGAAAATCTCCTGGGACCTCCTAAAAATACTTTTCTTCCTGATTAGAGAGTGATGGAGTCAATGAAGAATCATCAGATGCTTTCAGGCAGGGGAAAGAAGAGTTCTCCTACGCTACAATAAAGAGCATAGACTTTGATATTATTCACAATATATCACAATGATCACAATTACTACACAATTTATCACAAAGGTTTGATGAACACTGATGTGATTTGAATTAGTCCTTGACCTCAGATTTTTTCACCTACAAAATGGAAATGGAAGTAGCTTATTTGAGCAGGTATTGATAAACTATGGCCCATAGGCCAACATACAGCCCAAAGCTTGTTTTTGAACAGCCCTTAAACTAAGAGTGACTGTGTGTGTGAATTTTTAATACACTTTTTATTTTAGAATAGATTTTGATTTACGGGAAAGTTGTGAAGATACTACTATAAGTTCCCATACACTCCACATCTGGTTTTCCTCATAAACATTTTACATGAGTGTGGCACATTTGTCACAATTAATGAATTGATGCCTTACTCTGAACTAAAATCCATACTTCATTCAGATTTCTTTACTTTTTACCTACTGTCCTTTTTTGGTTGTTCCAGGATCCTGTCTAGGACACCACATTGCATTTGATCATCACATCTCCTAGGCCACCTTGGCTGCAATGATTTCTCAGAGTTTCCTTGTTTTTATGACCTTGAAGAGGACTATGTGTTTTCTAAGATGTTCCTGTATATAGATGTTTATGACGTTTGACCCATGATCAGACCATAGTTATAGGTTTTGGGGAGGACAACCATAGAGATAAAGTGCCACGTTCGTCATGTCTTATCAAGCTTACATACTAACAATGTGATTTATTACTGTGGATGCCGACCTTAATCATCACCCTGCTGAAGCATTTGTCAGGCTTCTCCACTGTAAAATTACCTTTTCCCCCTTCTCTCCATACTGTACTCTTTGGAAGGAAGTCACTATGTGTAGCTCACACCTAAGGAGTGGGGAGTTATGCTTCTCCACTTCCTTAAGGATACAGTATCTACTTCAATTATTTGGGATTCTGCACAAGAAATTTGTTTATTCTCCCTCGTTTATTTATTCAATAACTTGTTTATACTAGTATGGACTCATGGACATTTTTGTTATTGTTTGGAGTATAATTTAATACTTCTTTCTTTTTTTTTTTTTTTGCTCAAAATTTTCCATCTTTGGCCATGGAGAGAGAGCTCTTCTATTCGGCACCTTTGACATACCTTCATCACTGTGTATGTCTGTGTGTGTACATGTGCCTGTGTGTGTGTGCCTGTGCCTGTGTGTGTGTGCATTTTAGCACTTCCTTGCTTTCTGGCAATACAGGATGCTCCGGGCTCATCTTGTATGTTTCCTGCTTCAGCCTTAGAATCAGCCATTTTTTTCCAGGGAGATTGGTTCCTTTCACTGCAGTGAGAGTGGTTTATAACAAATGAGCATTTGAAATTGATTTGACAATAGCCAACTGTCTTACTCCATTTGTGCTGCTATAACAAAATGCCTGAGGCCGAATAATTTATAAAGAACAGAAATGTATTTCTCACAGTGCCGGAGGCTAGATGTCCAAAACCAAGGTACCAGCAGATTTGGTGTCTGGTGAGGGCCTGGTCTCCAATTCTAAGATGAAGTATTGTCGCTGCATCCTCTGGAGGGGAGAAACACTATGTCCTCACATGGTGGAAGGGACAGGGGGTGAAAAGTGAGGAGTGAAAACCCTCCTTCAAGCCTTTTCATACGGTGGCCTAATCCCATTCGTGAGGGCACAACCCTCATGACTCAGTTTTAAAGGTCACACCTCCTAACACAGTTGCATTGGGGGTTAAATTTTAACCTGAATTTTGGAAGCAACAAAGAGACATTCAAACCATACGATACACACTCACTTTGAAGCCCAATCAAGTGAAATATTTCCTACCCCACAAAGAGTTTTATTCTTCTTAGTTGACTTGTATTACAAAAATAAATTGTATTCAATTATTGTTACATTTTGATTTTCACTAATAAAAAATGTGTGGAATGTCATCTCCTCTCATGTTATACAAGTATCTATATCACGTGTTCAGTTTTATATTTTGGCCAGCACAAGGCTAAAATGTTTAATATCTGGTCTTTTACAGACAAGGTTGGCTGACCTCTGCTTTAGAGCAACATTCTGTAGTGTAAGTGAGGTAACATACTTAAGAACCAGCATAGAGATGGCACATGGTAGGCATGTGGTATGGGGGAATGCTTCTCTCCATTCTCACTTGAGACAGCAAACTCTTTCAGGACAACTCTATCTTATTCAGCTGTATCACTCTAGTGCTTGGCATATGGCTGACCTTTAGCAAACCTTTACTAAATGTTTCCATTGATTGAATAGAAAAATGCATGTTGATTTAATGCAGAAGGAGATAGATGATTGTATGTGAGAGAACGATGAAAGGTGACATGGTTGTAATGGAAGGCAAAGGCACACATTTATATGGAACCAGCGGGAATGCGTTCTAGAGTTTTACATATCTATTTGCGAAACATCTGCAAGATTTCCATCCTGTGTATCTGTTGACCTGGCCTGGCTATTTGAGAGCCTGGACTGGTCAATAAGATACATTATTTTTTCAATCATTTCAATTTATCTCAATCCCTTACAAACTGCAATACTTAGAAGGATTGTATAGGCTTTATTGAGGGCCTTGGGGGAGAGTCACAGAGAGGATCATATTGCATGGAGAAGGTGGTCTTCCACCATATGCAGATTCTGCTTCCTCTCTTGTTCTTCTCTTGTCCTCATCTCCCTCTCCAGAACCGTAAGAAAATTAATCTCTTGTTTTGTTTTGTGCAGAGCAATTGTTCTTGCCCTCACAATCCTTAGGAAAGAATCTTCTATCTCAAATGCACCTCAAGTATGTTTCCAACCAAATATTGGTCCAGTCTTGAAATGACTCAAGTAAAAGCTCCCAAGAAAATCAAACTCTCCATATGTCATTTCATTTAATATAATTATTAGAATGCCTCTGGCTGCAGGTCACTGACAGCAAACCCAACACATACACTGACTTAAAACATAAGAAAATCTTATAACTGGTAGTCCGGAAGTGAGGCAAGCTTTAGGAGCAGCTTGATCCAGAAGCTCTTATTCCATTTATTTGCAGTTTCCTTGGTCCTGCTCTCCTCTGGGTGATGGCTTCATCATTAGGCTGCTTCCCTTGTGATGGCAGAATGGCTATGACAATTTCTGCCTTCACATACTCAGGCTACCCTATATTTTTGTGTACCCACTCATTCCACTCTACTCCATTTTCTCTTATTCTGCATTATTATTTTCCATCACACTTGCTAGTATCTGCTGTGTCATTGAGTTACTTTTTCAGGCATTTATTTTCTGCTTTCCCGGTAGTACTTTAGCTCCACGTTGTGATCACTACTGTTTCACCAGTGCCTGGAACAGCGCTTGGCACACAGTAGCTGCTTAAGAAACATTTGCTGAATGAATGTCAGGACATTCAGAGGATGAACTAGAGATTGCCTCCGAGGCTCCCTCTTAGGAGCTAGGGGATTTCTCCCTCAAATATTTATTAACTCTCATTGGCCCAAACTAGGTCATGTACACGTTTTGGAATTATCCCTCATGGCCAGCTAAATCCCACACCCTCACTGACAAAGGCCTGGATTCCTGAACCAATCACTGCCGAGGGGCATGGGATTATCCTGGGGCTGGGAAAGGGGTCATTGGCCCTGGAAATAAGTGGAATGTACAGTGAGGGGTGGGGTGAGAGAAATACCGATGCAAAACTGAAGGGCAGTTGAGATGGGGAAGGGGAGTGGTCATAGGAGGCAATCACGCATGTCTTCTCCATCTACACATAGATATAGGAGTGAGCAGTGGGTGGGGAAGGTGGAGAGGCACTAAGCTGGGAGTTTACAAATTTAGATTTTTATCTTAGCTCTTTCTCGAATAAGCTGACAGAAACTTGGTGAGTCATTCACCTCTCCAGGCCTGTGCTTTGTCATTTATATTTTATACTTATTTCTAATTTTTGAGGACAGAGTCTCACTCTGTTGCCCAGGCTGGAGTTTAGTGGAATGATCTTGGCTCACTGCAACCTCCACCTCCTGGGTTCCAGTGATTCTCATGCCTTAGCCTCCCGAGTAGCTGGGATTACAGGCTTGCACCATCATGCCCGGCTAATTTTTGTATTTTTAGCAGAGATGGAGTTTCACCATGTCAGCCAGGCTGGTCTCAAATTCCTGGCCTGAAGCGATCTGCCTGCTGTGGCCTCCCAAAGTGCTGAGATTACAGGTGTAAACCACCATGCCTGGACTGTCATTTTTAATACTGAGCAGTTGAACTATGGTTATAACTTGGCTTTCAGCCCTAGCGTGAACCACAGATGTGTTTTTGTTTGTCCTACACCATATGTTTAAACGTGTAAACCAAAATTAATAATTAGGATCTCTCTCTCTCTCTCTCTCTCTCTCACACACACACACACACACACACACTCTACTCACACAAATCAGTTTTCTGGCTTACCTTGAAAACTCAGAAGTGTGATTGCACCATCCATATGAAGACAGGAGAAAGGAAAAAAAAGAAACAGGCAGACAGTTAAGACAGGTCACCGGTAGAATTGTTTTAAATGGAGAAATAGGCAGAAAAATCGAGCTACAGCTACACAGATAAGGGGACAAGCCCCAACATAGAAACACCTTTGTTCATTGTATAATCAGCAAACTCCCAGGAAAGTTTCCTCCCCTCTGTGGACATGTACCTGGTGGCTCCATGGGAACTTTCTTGAGGGGAGGCTTGCCTGAGACACGTCCACAGCTGTACAGATAAGGGCTGTTACACAGGTCACTACACAGACAAGGACAATTTCTTATAAAAACTTTTATATTCAACTGTAAAATGGCAACGCTTTCCACTGTGGAGAGTGTTCCTCTTTTGCTTATTAAACTTAACTCCAACCTCACCCTTGGTGTCCATGCTCCTTAATTTTCGTGGTTGTGAGACAAAGAACTCAAATAACACCTCAGACAATAAGACTGCTTCATTGACCCTAGATGGCTTCATTATTACCACATGGCAGCAAGTGGCTGAAATGGACATGAAACTGCCCCATTTAGACAGTTGGGCACAAACCCCACCCCTCCCTATTGTCTCACTAAGAGTGAATGTCAGTTACTACTTATAATATTTTTTGCCCAGTTATTTTTGTTTTAGTTTTGCTTTATTTTCATTTTGTGGATAAACATTTCTCTGTATCCATGCCATCAAAACTGGTATATGAGCATTAATTGAGTGGGCTGTGTGTTTCAAGGAAAATGAGCGAAAGCATAGTTAGTGTAGAAGTGAAGACTATTCGTATGTGTTTAATACCCTCCAAGCCCTTGACCAATTGACTAAATCACATTACTTTCCTGTCCCTAGGATCTCAGCACTAGATCAGTAACTTTTAAAGCTATTTCTTAATAAAAGTATGTTGTCTTCCAGTGAAATAATACATGGATGTGTGGTATATAAAACAGATTAAAATGAACAAGATGCTCTGATCAAACCTGGATAAGAGGGCCTGGTGGCCAGTCCCTTTGGCCTCCTCTTCCCACCACCTCTACCTGCAGCGATCTCTGAGAGGATGTGAGGAGCCATGAGTCCCACAAAGGACAGTTTGAAGACCACTGGTCTAGCTGATCCACCCCAAGACTCTTCATCTCCCCATCCTTCAATCTGTCCATATGTCCAGCAGATGATAATGAAGCACTCAGCATGTGTAAGTCGAGTGCTAGGTGTTAACTGAATCAGCTGTCATTATTTGTCAGGCTTCTCCACTGTAAAATTACCTTCCCTCCCCTTCTCTCCATACTGTGCTCTTTGGAAGGAAGTCACTCTGTGTAGCCTGCACTTAAGGAGAGGGGAGTGATGCTGCTCCAATTCCTTAAGGACAAAGTATCTACTTAAACTATTTGGAATTCGGCACGAGAAACTTGTTTATTCTCCCTTAGTTACTTATTTATTCAATAACTTGTTTATACTAGTATGGACTCACAGACATTTTTGTTAGAGTTTGGTGTACAATTTAATACTTCTTTATTTTTTTGCTCAAAATGTTCAGTACAGCATTTTCCCTGTGGATGCTAGATGTTAGAATGAAGACAGATGTCAGGAACATGTCATTGCATCAGGATGTTGCAATGGTACAGGATGTTGTGGGAGATTCTGGCAGAGAAAAATCTAATAGATTCCATCGATGTCAAGGAAGGTTTCATGACATGTGACTTCTAAGTCAGGACCTGAAGGATGGGTAGGAATTACGCAGCTGAAGTGAAGGGAGGGTGTGTGAAGCTGCAGACGGTGAGAGTGGATACTTCTGAGGGACTAAAAACAATAGAGGCAGGCTGGAGCTTCATCGTACAAGGTTAGGGTGAGCATGCACTACTCTAGGACCCAGCAATTTCACTCCTAGGTAAATGCCCAAGAGCAACAAAAGCATGTGTTTATTTAAAAGAGTTTTGTACAAGAATATTTATGGCAACCTTATTCATAATTGTCCCCAATACAATAGAATACCACTAAAAAATAAAAAGGAAAGAGGTACTGAAACATGCAGCAACACGTCTGAATCTCACAGGCGTTAACGTCGAGAGAAAAAAAAAAAAAAAAAACCAGACACAGTAGAGGGCCTAATGCATGATTCCATTTATGTGCAATTCTGAATCCAGGAAAACCAATTTAAGTGATAGAAATCCAAACAGTCTTTGCCTCTGGAGGGTGGGGGATTAACTGGGAAAGGGGCACAAAGGAAATTTCTTGGGCATGAAAATGGCCTGTATCTGGATTTGAGTGATTGTAGCAAGAGAAAATGCATCTGTCCAATGACATCCGATTATAGACTTAAGATCCGTGCCTTTTATTGTATATACATTTTTAAATAATGGAGCTTAAAAAACAAGATCACCAAAGAAAAGTACAAGAAAGAGGGTGGGTAGATGGAGAATCGGGAGTCGGGCAGGGGCTGAAAAACTTTGGAGTAGGGTTGGGGTTGTTTCCACGCCAGGAAGAAAGCAAAGGTCACATGTTGGTGGGGGAGGAAGACCCTGCTGCAGGGATTCAGGCAGAAATAAATTACAGTGTCTTATAAACCTCAGCTTCTGGACTGAATCAGCAGCTCCACGATTTTGTAATGTAGGTTTTGCTCGGATGAATTTCCACGCTAGTCATTTACAATTTTCTAATCTGCAGTTTAAAATTAAGCCACAGACACATTCCCAGGCTACTGTGTGGCAGGAGAGACCCATAGACAACCAATTGTTGTCATTTTTCTGCTGGTTTATTTGAAAATCTCCAAATTGCTAATGAGAATGTTCACAAAATTGAAATCCTTTTACTATTATATGAGTCTATGAAGAAAATACTTTATGGTTAAATTATCTTTTAATAAGGCAATTTCCTGCTTTCCCAACCCAAAAGGCCCCTTAACAATTTGAAATTCAGATATTGTGGTTTCCTTATATCAGAGCCAAGCAACTCTTGCAGCCTTTCAGAAATGTGACTCCCATGGGGAATTTCGATTTAACTCATTATAGCATGATTTTTCTTACAGCAATTGTCTGTAAATCCCTTGACATAAAGAGCATAATAAACATACAAAGTGGTCCTGAGATCAAGCTTTTAGGCAGATCTATTTCAAAACACACATATACATTACACAGAGTTGTGTGTGAGTGTGAAAGAGAGAGACAGACAGACATTCTATGGTAGACCAGAATTTTAAAACCAATGAACTAGACCAGGGTTTCTCAAGCTCTGCACCATTAGTATCTGGAACTGGAAAATCGTTTGCTGTTGAGGGTTGTCCTGTGCATTATAGGATGTTTAGTAGCGTCTCTGGCCACTACCCACTAGAAGCCAGGAGCACCTCCCAGTTGTGACAACCAAAAATGTCTCCGGATATTTCCAAATATCCTCTGGGGGTTAAAATTGCCCCTGGATGAAACTATTGGGCTAGACAATCTGCTTTCTCTTCTATGCTTTTTATTTCTTCCACCTGTCCATTCATTCATTCGTTGTCTCACTCATGCAATTCATTCCATCCATTCATATGACAAATCTTCCCTGAGCACTCCCTGTGTAAGGGTCATGACGCACTGGTGTCTTATGATTGGTCTAGGGGTGTGGAGTCAGCAGTGTGCTTCTAGATCTAAAGTACTGAATTCTGTCAATGTCTTGCCTTTTCATGATTTAGAGTGATTCAAGATCTCTAAATTTTTTTTTTTTTTTTTTTTGAGATGGAGTCTCACTCATTCTGTCACCCAGGCTGGAGTGCAATGGCACAATCTTGGCTCACTGCAACCTCTGCCTCCCAGGTTCAAGCAATTCTCCTGCCTCAGCCTCCGAAGTAGCTGGGATTACAGGCGGGTGCCACCACGCCCAACTAATTTGTGTATTCTTTGTAGAGATGGGGTTTCTCCTTATTGGCCAGGTTGGTCTTGAACTCCTGGCCTCAAGTGATCCACCCACCTTGGCCTCCCAAAGTGCTGAGATTATAGGCATGTGCCACTGTGCCCGGCCAAGAATTTCTTTGTAATAAGATAACTTGTGCTCACTATTCTGATAAAAGTAGTTGATATTTATTAAAGTTAACAATATGCTGGCCACAGCATTGACCAATTTGTCTAAATTGTCTTCTTTAATCCTCACAACAAATTTATGAGGTAGGAACTTTTATTACTGCTATTTTAAAGGTGGGGAAATTCAGTCCTAGAGTGTTTAAATAACTTTCCAAATTTCCATTGTTTGAAAGACACAGAACCACAGCTCATGTTCCCAAGCATCATCTGTCCATCCTCCCCCCACCCATCCATTTAGCTCTTCATTAATTTATCCATTCAGCAAATGTTTATTAAATGCCAGTAATTTGTTCCCTCACAGCTTTTCAAGACTGCTACGTGAGGGCAGGAAAGGAGTGCCACGGCAGCAGGACCAGGAACTGCCCATGGCCCATTGGATAGTATGAGCTCCACCAAGGGTCCTGTTTCTGCTCCTCTTAACAACAGTGGTGAAGCAGGAGAATTGGGAAAATGAGGCAGGAGAATAGCAAAGGGAATTAAAAGTTGGATAAAGGGCAGAATAAGTAAAAACAGAGAGCAGAAGCAAAGTGAAGGGGTGGGTGAGCAAGAAGTAAGGTAGAAGGTGGAAGTTAAGCAGCCAAAACAAAGAGTAAGATAGAGAAGTGAGCAAGGACCTCATGGCCAGCAGGATCTGGACCAAACCAGGAATGGGCAGTGCTTCAGGGACACAGATGTGCATTAGAGAGAAAAAGTATCCTTCACATAACCCCGTATGATAATCAGTTACTAAAGATTCATGCATATGGGCTGCATATCACGCATGTACTTAAAATTATGGGATAGAGGCGATGTACAAGTGCAGAGGGGCCAAAGTAACTAAACAACATACCTCTCAATCAAAAGGCGGATACTGGCTAGAGATTAGGCAGCCTTGGGAAGAGAAGCAAAAAACACATAAAAAGACCCAAACTTCACCAAACTGACACTGATCTCATCTCACAGAGGCCAGTCTGCTCTCCCTCTCTGACAGCGTAATACTGCCCTTAATGAACATTTGCTGTTTTGCTTTGCTATCTGTGTGTGTCTCGTCCAATTCTTTCTTCAGGACACCAAGAGCCTAGAACTGTGTGGCACCCTCCGTTTGCAGTGGCTGCACAGAGAAGCTCCTTCGAGTCTTAGGTCAGAAGATGAAGAATGAGAATTTAGCGCTGAGCTTTGTATGCAGGGTGTGCATACAAAGAAGGCACTTTCAGAAAGATAGCCAAGCTTTTCTTTTGGAGACAGAGTCTCACTCTGTTGCCCAGGCTGGAGTACAGTGGCGTGATCTTGGCTCACTGAAACTTCTGCTGCCTGGGTTCAAGTGATTCTCCTGCCTCAGCCTCCCAAATAGCTGGGATTACAGGCACCTGCCACTGTGCCTGGCTAATTTTTGTAGTTATAGTAGAGAAAAGGTTTCACCATCTTGGCCAGGCTGGTCTTGAACTCCTGACCTAGTGATCCACCCTCCTCAGCCTCCCAAAGGCTTTTCATACTGACTCAAGCTTCCTGTGATTGAAAGGTGGAGGGAGTTTGAAAATTACTCAGTGGAACTTTCACTTTACAGATGAGATGATTGGAGCCAAGGAAGAAGGAGAGACGACTCTCCCCAGGTTCGTGGGACAACAGTGTATGAAGACACAGAAGATGGGATCACATAGCTGGAAGCACTCGCAGCATGTTTGCTGGCCCGTTGTTCACACTTAATACATAAGAACTCACACTTATTCCTAAACAGCCCTGGTCTCCATTGGCCATCCAGTGGTCAGTCGTGTGCTCAGAAGACAGAGGTGGAATGTAGACAGAAAAAATGGGCCTCAGAAGAGATGAGTAACTCTGCTTGTTTATCACTTCAACATGTTAGCACAGCTCAAGTTACAGAGACTCGTGAGTGCTTCAGCTCTGAATTCAGGGGATTAAGGGCAGAAAGCTTCTGACGCAGGGTAATATTCACTCAGAAAGGCTTCTGTTCCTCTGTCAGGTAGCTAGGGACACGACTCATCCGTTTTGTTTTTTATATGAGTCTTAAGTTGTGCTGTAAATGGATTTACTTTAATTCTCAATAGTCTCAGAGGCTAGTGATGATAAATAATTACATGGTTCAGTGCGAACTGTGATCCAAACAGCTTTAAATGTAGAATTGGCTCTACATTTAGTGGGTAAACCTGAGGCACTAGGGGGTTAAGTTGATGGTGGTTGTACAAGTGGGTTGTTTGCTTTTCAAGGCCTTATTTTCAGGGTTCAGCGGAGTGAAACTTTCTTGAAAGGCTGCGACTGGTTGGACTGCCTCCATCGGGATGGGTATGGCCATACTATTCTTCAGGTATTTCCCTTGAAGGCAATCACCACTTAACACAGACAGGACCAATTTCCAGCTGATTTCTTCCAGGGAAAACTCATTCCCAGATCCATTGCTCCCAAGGCATAACTAGCTTTACTTCTAGCCCCTTCTGTTTTGTTTTGATCCTTGCTCTACTAGATTGTATGGTCCTTCTGGGTGGAAACTCCATCCCTCATTCTTGCCCCACTCACCAGAGGTGTCCATGATTTGTTGAGTGATTGACCTCCACACTCTTTCCCGTTCCTCTCCCCACCCAATCACATCTGAGTGATTAAGAAGCATCAGTGAACTCTTCCCAGTCCCAACACACTCCCTTACCCAATTCCTTTATTTCCCTTATTCTGAATGAATGTGTTTGCATCAAGTCAGAATTTCCCAAGCTTGCCTGATGGTGGGAATCACTGCCATGCTGTGAAAGTGACAGGTTCCAAGACCTTGCTTACTGGAGACTCTGATTCAACCAACAATTGTTCTGTGTTTGCTTTGGGCTAAGTTTTGAGCCACGTCCTAACAGTTTAGGGTGAATAGATTGATTCAGGTGGATTGTCTTTAAGGAACTGACGTTGAGGAGGGAGTGCATTGCAGTCTTTTGGTATCTGATGGTAGGAGGTGGGCAGAGGGTGTAGAAGGCAGAAGAGCCAGACACCACTTGCCATGTGCTCAAGGCTGAGCTGGATCCATGAATAGGACCTTCAGGTCAGCTCAGGGTAGGAAGGCTCTGATCTTGAGGGAGAAGGTAATAAAACAAATGATTGCTGATTAATTCCGTTCCCATCCTGACTATTGTCCATAAAGCCTATCCATCAACTTGCCTGCTGTCAAACCATTGGCACAATAATTTAAGAATCTGAATCCAAGAATCCAACAACTGGGGCTGTGTATTCGCAGGGACTTGGACCCTCGCTGCATTTCCAAGAGCCCTCTCTCTTGCAATGAGCTCACAAGTGCCAAAGTCTAGACTCAACAAAATAGAGAAGTTTTGCAGCACAGTTGCACATTTAAATCTAGTTGTAACTGAAAATAACCCAAATCTCCAAGCTCCTAGAGGATGCCAGAACTTATCTATTAATTGTACACTTATTTGTATTAAAAATAGATATTTCCGTGCAAAATGCTGTCAGACTGAAATAACTCATTTCAGATTCCTCTGAGAAATCAGGGGAAACAAGGCTGCTTACCTGGGTTTGCCTCTTTCAGACTTTTGGGGCGCCCTCCGGTGGCTGGGAGCTGGCTGACTGCGGAGGACCTGAGGATCTGGTAGGGGATCTCTCCGTCAGGTTTGCCTCCAGACTCTGCTTCACTTGGCTTCTCTTGAGCCTTGCACTGGACATGAGTTCATTTTTAAGCTATTCATTAACTAAAAAGGGCTGGGAGCCATTGCTCTCTCATCTTGCCTTTGCTCTCACAGAGAGAAGCAACTTTTTGGCTCTTGCTTCCACAAGAAAGTCTTCTCCTTCCTAAATAGCAGGGATGCAGTGATGAGGATGGACATGTGCTGTCCTCACTCAGATGGATTTCCCAGCACCCAACTGCATCCTCGGAGAACTGCCCAGCACAGAGGTGACCCTGGGACATCATTTTGCTCTTCTTAGGCAGCAAGGTCTAACTTGTATAAATCATCATATTCTTCAGGAATTTGCCCTTCTGCCTTCAGGTTTATTTTATTAAACTATGCTACTTACTATTTTCACAAAAGGCCTCCTTCTCCAAAGTCAAGACATACAGACCCTTCATCACCATGCACAGAGCTTGAAATTCCTTTGAAGACCTTGGTAAGGGCTCCAATCCCGTACTTATCTTTTGTGTCCTTCCAGTGGCATTCTGGTTGGTTTTGCAACTGTTTCCAATACAGGTCTTTAGGGGCTATTGATCGATAAAAGTCTACTCTGATTGTCTTATCTAAAGTTGTGACACACATACACACGCACGCATACACACACACACACATCTCCCACTAAACTATAAACTGCGATAAGGCAGAGTTCTCCTTTCTTTTATTCATATCTGTGTCCCCAGGGCTTGGATTTCAGATAGGCACAGAGTAGGTGCTCAATGAATATTTGTTGAATGAATAAATGAATGAATGAATGCCACATAGTAGGCTATCAAATCGTTTCTCTCTAACCTTTTCATCTTGTGTTTAACATTCAGGATTGGACATTCAAGGGATTTCTCCCTCCCCTCCCCCCCCCCCCCCCCCCCCCCCTCCCCTCCCCTTCCTTCCCTCCCCTTCCTTTCCTTTCCCATTTTTTTTTGAGACAGAGTCTCACTCTGTCACCCAGGCTGGTGGGCAATGGCATGATCCTGGCTCACTGCAACCTCCGCCTTCCAAGTTCAAGCCATTCTCCTGTTTCAGCCTTCCGAATAGCTGGGATTACAGGTACCCACCACCACACCCGGCTAATTTTTTTTTTTTAATTTAATTTTTTGGGATGGAGTCTTGCTCTGTCACCCAGGCTGGAGTGCAGTGGCACCATCTTGGCTCACTGCAAACTCCGCCTCCCGGGGTTCACGCCATTCTCCTGCCTCAGCCTCCCGAGTAGCTGGGACTACAGGGACCCACCATCACGCCTGGCTAATTTTTTTGCATGTGCGTATTTTCAGTAGAGATGTTGGCCAGGCTTGTCTTGAACTCCTGACCTCAAGTGATCTGCCCGCCTCAGCCTCCCAAAGTGCTGGGATTACTGGTGTGAGCCATCAGTGGTGCCCGGCCTGGACATTCAAGAGATTTCTAACTTTTCACTTTTATCAGTAAAACTCTAAGGATCCTCTCTGTATATAACCTGGCCAGCTCTGTATAAAACCTTTCCTCTGGCCAGCTCACTGGATGTGCCTTGCCAGGTGAGGGTACGAAGACTCTTGGGATGCAGTTATCTTTGGTATTCCTGACACTGTTGTCTTTCCACCCTTTCTGTCTCCCCAGATGTCAAACATGTCTTTTTGTCTTGCTGCAGGCACCATCCTCTCCAGGAGGCCTTCCTGCCTTCCTAAATATACCTTCTTTGAGGTTTGTGAACTGAGATTTTTGAAGGCAGAGTTTCTGTCTTACCCGTTTCTTCTTCAGTTGCCTAGCATAGGGTCCAGAATGCATCAGAATGTATCAGGAGCTCAAGAAATGTTTGGTGAATGAATCAGTTATGTAGCAAGTGGAGCAGGGGTGAATTTGTATTCACCAGAGCTGGGCCCCTGTCCCATTGGCCCTCCAGGCTGACCTGGTGCTGTTCGTGCTGCTCCTGGTGACCATATGGTGTCCTCGCCACAGAGGCCTTGTGGGTGGACTGCTGCCACATGCGTCATGGTGGCTTCTGAAAGCTGCATTGGGAGCTCAGGCAGCCCCGTGAAATGGGCTCTTTGCTCCAGGAAGGAGAAGGATTTTGGGGCTTCTAAAGTTCAGAGCGGACTTCAGTGAAGAAACGTAATTTCACAGTCTTAACTTCAGAAGCAACCAATGCCTTCAAGAGTTCTTCTGGGCTGCAATCAATCATGTCCGGAGCAAGACCACAGGGCCGTCGTGGCAGAGGCCATCTGGAACTCAGGGAGGGGGAAGGCAAGGGCTGGTTGGCTGTGAGTGTGTCTGGTGGGAGGCTGGAATCTCTGACACTCATGGAGAATGGGGGTGGCAAGGCCGCTGGCTGGCTCCCTGGGCTGGGCGTCTGGGATACCAGGCAGCAGAGAGCCATCCACCTCTCTGCTTCCTCCACATGTGCTTTTGTGAAAAGCCCTGTCATCACCTTACACTCCCCTCGCCCACATGTTGCTTGTCTTGGATTTGGGGTCTGTTTGAATGGGAGCTGGTCTTGGTTAAATGGTGCAGAGCTGGGCCCATTTCGGCTTTCCGTGGATACCAGTTACAGGTTTGAAACCAGAGAGAAACAGTCATCAAATAGGAAAGTGTGTGCTGGAAAGGACCCTCTGTTTATGGAGCTGTCGGGTTAAAATACAAGGACATTAGCACTTTTGCAAACAGGGAGGCTCACAGCAATGTTTCCTGGTAATAAGTTCGTTGTTTGTGAGTCACAGATGGGTTTAGAAATTCTTGAGCTCTGGGAGGTCAGGCCCGTGGAATGACTCCCTTAGACAATTTTGCATGGCCAGCAGCTGCTGGCTTCCAGTGGAGGCCACCTGTCAACATTTCACCTGGCACCCTCGCCTCCCAGTTCCAGGAAGAAGACAACTGGCCCACAGGGTTAGTTTCTTTCTCTCTCTTTTTTTTGGGGGGGTCGGGGGTGGGGACAGGGTTTCCCTCTATCACTCAGGCTGGAGTGCAGTGGCACGATCTCAGCTCACTGCAGCCTCGACCTCCCAGGCTCAAGTGATCCTCCTGCCTCAGCCCCAGCTGGGACCACAGGCACAAGCCACCACGCCTGGCTAACTTTTTGTATTTGTGGTAGAGGAGGGATTTTGCCGTATTACCTAAGCTGGTTCCAAACTCCTGAGCTCAGGAGATCTACCTGCCTTGGCATCCCAAAGTGCTGGGATTACAGGCATGAGTCACCCTGCCTCGCTGTCCTTCTCTTTTCATCCTTTCAGTGTTTGCCATTCTGACTGGTTTACAAATATTTTGTTTCTTGCTGGTGTGGTGCATTTTTTGAGAGGTTTAGGGTCTTGCTATGTTGCCCAGGCTGAGGTGCTGTCAGTATTCAGAGGCACAAACATAGTGCACTACAGCCTCAAACTCCTGGGCTCAAGCAATCCTCCTGCCTCAGCCTCCCAAGTAGCTGGGACTACAGGTATGCAACGCTGTGCCCAGCTTGGTTGCATTTTCAATCCTGAGAGACTTTAGCAAAAGTAGCCAGAGGACTTCTCAGTGTCCCAGTCACCAGGTCTAGGAGATAAGAATTTGGTGGGAAGAAAGGGGGTTCCAGTATCAACCTGTAGTCACCTTCAGAAGATGCAGAGATGCTCAGGGCAGGCAATTGATGTTCATGGGAAGGGACTTTCTCCTGCTGGGAGCATTTAAGCTTTCACTGGGGTCTGGTCAGAGGCTCAACTGTTTGCCCTGTGTATACATCTGCAGAACCAGATGAAAAGAGGCTTTGGCAAGCCGTAAACTACATGCAGTAGAGCATCATGAACCACTAATATCCACCACCTGCTTCACTCACTTTTCCATAAATTACACCGTGTTTCTGTCTTTGGAGAATAGTCACAAGTGTCAGGCCCAGGACCCTGTTGATTCGAAAGATGCCATCCACCTGGTTCGTGAATCCTCTCTCAGACTGGGCAAATTTGGATGGAGGGTTACCCATCAGTGTGTAGAGCTTGGCATCTTGACCTTGAAGTGCTGCCTGGATGCCCTTGCAGTCAAAGACTTTCCCTAAAACCTCGCTGTCAAACTTGCCCGAATTAGGGAGGGCCCAGATAAAATTCAGGATGGCTAGTCACATTTTAATTGAGATAAACAATGAGGAACTCTTAAGTGTAAGTATGTCTCAGGCAATATTTGGGATGTACTTATAATAAAAAATTTATTAGTTATCTGAAATTCAAATTTCATTGGGTCTCCTATACTTTTATTTGCTAAATCTGGCAACCCTGGGCTCAACACTGCAATCACATGGGGGAATTTATAAAAAAGACTGATATCTGGGTCCTACCCCCAAAACCTCTAATTTAATCGGTGTTGATTGGGCCTGAACATTGGGGACTTTAACAGCTTCTCTACTGATTTTAATATGCAGAGAGGTTTGACCCCTGCTGAACCAAAATCGTGATTTATAAAACATTCTCAGCTCTGCAAAACCTCACAAGCTTTTTCATCTTAACAATCTAGACTACCTTATTAACCTGCAGCAATTAATCAGCTGTCTAAGGTTAGTCAACCACCTTGAGCCTCAGTTTTCTCACCTGTAGATAAGGGTGTGGCACCAAGTTAATGTCTGATTCTCAATGCTCCCCTTACACTGCTCTTAAGTGCAGAGAGACATAAGCTGTATCCCAGAGAGTCTAAAGCAATTGGCCGCAGGCAAGAAAATATTTTGGAGCTTTCATGATTTAATCAAAACATTTCTGTGAATTTTATGTTTATTTTTGTTTTAATGTGTGTTTTAATATGAAAATAAGGAATTGATTTGCCTCCACAGAATTCAAGTAAAACTGGCCACAAAGGAAGATGAACTCTGTTTATCCCATGATGTCATGGGCCTCCTAGTTGACCAGCAAGATCTTTTGCAGGGATCATACTTTGGCTGGAGAATCTGTAAGGTTATGCTCCTGTCTGCTGTGGAGTTTCATTCAATTATTTCATTCGGAGACACAGTGAACTACCTTTCCTCACTTGGAAGAGTATAGAGCTTGGTGTGAGGCCCAGGTAAGCTTACTAACCATGTCCCTCTGTCTCGGCTGCAGAAAAAGATGATGAATATGGGTGAGCTTAAAAGTGGCCCCAAACTTAGAAACATCCCCCGTCTCAGTAAGGGGCAAACGAATAAATCATGGCATTTTGCCTATGGAATTCTGTGCGTACAGTTAAAAGAATGAGTTACATTTTTGGCATTGATCTGGGAGGATGTTCATTCTCTGTGGTTAGTGAAGAACACAGATTATAGAATATAGAACCTGACATAATATAGCCTTAAATATAATCGGAGAGATGGGTCGTGAGTGGGTTGGTGATAGAGGGAGACTATTACATTTTCTAGGCCTGAGTTTATTAGACTCATTGTATTAGGCTGGCACAAAAGTAATTGTGTTTTTTGCCATTACTTTTGTGCCAACCTAATAGCACCATCTGCATCATCTTGGAGTTGGTTTTAAAAATGCAATATTTGGCCAGGTATGGTGGCTCACACCTGTAATCCCAGCACTTTGGGAGGCTGAGGTGGGTGGATCACCTTAGGTCATGAGTTTGAGACCAGCCTGACCAATATAGGCGAAACCCTGTCTCTACTAAAAATAGAAAAATTAGCTGGGCATGGTGGTGGGCGCCTGTAGTCCCAGCTACTCAGGAGACTGAAACAGGAGAATTGCTTGAACCTGGGAGGTAGGGGTTGCAGTGAGCTGAGATCATACCACTGCACTCCAACCTGGGTGACAGAGCGAGATTCCGTCTCAAAAGATGAAAGAAAGAAGGAAAGAAAGAAAGGAAAGAAAGAAAGCAAGCAGAATTTCAGGCCTCACTCCCAGATCTTCTGCTTGGAATCCACAGTAGAACAAGATTCTCAGTTGTGCTGAATAGACATTACATTTTGAGAGAGGCATTGTTTTAGACAACTCTGGGTTGATTGAAACATTAAAATCACCATGTATTACTTTCATAACATGTGAATGAAATTTTTAAAAATAATCTGAAAATGTGTTTATAAATAGTAATTATCTATATAATTTTTGCTGTAACTGTTATTTTCATCCAAGCAAGTTTCTACGGCCTGTGAAATATCTCTGCCGGGAACTGGAGAGCAAGTTGGACCTGAGTTGCGTCTGCTGCACACACTCTGGGTCTAGCCATTTCCTCGATCCACGTCAGTCCCAATTCTTCTGCCACCCTGTGTCTGCCCGTCCCTCCCAATCCGTCCCCACAGAATCAGGACTGAGTGTGCCTGCCAGATGTGTGCATGTCGCTTGGGGCCATGGTGGCTGCGTGCTCAGGCTCAGACGCTGACCTGGAATATGAGCAGCTCTTGCCTGAGCTGACCGTGTTTACTGGGCAGTAGAAAAGCTTTGCAGAGTTTGGTCTGGTCAGTTAGAAATCTGGCTAGACCAGAGAAATGCTATGGTTTACTGGATTGTAAATAACATTGAACAGATCCCTTCTTCTAGCAGTTTCCAAAATAAGTCTGTCATAGGCTGCTCAGTGCCCTGGGGAATTTTCAGTGCAGAGCGAAGTCAGGCTCTGTTGGTTTTGCTAATAGGATAAACAGTTCTCCTTCGACTTGCAGACTGGCAGCACCCCCACCGCAGCTCCCCCTGGGCCCTCCCACATCCTGTGAGCCATCCTCCAGGAGAGGTAGAGGGTTCTGGAGGTGGGGGCACAGAGTGGGATCCCAGAGTCTGTAAGTCTGAATCTCATGCAGGAATCTTACTTTTAGAGAGAAGAGGGGTTCCTAAAATGAATAACGGAGTATTATTTTAAAAGCCCAGGGCTGTATCCGTTGAGCACCCTTGAAAGTCAACCCCACACTTACCTGTATGGTCCTTAATTCTCGGATCCTGGTGAGAAACAATCCACGGTGAAATGCTAGGGCTTAATGGAGCGTTAACCACTCACAGGGTTAAAGCGGGCCCAAGCCCGGTTAGCAGAATGCAGGATGAGATCTTCACCTCCGTGGGGAGGGAGACTGTCACCCTGGGTGACCTAGCCTGGCTGCTCCTGCTGGTCTGACAAAGATGAATGAGAGGACAAGTTCTGCTTTTGATGAGACTCAGTGAGGTGATGTCTGCATTTTATTTAAGGTCACAAGCAAACACTTGGCTCTTGCCAGAAACCAATGTGTAAACACGACCACAGAAGAAACACGCATCCTAGGAAGGACCAGTCTGTTGACGGTTGGAAAACCGATCAGAGCCCCACATCGAAAGGCCTGTTCTCTCAGATTCTGCAGTGTTCTGTTTTATTTTATTTTATTTTATTTTAAGACAGAGTCCCTCTCTGTCGCCCAGGCTGGAGTGCGGTGGCATGATCTTGGCTCACCGCAATCTCCGCTTCCCAGGTTCAAGTGATTCTCGTGCCTCAGCCTCCCAAGTAGCTGGGATTACAGGCTGATGCCATCATGCCCGGCTAATTTTTGTATTTTTAGTAGAGACGGGGTTTTGCCATGTTGGCGAGGTTGGTCTTGAACTTCTGGCCTCAAGTGACCCACCTGCCTCGACCTCCCAAAATGCTGGGATTACAGCCCTGAGCCACTGTGTCCAGCTCTGCAGTGTTTATTTTTAACCCAGTTTCTGATCTGAATGTTCTTCAATTAAAACAAAATGCCCTTTTAACTTAAAAAAGTTGCATTTCCCTAAGAGAAAATGTCCGTTGTCCTCTGGTTCATTGCCTGAGAGTGAGCTGCGTTCTCTGAAGATCAGAAAGTGAATGCAGGCAGTCTCGTTCTGGTGTGGACTGAGGGTTGGTGCAGAGAAAAAAGACACTAACATGGGGAAGGGGCAACTGCTGGCGTCTTCCAGCTCTGACCCACATGAGTACCTGGTGGCGTTTTGTTGGGACATGGTCTCTGGGTTAAATCTGGAAGAGATGGAAAATGAACTCAATTCTGTCATTACGTGTTACGGAGAAATTCCCCAAATAGTAGGTCGTCCCATGTCCATGCATAGGCTGCCCCCGCATCCCTGGAACACCCAGCGCCCTCCTCTGTGTCACTTTCTCCCTAATCTGGCCAAATGTTTCTGAACAGTTTACACTCTTTTCATACTACTTGCTCCCCTCACTCCCAGACAGTGCTAGTCTCAGCAGAGCATCACATTTAAAGAAAAACTAGCTCCGCAGAACCCAAAACCATGGGAGACAACTTAAATCTTTGTTGTAGCCTGTTGAGGAACACCTAAAGCTGTGTGTGTTAGGGGCAGGCATGAGGGCAAAGCAATAGCAATGTTTCTCAAAAATTATCTGTTGGGGCTGGGCTTGGTAGATCACACCTGTAATCCCAGCACTTTGGGAAGTCGAGGCTGGTGGATCACTTAAGGTCAGGAGTTCAGGACCAGCCTGGCCAACATGGTGAAACCCCATCTCTACTAAAAACATAAAAATTAACCAGGTCTGGTGGTGGATGCCTGTAATCCCAGCTACTTGGGAGGCTGATGCACAAGAATCGCTTGAACCCGGGAGACAGAGGTTGCGTTGCAGTGAGCCAGGATGGCGCCACTGCACTCCAGCCTAGGTGACAGAGCGGGACTCAGTTTCAAGAAAAAAAAAAAATCCTCTGTTGGCTCTTTTGTCACTCTCAGTATCTTTCATTTGGATTTCATCCCTTCCCCCTCAAATGCACTTTTAATGAAAGCATTCGCCAAATGTGGCTGGATAGTTCCTTTACTGTAGTTTCACGGTTGTCAGAATAAAGAGCCAGCCTCCCTGAGTTTCACTCTCTACCCTCCCATTCCCAGTGATGTGTTGCTGGGTACGTTACTTAATCTTTTTTCCACATCTATAAAATGGGGACAAAGATTACATGAGCTAATACCTGTAAAGCACGCCTAGCATGTAGTAAGTGTGGCAATGTGTCTGCTATAATTATTATTCATTTGGCCTCCCGCCAATCTATTCTGTTCACCAGCTAGTATTATCTTTCCTTTCACAAGTAAAATCCCTTGGGCACTCTATCTTTTTATCTTCCACCTCCCAGTACCCTAGATATGTCTACTAATGTGGGGGTGAGAATAGGGAGAAGGAGAAGCAATGGAGCCTCACATACAATACTTTTTCCTCCAGTCAATCTGCATTCTAAACTCTTATTTATTCTTTTAAAGGCAGACAGACATCACCTTCTTTGGGTGATCTCTTTTGGTCTTCCAGAGAGAGCTCCTTCTTTCCTTTTTCTTTTCTTTTCTTTTTTTTTTTAAATCAGAGTCTCACTCTGTCACCAAGGCTGGAGTTGGAATGGAGTGGTGACATCATAGCTCATTGTAGCCTCCAATTCCTGGTCTCAGGCGATCCTCTCACATCAGCCTCCCGAGTAGCTGGGACTACAGGTGTGCACCACCACACCTGGCTAATTATTTTTAGAGATGGGGTCTTGCCATGTTGCCCAGGCTTGTCTGAAATTCCGACCTCAAGCAACCCTCTCTCTTTGGCCTCCTAAGTTGCTGGGATTACAGGTGTAATAACTCCTTTTTAATGAACCACATCTGCACATCTTTCTCTGTTGCACATGTTACCTACAGTTGAGATTATTTGCTTGCCTTTTTATCAGCACTGCTAAACTTTTTTTTTTAACAGCACTTCCAACTCCTTGAGGTGGAACATCTATGTTTTTAGCACAATCACAGCATTTGGCACACAGAAGGAGGTCCATAAATTTGGCTGAATGGAATTGAATGAGGCCCTTAGTTACTTAGGGGAAAGGCAGAGGTGCTGTGAATTTTGTGGCTACGGAGGATAGCATCACATAGGACTATGGGGTTGTCTACAGGGGAAGGTCACGTGGAATTGCTTGGCACTTGGGATAGAGATGTTTCTAATGGCAGCAATTATGCTCTGAAGGGCTCCTCTCCCTGAACACGAGATTAATGAGTCCTATTGACAGCAAATATGATAATTATCTAACGATATTCATAAGTGTCTGAAATACTTGGCACCGTGCCTATGACAACTTGGGAGCCATTTTCCATTTACATCTTAAAGTGAATCTAACTCGTTTAAAAATAATAACAAACCGACCACCTTTGGGAAAAACCATAGGTTAGGTTAGTATTTAGTCACCTCTACTGCCCCTCTGCAATTATGCATATTGAGGCTTCCAGTCCTAAGTAGAGGAAATCCTTCTCCCTCTGACTGAATTTAGCCTCTAAGGAGACTGGCAATGTGAGCAAACTAAGGCCTCTTTAGAACGTGCATTGTTAGAGAGCCAAGCTTTTAATTAAAATACAACTGGGTACAAACCTGTACAGAAGCCACACTTAAGGGAGACACTTAAGTTTTGCAACCTCACCCCACCAGTCTTATCTTGGGAGCAGGTGGTGCTGGAGGGAGACACACTGGAAGTGCTGGAAGAAGATGGTGGTGACTGGTGGAGCAGGTAGGCATCACCATTCCATGTTGAGGTCCAGGATGATAGAAGTGCTTCAGGGGCAAGGAGAGATCCTTCACTAAGGTAGACCATGCGCTCAGACCTCGCCCACGAAGAAGGCAGGGTGGAGTCAATACCTGCCAAAGGACCATCTAGCTAGAGTCTCAGAAAGACAGGAAGTGAGCTCTCCAGAAGAAGAGGGTTAGGCCACAGTTCTTACAGATTCAGGTGCAAAAGATGTGATTTACCCCTCGATACTTAGGTACAAAAATGCCAGGTGTTTTCTTGAATCAAATTTAGCCTGACTTAGGTCTTAGCCTTCTTTTTTGATAATGTACAAAATGCCAGGACTTACACAATCTTGAAAAGTTGATGAAGAGCCTGGGGTCTCTGGTGGCCACCGAACTACTCAGGAAATAGGCAGCAAAGCTCATCAGAAGATGTGGGAAGAGAGGGACCAGGTGATTTTCCCAGTCTCACAGCATGTAACTGGGCCAAGACTCACACATGGCACTTTTGCTTCTTACCAGTCCAGGCCATTTGTCTTCTGTCCTCTTTCTTGTGCCAAATCCATTCAACAGTGGCTCTCAGTGAGTCTCTAGCAGAGAAGTTTTCAAGTAGCCACACAGCAATTATGCAGTGCCAGCATTTGTCGTATCAGCCCTAAGAAAGGTTTTGAAAGCTGCAGTGAAAGGACTCCACGTCTCCAAGTCTCGTGCTCAGAGATTTCAGAAACCAAATAGGAAGTGAAACCACAGGACCATCTGCAAGAGAAAAAAAAATAAAGAAATGAGGAAGCCAGGAGGGGGAAGCATGGAAATGAACCCTGACCAGGGTACTGATGACAGTTAAATACGGCCAAGACTTGATGAACGATGGGAAGTCTTGGTTGTATTAAGAACCAAAGGTTACTTCAACAAGCATTTACTGAATGACTTTCCTGTGCCAAATCCTATGCAAGGTGCTGAGGATATAAAGATTAATTAGACCTCCAGCTCATTGCTGAGTCCACAGACTATAGTATTTCATAGATTCAGTCTCAGATATCTGTACAAGGCACAGAACGCATTAGGAAGAAAGAGTGATTTCATAGCTCATGGGGTCAATGAAGGAATAGCTCATATGCCAGCTGTCCTCTGTCCTTTGAAATAAATAAAACATTTTATTTATTTATTTTTGTCATGAATTAACATTTTGTCATGAGTAAAACATTTTATTTATTTCAAAGGACAGCTGGAAATATTTTGTTTACTTATTTTTACTTAATGTCCTTCATCAAAAATAATTAACTGCAGGCCCCTAGCTCATCATTAGGGAACAGCCAACGGACTCTCCAAAATTTCTGGCAACTTCCAGGGTCTCATGGGCTCACAGTTCCTTCTGACTCTGAGAACCCAACAGAAGTCAGACACGCAAGACCACGTGTCTCACTTTCTGCAGCTTGTCTATCCTGTGCTCCATTCTGACCCAGATATGGAACTCATCCTTTTTCTACTAAAAGCTTTCATGCAAGCTGGAGTTGAATGAAAAAGTAATAGTATGGCCAGGCACGGTGACTCATGCCTGTAATCTCAGCACTTTGGGAGACTGAGGTGGGCAATCACTTGATGTTGGGAGCCTGAGAGAAGCCTGGTCAACATGGTGAAACCCTGTCTCTACTAAAAATACAAAAATCGGCAGGCACGGTGGTACGTGCCTATAATCCCAGCTACTTGGGAGGCTGAGGCAGGAGAATCACTTGAATCTGGGAGGCAGTGGTTGCAGTGAGCTGAGATCACACCACCGCACTCCAGCCTGGGCAACAGAATGAGAGTTTGTCTCAAAACACACACACACACACACCCCCAAAAAAGTATGAAGATGAGCACTAAAGAAAAGGAATAAATCACCCCCAGTCAGAATTGGCTTTGGCTGTAAAAGTTTCATGTGACTACTTTAGCAGCTGAAAATCAGCTCTTCACACAAGGCACGTGTAGGTACAACTGAATTTAATAAAATATGCGAGCATAGCTTTTTCACTTAAATGACTCGAAATCTCATATGACTCAGTCCTATCATTAAAAGTCTTTCAGCCATCTCACCATGGGAATTCTTCACTGGCCAACTTGCCCAGAAAACTGCTACCTTTCTCCATCGCTGCTTGATCATCTTTCCTCCAGAGCCTCTTTACCAATCCACGGCCAGCATTTTTCCAAAAAAAAAAAAAAAAAAAGAAATCATTTTCATTAGGTACAGTTTCTGTACAATAAGATAAGATGCACCCATTTTAAGAGTGCAGTTTGATGAGGTTTGACAAAAGTATAAACCTATTTAACCAACACAATCAGTATCTAAAACATAGCCACCATCCAAAAAGCTTCTTTACGCCCATCTGTGGTATCTTCCCCGTGTCTGCTTCCAGGCAGGCATTGATCTGTGTTTGGCTGTCTACTTAAGTCTACGTATTTTATGACATACAAATGGGATCATACAGTATGTACTCTTTTGTGTCTATGAATCAGTTTATGAGTTTTAACAAAGCAGTCGTGCATGATTGCTCCTTTTTATTATTTAGTAGCATTCCATTGAACAAATACACTACAATTTGTTTATCCATTCACCTGCTGATGGACATTTGAGCCTTTCCCCTTTTTGATGATTACAAACAATGCTATGAACATATTTGTACAAGTCTTTGCATGGAAATATGTCCTTCTTTCTCATGAGTGAATACCTAGCAGTAAAACTATTGAGTTGTATGGCTAAGTGTGTATTTAACTTTATAAGAAATTGTCAGACTGATTTCCAAAGAAGTTATTCAATTTTACATTTCCTCAAGCAATGCACAGCATTTCCAAATACTCTACATCCTCATCAAAATTGGGTATTGTCGGTGTTTTTAATTGGGTATGTCAGATACCATACTTATCACCCATTTGAGTGCACAACTATAGTATCTCATTATTATTTTAATTTGACTAATGATGTTGAGCATCTTTTCCAGTGTTTCTTGGCCATTTATATATATTCTTCATGAAACATCTGATCAAATCTTTGCCCATTTAAAAAATTGGGTTGTCCTTTCATTATTAATTTATAGCGTTTCTTTATATACTCTGAACACCTGACCTTTGTCATTTGTCTGTTTTGCATCTATTTTATTTTCCAGTCTGTGGCTCACCTTTTCATTTTCTTGATGCAGTCTTTGGAAGGCATATGTCTTTTTTTTAATACAGTCCAAATGATAATTTTTTTCTTTTATGATTTATACACTCTGTCTTCTCTCCAAGAAATCTGCCTTCCTCCAAATCATGAAGATTTTTTTCTTGTGTTCGTTCCTTTTAGATGACTTTAATAGAGTAGCCTTTACATTTAAGTCTACAATTCTGTGATTGAGTTAATGTTTACAAACTGTATAAAGTAAGAGACAATGTTCATTTTCTTCCAAATGAATATATAGTACCATTTGTTGGAAAGAAAATTCTTTTGACTAGCTTTGATATCTTTGCCAAAATCCAGTTGGTGATCTGATTTGTTCTCTTTCTTGACTCTATTCTGGCCACGTTGATCTAAATGACCATCCTCACAGCAGTGCCACTGTCTTTATTATCGTAACTATACTGTTTTGAAATCAGCTGGTGTAAGTTCTATGCTCTTCCCATTCTATTTTGGCAAATCCAGGTACTTTTGTTTTTTATATACATTTTAGAATCCGCCTGCAAATTTCTAAAAACAAAACCTTTGGGGGTTGCCTTAAACCTATAGGTCTATTTGGGTTGAAATGACATATGACCAACATTGAATCTTCAAATCCATGAAAATGGTGTATGTGTCCATTTTTCAAAGGTCTCCTTTAATTTCTTTTAGCAATATTATATAGTTTTCAGAGTATGGGTACTTCAACATGTTTTATTGAATTTGTCAATATTAATTTCATGTTTTGATGCTTCTATAAAAGTTCATGTTTGACATTTCATTTTCAAACTGTTTGTTGTGATTATATAGAAAGATAATTGATTTTTATGTATTTCAGGCTACATGTTTACTTGAAATTTTTAAGGAATTTTCTGTACTCATCATTATGTTGTCTTTCAGTAAATACAGCCTTCTTTGTTTCCATTCTTTCTGCTTTTTATTTCCTGTTGAACTCTCTAGGACTTCCAGGATGATGCTGCGTGGAAGTAGTGTTGGTGTATATCCTTGCCTTATTCTTCATCATAGAGGAAGAAAGCATTCAGTGTGTCACCATTAAGCATATTATTGAACACTTTTCATATATTCCTTTTATCAGGTTTAAGAAATTCCCTTCTATTTTTAGTTTATGAGAATTTTGCCATAAATAGGTGTTTAATTCTGTTAAAAGTCTTTTCTGCATATAATAAGGTGGTCATACGATTTTATTTTTTCACCTTCATTCTGTTAATATGGTTGAATTTATATTGACTGGTTTTCTAATGTTAAACTACCCTTTTATTCCAGGGATAAACCATATTTGAACATGAAATACTTTCCTTTTTATGTATTGATGGGTTTTATTTTTGCTAATATTTGGTGAAATATTTTTGAGTCTACATTCATGAGAGCTACTGGTTTGCTATTTTCTTATAGCATTTTTCTTGTTTTTCTCTGATTTTGAAAGATTTCTGTAGAATTGGTATAATTTACTGTTTACATTTATGATGAAATTTACTGGTAAAATCATTTGGCCTAAAGGTTTCTTTGTAGAGTTTTAAAATGATAAATTCAACTTGTTTGATAGCTATAGGCTATTCAGGTTTTCTGTTTCTTCTTTGGCCCTGGTCCTATTTAATTTTTATATGTCTTGAGATTAGCTGTCCAGAAATCTTTTGGTTACTGGGTTCTGATTTCAGTTCTCTGTAATTAATCTTTATAATTTCAGCCTATTACATTTATTCAGAATTTGAATATGATTCAGCCTATAGTCTATATTGGAAAATTTTCTTTAGGCATTTGAAAATAATGTGTATTGGAAAGACTGTATTCTACTATAGTTGAATAAAATGTTCCATAAATGTCAGTTAGGTCAAGTTGCTTAATAAGATTATGTTCATTGATTTTCTGGTTACTTGTTCTTTCAATTACTGAGACAGCAGTATTGGAATCTTCAACTATAATTGTGTATTTATTTCTACTTTCAGGTCAGATTCCGCTTCACTTATATTAAATCTCTTTAATTAGGTGTATACACTGTTAGGAGTGATATGTCTGCCTGATGAATTGATTCTGCTTATCATTATGAAAACAATTTTTTACCCCTGATAATTTTTTCTTAGAGCCTATTTTGCCCTTTATTGATATAGCTATGCCAGCTTTCTTCTCATTAGTGTCTTAGTCCATTCAGACTGCTATAACAAAATACCATAGACTGGGTGGCTTAAAAACAACAGAATTTTTTCTTGTGATTCTGGAGGCTGGGAAGCCCAAGATCACGGCATTGACTCATTTGGTATCTGGTGAGGATGCACTTCTTCATTGACAGCCCTCTTTTCACTGTAACCTCACATGGCAGGAGGGAACAAGGGAGTTTTGTTGGATCATTTATATAAGGGCATGGATCCCATTCATGAGGGCTTCAGCTTCATGACCTAATCACCTCTGAAAGGCCTACCTCCTAATATCATCACTTTGGGGGTTAGGATTTCAACATGTGAATTTTGGGAAGAGACATATTCTGTAGCATTTAGTGCTTGTATTGTATATTTATTTCTGTCCTTTCATTCTTACTTACCTGTGTAATTACATTTCTTTTTTTTTGGTTGAGACAGAATTTTGCTCTTGTTGCCCAGCTGGAGTGTAATGGTGCGATCTCTGCTCACTGCAACCTCTGCCTCCCAGATTCAAACAGTTCCCCTGCTTCAGCCTCCAGAGTAGCTGAGATTACAGGCAACTGCCACTATGCTCAGCTAATTTTTGTATTTTTAGTAGAGATGGGGTTTCACCATGTTGGCCAGGTTGGTCTGGAACTCCTGACCTCAGGTGATGCACCCACCTTGGCCTCCCAAAGTGTTGCGATTAGAGGCGTGAGCCACCGCACTTGACCTGTAATTATATTTCAAGTGAATTTCTAGGCAGTATGTATTTGGGTCTTCCTTTTTAATCCAATGAAAATCTACCACTTAGAGTGTTCAAAGCATTCTCATTTCATGTGATTATCAATAGTTACGTTGAAATTCTATACTTTTCTAATTTTTCTTTTTCCTATCCTCTTTTTGATTAATCAAGCACTTTTTTTGTATTCCAGTTCATCTCCTCATTGGTTTATACTTCTTTGTTTTATTTTAAGGCTTGCCATATGTCTTTTCAAAAATCATACTCTATCTTCAAATATATTGTATCACTTTACATCATGAAAGAGACTTACAGCAGTGTGCTTCTGGTTCCCTCCTTCCAAGCACTGTGCTGTCATGTTTGTCATAAATTTTCCTTCTGCATATGTTTTAGTCCGCAAAATATTATTCTTATTTTTTTGTTTTAAATAGTGAATTATCTTTTAAGGAACTGGAAAATGATGAAATTAATTTATATTTACCCACATATTTCCCATTTCTGGCTGTCCTCATTCTTTTGTATAGTTTCAACTTTCTAGCTGGTTTATTTTATCTCTGCCTAAAGAACTTCCTGTCACATTTCTCTTTCTACAGATCTGCCGGTAGCAAATACCCTCCATTTTTATTTTCCTGAAAAACACCTTTATTTTCGAAGGATATTTTTACTGTATATAAAATTCTAGCTTAAGAGTATGCACTTACTTCAACACTTTAAAAATGTCATTCTATTGGATTTTTTTGGGATTTATATATTGTTTAAATGATAAATTTGTGGTCATTATTATCTTTGTTTCTCTAAATGTAATTTGTCTTTTTTTTCACTGAAAAATGCTAATATTTTCTCTTTATCACTAGGTTTCAATAAATTGATTACGTGTCTTAGTGTAATTTTCTTTGTGTTTGTCCTACTTGGGGTTCTCTAAGTTTCTTAAATGTGTAAGTTTATAATTGTCGCATAATTTAAACATTTTGGCCATTTGTTCAAATATTGTTTTCTGCCAACCTTTTCTGTAGTTTCAGTTATGCTTATATTACTCATAGGTCGTTAAGACTTCATTCATTTATCAACTTTGTTTCGTTTCACTTTGGATAGTTTCTATTATGTCTTCAAATTCACTGATACTTTTATCTGATGTGCCTAATCTACTTATACTATCCAGTGAATTTCTCATCTCAGATATTGCAGTTTTCATCTGCAAAAGTTCCTTCTATTATCTTTGAAAATATATTCATGTGATTTCTAAAAATAGTTGAACACACTTATCATAGCTATGTTGACATCTTGTCTGCTAATTCATCATTTCTGCCATTCTGAATCTATTTCTATGGATTGATTTTTCTCCTGGTTAAAACTCAAGTTATCCTTCTTTGTGTGTCTAGCATTTTTATGTTATTGAGTATCTAGAATTTGTTGCCTTCCTTTATAGAGTGTTGCTCTTTGTAATGGCAAGTGGCTAAGTTACTTGCAGATAAGTTTGTTTCTTCTTTTTTTTTTTTTTTTTCAATATGGAGTCTTGCTCTGTCACCCAGGCTGGAGTGCAGTGGTGCAAGCCCCGCTCACTGCAACCTCTGCCTCCCAGGTTCAAGTAATTCTCCTGCCTCAGCAATTCTCTTGCCTCAGCCTCCCAAGTAGCTGGGATTACAGGTGCCCTCCACCACACCTGGCTAATCTTTGTGTTTTTAGTAGAGATGGAATTTCACCATCTTGACCAAGCTGGTCTCGAACTCCTGACCTCATAATCCACCCGCCTCAGCCTCCCAAAGTGCTGGGATTACAGGCGTGAGCCCCCATGCCTGGCCAGTTTGGTTCTTTAGTCTTATTTTTAAACTTCTTAAAGATAGCTTTAGAATTTTGTTTACTCTAGGGTTAGTTTGTCATTTTGCTAACATGTATCCCTTCTATTGAATGTATGGCTGGTCAGAACTCAAATGTTTCCATGCCCTTTGTGTGCTCTAGAAATTGTTCAGCTTCCATCTTTGGTCATTGTTAACCAGCCTTGTAGAGTTTCTCCCTACAACATGTGACTTAGCTTCCATCAGTAGACTCAAGAGGAGTTGTGATGACTTCTGGAACTCCCTCTCTGCTGGCTTCTTTCTTTTTGATACTTCCTTCTACAAGTTCCAACTGCTTCTCCAAACTTTGATTTCTGTCTCCTCTGCTCAGTAAGACTACTGTGCTCTGCTTAGGATTTTCTGTCAATTCCCAGCATCCAGAGACTGTCCCATTTTTTTTTTTTTTTAATTTTAAATTTAAAAACGTGTATATGTAACACATTTTCTTTATTCAATCTGTTATTGATAGGCATTTAGGTTGATTCCTGGTCTTTATTATTGTGAATAGTGCTGCAATGAACATTTGTGTGCATGTGTCTTTATGGTAGAATGATTTATATTTTAAGGAAGCTAATTTTATTTTAAATTTTAGATTCAGGAGATACATGTATGGATTTGTTACATAGATACATTGTGTGATGTTGAGGTTTGGGCTTTGAGTGAACCGTCACCCAGATAGTGAACATAGTCCTTAATACATAGTTTTTCCACCTTTATCCCCACCCATCCTCCCCCTTTATAAAGTCCCCAGTGTCTACTGTTCTCAATATTATGTCCATGTGCTCCCAGTGTTTAACTACCACTTATAATTGAGAACATGTATTTGGTTTTCTGTTTCTGTGTTAATTTACTTAGGATAATGGCCCCCAGCTGCATCCATGTTGCTGCAAAGGACATAATTTTGTTCTTTTTAATGGCTGCATAGTATTCCATGAAATGTATATGCATTTTCTTTATACAATCCACCACTGATAGGCACCTAGGTTGATTCTATGTCTTTGCTGTTGTGGATAGCACTTTAATAAACATGCAAGTGCAGGTGTCTTTTTGGTAGAATGATTTATTTTCTTTGGGATATATACCCAGGAATCATCCAGAGAGTTTCTCCAGGCAGAAAACAAGGGCAATCCTTTCTCTTGGGGATCACATTCCTTTGCTGCCTGTTGTCCAATATCTGAAAATAGTTGTTTTACA
Source organism: Theropithecus gelada (assembly GCF_003255815.1). Lineage (NCBI taxonomy): Eukaryota > Metazoa > Chordata > Mammalia > Primates > Cercopithecidae > Theropithecus > Theropithecus gelada. The sequence goes on along the minus strand of NC_037680.1, from coordinate 105,967,356 downwards.
TATTTTTTGTCAAGCTTACTAGTTGCTTGCCAGGGAAGGATAAGTTTGATACCATCTATTCATGATGGCTGCAAGTGGTGGTTTACATTTTTTATGGAGTAATTTAATTCCAACACCAGTTAGGAGACATTTTTGCATATCCGAATCTCTCATATTTGACTAAAATAAAAGGTCATCTACTCAACCTTTTCCTTTAGCATCCCAGAAACAGCAACCAATTTCCTTTTTTTATTCTTTTTTCTCTTCACAAGTTCCTACCCTAACTCTATTTCTCTGCCCTTTCCTCTTTAAGGAAGCTAATTTTATTTTATTTCATTTTTATTTGTAATTTAAAAAATAAACTTTCATTTTAGGTTTGGGGTACATAGGCAGGTCATATAGGTAAACTTGTGTCATGGGGGTTTGTTGTACAGATTATTTCATCATGCAGGTACTAAGTGTAGCACCCAATAGTTACTTTTTTTCTGCTCCTCTTCCTCCTTCCACCTTCCACCCTCAGGTAGGTTGTCTGTTGTTCCCCTCTTTGTGTCCATGAATTCTCATTATTTAGCTCTCACTTATAAGTGAGAACTTGCAGTTTTTGGTTTTCTGTTCTTGTGTTAGTTTGCTAAGGATAATGGTCTCAAGCTCCATATATGTTCCTGTAAAAGGCATGATCTTGTGCTTTTTTATGGCTGTATAGTATTCCATGGTGTATATGTAACACGTTTTCTTTATCCAATCTGTCATTGATGGGCATTTAGGTTGATTCCTGGTCTTTGTTACTGTGGATAGTGTTGCAATGAACATTTGTGTGTATGTGTCTTTATGGTAGAATGATTCATATTTTAAGGAAGTTACATTTCGTTTAAATCTATCTTTTATTCTCTTATCAAAATTTTTACAGATTAAATAATTGAGCAAAGTTTTGAAATGTGAGGAGTTCTCTGTCCTGGTAAATAGAGAAGGCTTTTTAGGCATAAGGAAAAGCAAGTAAAAAGGGGGTATATAACAAGTCAAATGTGCAATAACTCATAGATTATTCAGTGTAGCTGCAGCGTTACACTCAAAGAGGACGGTTTTAACAGTGGGTTTTAGAGAAGGATTGGTTTCCAAATTAGATGAAAGAGGTTTGGAGTAACCAGACTCTGGAAGGGCTTTAGAGTCATCTTACAAACTTTAGACTTTACCTCCGAAGCAGGGCAGGTTACCTGATGAAATCTGCATTATAAGGGCAATCACCATAGCATTAGTGAAAAAATTTATGTGAGGAGCTGGAGGGCAGTCAGCTGCCTATTGCAATGATTCAGGGGAGATTGCAGTGAATTAGAGATGTAGGCCTGGAGTGATGTAATCTCTGTGAAGAGGCAGAGGAAGGGGCTGCTTTAGGAGACATTTAGAAGCTAAAATCAATGGCGCTAGGTGGTGGACTGGCTGTTGGAGGACAGAACAACAGAGACATGCGGGACAATTTTCAGGTTTTTAGCTCCCGTGATGGGATCAACTGTCGTGATGCCAGCTGAGATACAGAGCATGGAATGGGTAGGCTGAGGAGAGAGATGCTGAGTTCAAAACTAAGAGCACTGTGTTTGAGATTTTTGTGGGACACCTATGTGGGGATAGATGAATATGGAGTTCTGCATAGAGGTCAGAGCTGTGTCTACTTTATTTTATTTTATTCTATTCTATTCTATTCTATTCTATTCTATTCTATTCTATTCTATTNCTTTATTTTATTCTATTCTATTCTATTCTATTCTATTCTATTCTATTCTATTCTATTTTTTGAGATGGAGTTTGGCTCTGTCGCCCAGGCTGGAGTGCAGTGGCCAGATCTCAGCTCACTGCAAGCTCCGCCTCCCGGTTTTACGTCATTCTCCTGCCTCAGCCTCCTGAGTAGCTGGGACTACAGGCGCCCGTCGCCTCGCCCGGCTAGTTTTTTGTATTTTTGTAGTAGAGACGGGTTTCACCGTGTTAGCCAGGATGGTCTCGATCTCCTGACCTCGTGATCCACCTGTCTCAGCCTCCCAAAGTGCTGGGATTACAGGCTTGAGCCACCGCACCCGGCCGTCTTTATTTTTAAAAATTATTACTATTATTATTGAGATGGAGTCTTACTTTGTCACCCAGACTGGAGTGCAGTGGCACAATCTCAGCTCGCTGCAACTTCCACCTCCCAGGTTCAAATGATTCTCTTGCCTCAGCCTCCCGGGTAGCTAAGACTACCAGGCAAGTACCACCATGTCCAGCTAATTTTTGTATTTTTAGTAGAGACGGGGTTTCACCATGACGGCCAGGCTGGTCTTGAACAGGATCCTTACCTCAGGGGATTCACCCGCCTCTGCCTCCCAAAGTACTGGGATTAGGGGTGAAATACCATGCTCCGCCACAGCTGTGTCTTTACAATACAAAATAATACCAGTGAGTATAGGACAGATGAGACTGTTCACCTAAAACAGAGTTTGCTAAAATGCGTGGTCATGGACCACTTATATCAGATGTGTATGCAGTAGTGATACAATTTTCAGAATCCTAGGCTGCCTGCAAGCATAAGAACCTGCACTGCGGCCGGGCGCGGTGGCTCACGCCTGCAGTCCCAGCACTTTGGGAGGCTGAGGCGGGCAGATCACAAGGTCAGGAGATCGAGACCATCCTGGCTAACACGGTGAAACCCCATCTCTACTAAAAATACAAAAAATTAGCCGGGCGCGGTGGCGGGCGCCTGTAGTCCCAGCTACTTGGGAGGCTGAAGCAGGAGAACGACGTGGGCCCAGGAGGCAGAGCTTGCAGTGAGCCGAGATCGTGCCACTGCACTCCAGCCTGGGCCACAGAGTCAGACTCCGTCTCAAAAAAAAAAAAAAAAGCACCTGCACTGATAGGCTCTACATTTTATTCTTATGCTCATTAAATTATAAAACAGAGTAAGAAGAATTTAGATATATAAGGCTTCCTTCTTATGCTTTTTTTCTCACATATGAAAGTGTGTGAAATCATAAGCTTTTATGCTGGAAGATGCAAAGTATTAGCCATCAAGTAGAAGGCACTAAATATAAAGTTAATTAACAGATCTGTATAACCAAATGGAAAAAAAAATATTTGTATTGAAAATAGGTTTTTATTCTTGAGCTTCAAGAAGAAGACACTTTGAAGAAGGTGGTAATTATAGAAGGCAGGATAGAAAGAGTGACAAACTGCTGCTAATTTTAAATATTAGGATGATTTATGCAAGAAAAAAGCAATAAAATTATCTTTCCCTATAAGACACAGTTATAGGTGGGCATAAGAATGTGTGGATTGCCCAGTGGAGTAAGCCCATTGTGGTTTCAGCATTCCCGTCTCTCATAGTGGTACAGAAGATGAGTTGTTGGGATTCATGATGTCCTTCTGGAAGTCAGCCTATAAGGTTAGAGTTTTACCTCCTTAAACTCTGATCATCCCCAATATTTACTGTGACTATATACTTACAGACAGATTTACATAAGTAGTTACATAAAGCTGTTTTATGTATTTGTGTTTATATAACATAATGTAACTTGATGTAACTACATATGTAGAGATAGGCTGAGAAATATGCTAAATGGAAGTAATAACTTGTGATTACATGACTGTGTTGACTTTATGAAGCAGAAAGAAAGAAATTGTAGTTTTCAGATTGCTTAATTTCAATTATCAATTTTTCCTTGGAATATTTTTGGGGGTTTTAGAAAGACAGAGACCACATTTCACACATGAAATAATTCAACGGAAGTTAAAAGAGGATGAGCTGGCCAGGCGCAGTGGCTCACACCTGTAATCCCAGCACTTTGGGAGGCTGAGACGGGCGGATCACGAGGTCAGGAGATTGAGACCATCCTGGTTAACACGGTGAAACCCCGTCTCTACTAAAAATACCAAAAAATTAGCCGGGCTTTGTGGTGGGCGCCTGTGGTCCCAGCTACTCAGGAGGCTGAGGCGGGAGAATGGCGGAGCTTGCAGTGAGCCGATATCGCACCACTGCACTCCAGTCTAGGGGACAGAGCGAGACTCCATCTAAAATAAAAGAGGATGAGCCAAGGTTAGCTTTCAGGGCATATGGAAATTATAAGAAATGTTGAAAAGGAAGTCATAGCTAACATTATTGAACATGCCAATGTCCTGTGTTAAGTGTTTTACATGGACTAATTCGCTTACTCTTCCCCAAAGCTCTACCTAAGGCAGGTACTACCATGATCCCCATTGTGTGGATGAGAAAGCTGAAGTGTAGGGGTTACCCAGGTCTGCAGACTGGTAAGAGTCAGAGCTGGAAGGAAACCTGTGAACGCAGCCATAGAAACCCGCACACTGTAACGATGAGAAAGACAATCAAGAGTGGAAACTGGGTAGGATGCCTGAGGAAAAAAAGAAAGCTAAAGAACTGAAGATGCTTCAAATAAAAGGTATTTGTCCAACAGAAAATTCCACAAGGAGCAGAGGTTAAAAGATGCATCTGATGATATCAATAGCCGAATTGTGCATCCAACTTCGCGTTCTGTGAGGACTCTGCTGTGCATGATCCCCTATGATCACTCACTGACGCTTTATCCATAGACAGACAAGAATACCTTAAGAAGCGGAGAGCATAAAATGTGATTAAAATAATTGAAAACAAAAAAGAGGATGTGGATGTCAAGATCACCTCACAAATAAAAATGAGATGTCAAGATCAGAGGATGGGAAGTAGAAAGGCTTGGGAAAGGCTCAGGAGTTCCTTAAGCTGTTTCTGACAGCAGAAGAAACTAAGGATTTACTGAGAAACTTCCTGGAAGCATCTGGGTGGTTGAAACCTACTGAGAACTGCTTGCTCGTAGAACAGATGGGTTTACTGCCAGGTGCTGGGAAGGCTCCCTGAAGGGCTAAACCAGTCTGTGTTAAAGGATTTTAATAAAATATATGAAAAGGGGGGGAAATGGCAAAGTCTGTAGTATTGCCCACCTTATTTGGGAAAGAGCTATGACCCTTTAACTATGTTGGATCTAGACTATAAAATAGGCTGGGCTCGGTGGCTCACGCCTGTAATCCCAGCACTTTGGGAGGCTGAGGCAGGCGGATTACTTGAGGTCAGGAGCTCAAGACCAGGCTGGCCAACATGGTGAAACCCCATCTCTACTCAAAAATAAAAAATAAAAAAAAATTAGCTGGGAATGGTGGCGGGTGCCTGTGGTCCCAGCTACTTGGGAGACTGAGGCACGAGAGTCGCTTGAACCTGGGAGGTGGAGGCTGAAATGAGCCAAGATCGTGCCACTGTACTCCAACCTGGACTATAGAGCAAGTCTCCATCTCAAAAAAAAAAAAAAAAAAAAAAAAAAAAAAAGGATAAAATGTTTGCAAGCATTTATTGCCCTCAAACCAGCAAGGCTAGCTGGCAGTGAAGTACAAGGCCCAGCGAGGCAATAAATGAATGGGGGAAGGCAGGCTGCTTAGAGACCTGCTTCAGAGAACTAGAGAAGTTGCTACAAGAAGGTTGGGGTTGCCACAAGGCCTCATCCACTTGGATGAGGAAAAGGCCATTCCCAGAGACAGGCATGACTTGAGGGCTACAGGAAAGGTGGGTAAGCACACGTCTGTGTTTGTGAATCTGGCTTTCAATGTCGGGATTTAAGAGGGGAAACTGGGGTCAGATCAGTGGAAGGCCAGGTTTCCAGGACAGTTGCAATCAGGAGCAGAAGGCAATGGGTAGATTAAGCATCAGTGTAGGGGGTTATACGTAATGCCTAATGAAAGCAAAATGTAGCTTCACCTTCAAGATCAATGGAGAGTCACATTCAGTGCAATTCAATGCAGAGTAATCTTTCAGAGGAAAGTGGTAAAAAAAAATGTACAAATAAAATAAATAAAATAAAAAACAAAATATATGTACAAATAAAAATATTTTTTAAAAGTTGGAAGACATCAAGGCATAAGAAAAACCCATTAGGCCAGGCATGGTGCCTCAGCCTGTAATCCCAGCACTTTGGGAAACTGAGGCGGGTGGATCACTTGAGGTCAGGAGTTCGAGATCAGCCTGGGCAACATGGTAAAACGCTGTTTCAACTAAAAATACAAAACTTTGCTGGGCGTATGCCTGTAATCTCAGCTACTCAGGAGGCTGAGGCAGGAGAATTGCTTGAACCCGGGAGGTGGAGGTTGCAGTAAGCCGAGATTGTGCCACTGCACTCCAGCCTGGGCAACAACCCTGTCTCAAAATAAAAGAAAACAAACAAACAAACAAAAAACCCCAAAAAACCCATCAGAAGGCTAATACAAAACTCAAATGATAAAAGAGATAAAGGTAAGAAGGGAGTGTCTGAAAATCTGCAACGAGTAACTCTAGATAGAGTGTATGTGGTCAGGCCATTTAATAAAACTATACAGGCATGAGACTGGGCAGGCATGTAGCAACTTTTTTGGGGGATTCTTAAACATTTATTTTCATAACAGCAGGAATAATCTGTTTTAGAACCAGTTAATGTCCACATTTCCTAAGGAGTAAAGATTTTTTTCTTCTTTGAAGTAATGCCTTTTAATTGCATTCTAATGAGAAGATTAGGAAAAAATAAACAGGAAAAATTTAATCTATTAGGGAGGGATAATGTTTGCAATTTTGTTCGTGTCATCCCCACACCTGATGCAGTGTCATGGACTTGCAGGTAGTTCACAAATGTCTGTAGAAATAAATATTTGAATGAAAGATATCTCAACTATTAATGCATAGAAACATATGGAAATCTGAATATACGTTAATTTTGTTGAAAAATCTGCAGAAGAAAGTAGAGTTAAAAAATTTAGAGTACGTTTGTACAGTTATTAAAAATAAAATGGAAAAGATTAGGCAAATAGAATTATCAGCATAACTCAGTAAAGAAAAACACTGAAATGATTTTATTTAAAGCCAAAACGCTACATCAAATAATTTTAAATTTTATTATTTGTAATTTGAACATATTTCTAAAAACATGCAATCTCAAATAGTTCCTGTTCTCACACAAATTGGAAATCTGGACTAAGTGTGCAGCATTAGAAGCATCCATCAACTGCTGCCCCACTTCCAGCTCTCACAACCTGGTACCAGCAGGCTCAGGCTTGTGCAGGCTGAACCATTGAGAAGCTGGCTTGTACTGGGTTAGTTTCTCTTGTATTAAGAGTGAGGAAGGCCAGGTGTGGTGGCTCATGCCCGTAGTCTCAGCACTTTGGGAGGCCAAGGTGGAAAAATCACTTGAGGCCAGGAGTTCAAGACCAGCCTGGGCAACATAGCAAGGCCATGTGTCTATAAAAAATAAAAGTAAAAATAAATTAGCTGGGTGTGGTGGCATGTGGCCCTAGTCCCAGCTACTTGGGAGGCTGCAGCAGGAGGATTACTTGAGTTCTGGAGATTGAGGCTCTTGTGGGCTATGATCACCCTGCTGCCCTCCAGCTTGGGGAACAGAGTGAGATCCGGCAGCAAAAAACCCATCCCCCCCAAAAAAACAGTGGGATAATAGGGTAGGTGTTAGAGACAGAGTCTGCAAATTCAAAAATTGTCTCCGATCCCAAGTCATGATGCCCATGCTAGTGCTAGCCTTCTGGTTTCCTCTGCCCCTCACTGCAGAGGCCAGTCAGCCCTGAGGTCGCTTCTCCCACACCTCTGGCTTTTGGTCCCATTCTTCTTCAGCTCTGAATACAGCCCTGAGCTTCTCCCCTTAATCATCCTGTGAGGCATTTCTGCTGAGCGGTCCTAACTTCTAGGGCCTCTTACCCTAACATGTAGGCAACACACAATCTCTGACTGGGACACTTTATGGAAGTCCTGCCATTCCTACCCCTACAAAAGGATGTCAACCCAGCTTGGAGGGAATTTTTCATGGACCACTGGCCTTTCTGTCCTGGTGACATCTCCTGGCTCCTTCCCTCACTTGGAGTTCTCAGCAAGGCCCGTATCAGTGCTTATGTGCAGTTTTGGATCACCTTCTAATAGAAAACCAGACTTATTTTAATTCTTCAGGAATCGATAGTTTTTCTAAAATACTGACAGGGAAAAAGCTTTTCATCAAAGATCTAGAGTTCTGGCTGTATTAAACTGTGTATCAGTCAGGGTTCTCCAGAAAAGCAAAACCAGTAGGAGGCTAATATATAATAAAGATACTTATTTTAAGGAATTGGCTCTTATAATTCTGGGAATCTGGGAGCTGGCAAGTTCAAAGTCTGTAGAGTAGGTCAGGAGAGCAATGGCTGTTGATAAGTCAGATAAAATATATTCATTTTTCCACATTCAGTAGGGTGGCTTGTGGAAAATATGTACAAAGGCAACTACTTACAATCAGATATCAAAAGATATTTTGGGAAAAAATTATTCTTTGTTAAGAAAGAAAATTCTGGAAAATATTTTCTCTTAGCTCTCCCAATCTAACTCAACTTGAGTGGTGTTGACAGGAAAAAACATCCATCAAACTAAAAGAGCGAAATATATTAAGCTGTTAATTATATAAAATGTACTTGGTTGGAGGCGGTATAAAGCTAAAGTGGTATGTTTCTATAAACTTAAGAACAGTCTGTAGATGATGTTAGGAGAAACAGAATGTGTTAAATACATAGATTCAGAAGAACATGTCTGGGTCAGTGAGGAATATGAAGATTCAGGTTAGATAAATAGAAACTGTCAAGAGATTCTGTTCTTGAGTTTGCAACATGTAAGTGAGCCAAGAATTTAGTCTGAGTCAGAACAGGTGGGCAGACCTCATGTGAAAACTGGACTGTGTCAGAGTTATTTCTTCTTGCCTCAGGAATAGTATCCTCTTCTCAGGCTAATGATGTATAATGAGAAGAGCCACCTGAAAATGCGGTAATCAGAAACTAAGCAACAACACTGCAAGTTTCCACTTTGGAGATGGGATTTGGGATGAAATTTGGAGGGCGTTGGAGAAGAGACTGTAGGGAAGGATTTGGGTTCCTTTCTACTGAAGAGCATCTTGGGCATGGTGGGCGGCTGCTATTTTGCTGGTCATACACCTGCACAAACCAGCCCAGCCGACTCCTGCTTGCCGGACACTCCCTTTGGGTGGAAGGAGATCCAAGAGGATTAAACAAGACCCTGGATATGAGGCCAATGCTATAATGTTATTTTAGGGAGGAAGAGATCTCTAAAGAGGGATTTGTGACATTCAGAAAAATCAAGGAGCATGGATTTGTATAGCTACACAGGAAGACTTGGAATGATATCATGCTTACAAAAGACTTGTATGAGAAGTAGACAGAGCAGCTGGAGCGCGTGAAAATACTGTCACAGACCAAAGGGCAGAATTTGTTGAGATCTGAGTAAATGAAGAAGGATAGAGGGTGTAGATGTGATATCCAGAGCCAATAGGTTGGACAAAGTCCACTTGCTTGGGGCAGATAATGAGATTCTAACTGACGACAAAGGAGAGAAACTTTTGTTCCTGCCATCTCCAATAAGAAGAATGGTAATAAAACTGGTGTGTTCTATATTTTCATCATCAGAGAAGAAAAAAAGCAGAGGATAGATATGGAAATACTAAGGCCATCTAGGAATTTCTGATGGCTCCTTTTTGTAAGGGTTAAAGGGAGCAGGCTGTATGTGAACTCAGAGTCCCTTTCGGGAATCTTTAAACCGTCTGACCCTGGAAGGGGAAGGCAGGACCAGGATATTGGTGATGAACGAAGCCTCTCTCACTTTTGAAAAAAGAAGAATTCTGCAAACTACACACCAGCAAATCAGATTTCATTCTGGGGAAAGCTTCTAAAATAGAATATTAAACAGATGGCGTGTGAGCAGAGAAGAGGAAGCAGTGACTCACTAGGAAAAGTCATGCCAAACTCATAATCATCTTCTTTCCTCACTACGCTTCTACATTGGTGGAGCAGGAAAAATTGACGGAAACGTTTAAAATGCCTGCCTTGATTTCAAAATAGCATTTGCCAAAGACAAATGATAGCCTGGTAGGCAAAATCATGAAATATTAGCTTGGTATTGGGTCAATCCATTGAAGTTGTGGCCAGTTGAACAATAACTTCCAAAAAAGTATTGACTAATGGGTTGTTGTCAACTAGAGGAAATGCTGAAGAGAAACATCATGTTGTTTGATTCTTGGCTGACTTCAACCCTTTATCAATTGCTTGGCTGAGGACATAGAAGGCCACATACAATTTGCAGATGATACAGGGCCAAGTGACAAGAAGAGCTAATATAGATAGATGAAAGAACTGAGATTCCAACTTATTTTGACATCTAGAACACTAGGCAGAAACCAATAAGATAACATTTAACAAAGACAAATGTATAATTCTATACTTAGAATTTCATGGAAAAAGAATAGAACAGTTAATGATCTGCTCAAATTTCTGACCCCTTAGCCTCTGGACTGTGGCTATAGAATTCACGTATTTTTGCTGATGTGCTCCACTGGAATGCCCCTTAAATTTCCCTGGACTTAGTAGGAATTCTGGTAATCTTTTATCCACATTTTAAGCCATGCTGTTGGACTAGCCCTGAAGTGGTTACTGCAGTTTTCACTTTTACCCATTTATACTTTTATCCACAATAACTCAGTCCTCCCTTCTATCCCAGATCCCACAGCACTGATCTCTAATCTCTTTTTGGATATGTCCCTGAATCTGTTGCTCCACAGATTGGATCTTTGGATCCAATGTTGCTCCATTGTTGGATCTGCAGGCTAGTTGAGAGTATGGAATTCAGTGAAGTCTCCACACTAGCCCTACTTCAATAATTGTCCTTGATCTTGGGTTCTGTTCATGCCATTGTTTATGGTATATAACTTCTAAGTTTGATGTAATATTTGTATGCCCTTCAAGCTCTTTCCTCTCACGGACTGGTTGGAAATGTAGATTTAGGACCAAGGCAAGAAAGTGGTCAGCTAGGTTGAAGTTGAAGCCACAGATGTGCCTGTAATCTGCACAGAAGCAGGTGGAGAGTAAATGAAGAAGGAAGCTGAGAATTAGGGTCTAACAGAAACCAAGAGAGTTGTGGTTAAAGAAAGCCTGCAAAAGACATGAAAAAGAGGACAGGCAGGACAGCAGGAGGTGAACCAGGAAAGCTAGTATCACAGAGGGGCAAAGATGAGTGCAATTTTCAGAAGAAGGAATTTATATCAATAGTGCTAAGTGCTGCCATGGTGTCAAACAGGATTGAGGATCTAAAGTATTTCAGTTAGATTTAGCAAAAGTTGGACCACCAGTGACATGGGCAAATACAACTTCTGGGGGAGAAATGGAGGGAAGTCTGACTGTCAAAGCCGGAGAGGTAAGAGGTTTGGAGAAATGGAGCTGGTGGGGATCACTTACGCATTGGAATAAGGGGAGAGGAATGAGGAGAATAATGACAGTGATAGCCAGAAAGGGAAACCGGGTTAAATGAGGGGAGGGTGTGAGTGTGCACACTTGCTGTTGTTTAAATATGCAACAGGAGTTCCAGATCAACTTCGCCAACATGGCAAAACCCCGTCTCTACCAAAAATACAATAAAAATAGCCAGGCGTGGTGGTGTGTGCCTGTAATTCCACCTACTTGGGAGGCTGAGGCACGAGAATCACTTGAACCTGGGAAGTGGAGGTTGCAGTGAGCTGAGATCATGCCACTCCACTCCAGCCTGGGTGACAGAGCTACACTCTGTCTCAAAAAATGAAACAAAATAAAATAAAATAAATTAAGGAAAAAAAAAGGGAGTGATTCTTTTTCTTTAAATGCTTTAAGCACATTCTTTAAACATTTTAAACACTTTAAGTTGTGCTTCCTTGAACACTGGCTGGTAGAATTGTCCTTTCCACATTTCTTTCCACTTTCTTGTTTACTTTCTGCTTCTTGAAGTTCATCTTTTCCTCCCTCTGCCTCTCAGAACCCGAAACAGTGTTGAGAATGAGGTAAGGTATAACAGGGGTGGTATGGCTAAGGAGTAATGAGAAGAAGGTATTTCTCCCTCCTTGCCTGAATACAGAAGTTCCCGATGAGAAAAAAAAAAAAATAAGATACTTCTTAGTGTGGCTTTATGAATCTGTCCCATATTTTGTCATCAGTACAGGTGTTATTTTGCCTTTTTATTAAAAATGTTACTACCTTTGAGGCCTGTTTCCCTTTTAGCCCATTACCCGATGTTCAGTTGAAATTTTGCTTTCTTTATTCAACATCTATTTATTGAGTCTTTGGTCTATAAATATGTAGTCACTGATGACCACCGTGGTGAAAGCAGGGCAGCCACATTTCATGGCCCCATCAATACATGTGTCAGGAAGAGATTTGAGTACAGCATTCCGTCGATCTGTGATGGCTTAAGTGGTAGGAGAAAAGACCCAAGAACTTTTATGGCTGTGACCTGTTGGCTTCTGGCCAACCCTTCTTTATTTATCTGATAGCGCAGTCAACCAAGACTCCACGTATCGATTGTTCTGGGTGTATAGCTTATCCTGCAAAAGCCCCTGGTCTAGCTCAATTTCATTCCACTATTAGTTTGGAATGCAACCCCTATTCTATGCTTTACCCGGTGACCTCTAACCCTAGTCAGTGCGATTGGTGAACTCTACGCTGGGTCCTGGAGGAACCAGAACCACAGAAAAATTAGAAGGGAAGGCAGACTGGGCGTGGTGGCTCACACCTGTAATCCCAACACTTTGGGAGACCGAGGTGGGTGGATCACCTGAGGTTAGGAGTTCGAGACCAGCCTGGCCAACAAGGTGAAACCTCATCTCTACTAAAAATACAAATATTAGCCAGGTGTGGTGGCACATTCCTGTAATTCCACTTACTCAGGAGGCTGAGGCAGAAGAATCGCTTGAACCCGGGAGGCAGAGGTTGCGATGAGCCAAGATGGCACCGTTGCACGACAGAGAGAGACTCCGTCTCCAAAAAAAAAAAAAAAAAAAAAAAAAAGAAAGAAAGCAAGGCAGATAATCTGATCTCACTGCACATATGAATAATCTGGTTATTTCTCCTTTTGGTGGGGGAAGAAAGCCAATTGTCTAGTCACTTCCCCAATTGGCATTCACAGTTCTGCTGCTTTCATAATCCTTGGGGTAAATGTAAAAACTATTTTTAAGTTCTGCAAATTTTATTGCTTGATGGAATTACTTTCTTTTTTCCCCTCCCCCTGTAACAAAGCCTTTAGCAAAACCCTTCTCTACAGGGCTGGGTACCACCAACAAGTATCTATGTAAGAAAAAACACAAAAATTAAGTGTAATTTCTATGGCTTAAAGACTCATCTGGGATCTTTTCTATGCACATATTTGTTTGCTGGATTTGCTATGCTTCCTCTTGCCCTCACCAAATTGATCAAGAATCATCTTATTTAATCTTCTGATTTCATTGCTGTATACTTAAAACAGTCATTGATCAGAAGTTCTCAAAGCATCAATTTATTGAAATTAATTTTAGTAAAGACACATTTAGTAGAAGAATCAAATAGAGGCACTAGTGTGCTTATGACGTTGTAATGACGATGAAAAATCTCTGCCAATAACAATAACTCTACAAACTTTCAAAAGTTTATGTTGACAGAAGAAGAAATGACTTGATATTTGTCGTATCAAGTCAATAATATAAAATTTCCAGGAGGATTTGTTAGTGAAAAAGCAATTTCAACATTTAACCATAATGCACAAACTTTATCTATCTGAGGAAAGACATGGTGAAGTATCACAGCAAGAAGAACAACAACAGCAACAATAAAACCACACACACACACACACACACACACACACACACACACACACACAAAAAGCGGATCCCTGTTTATCCAATAATTCTAGTTAAGGGGTAAAATCTCATCGAAAGATGTCTTAGGTATGTTTGATTCAGCCCTTCCCACCATCACACTTAAGGATCACATGGGCTGTGTACATATGTGTACAGAGGCAAATAGTAGTGAGAATTATCTGAATTTGGTTTAAGCTGATGAATGTTGAAGGGCCAGAGGGCTCAGTTACTCACGCCACCTTGTCCCTATTTCTGCTCTACCTTCTAGGAAGCCCTTTCTGGCTTAACAGAAAAGTAACAAAGTCCAAGTAACATATAAACCATCACTATCACACTTATTTGTCATTATGTGATCTTTGTGTGTGTGTGTACTTTTGTTTGTAGAAATTTAGAAGTTTGTCACAAAACTGTCCCATATGTGACCTTTGATCTGGGTGCTTTCTTTCTCTATCACTGTAATTTGGAGGCACTGCCCAAAGTTTAAACATCAGTCAGAATTCCAGTTTCCTGGCCGGGCGCAGTGGCTCACTCCTGTAATCCCAGGACTTTGGGAGGCCAAGGCAGGCAGATCACCTGAGGTTAGGAGTTGGAGACCAGCCTGGACAACATGGCAAAACCCCGTCTCCATTAAAATTACAAAAATTAGCCGGGCATGGTGGCACATGCCTATAATCCCAGCTACTCAGGAGGATGGGATAGGAGAATCGCTTGAACCCAGGTGGTGGAGGTTGTAGTGAGCTGAGCCTGTGCGACAGAGTGAGATGCTATCTCAAAAAGAAAAAAAAGAATTTCACTTTCCTAAGTGTATTTACTAATATAGAGAATATACAGATACACCTTTTAAAATAGCAAGTCAAGGTTAAATATATAGAATGTAACTTCCAAAGTTGATGTTTTACACCCTTTACAAACATTTTATAAGTAAATAGATAATGTAGGCTCTTTGTTTCATTTCTGATGATTAATATTGTCTTCTTTATTCCTTTAACCTTAACATGGTTTGGGTGAATTATAATCCAAGCCAGGCCAGATGGCCTTGAAAGTTTCTCCTCTTGTGTCTGTTTGGATTTCCATCTTGTGGGACATCATTTCTGATTATGTACTCTATTTTGCTGAGTCAGAGAATGTATATTTTCAAATTCTTTCATCTCTTTTTTGTTGTTGTTGTTGAGATGGAGTCTCATTCTGTCGCCCAGGCTGGAGAGTAGAGGCACATCTCGGCTCACTGCAAGCTCCACCTCCCGAGTTCACACCGTTCTCCTGCCTCAGCCTCCTGAGTAGCTGGGGCTACAGGCGCCAGCCACCACCACGCCCGACTAATTTTTTTTTTCTTTATTTTTCAGTAGAGACCGGGTTTCACTGTGTTAGCCAGGATGGCCTCAATCTCCTGACCTTATGATCCGCCTGCCTCGGCCTTCCAGAGTGCTGGGATTACAGGCGTGAGCCACTGTGCCTGGCCAAATTCTTTCATCTTTTATTAGGAGGATTAAAATTTTGCTTCTTTGTTTTTTGTTTTTCTTAGCACAGGTATTTTAGGCACTGAATTAAGTCTGATTCTAGAGGGTAAAATCTAGGGGGAAATGGGGTCACAGTAACTAAAAATAACTATGAAGCCAAATTACACAAAATCCTCAATAAAGAGCCACCATGAAGAGCCATTGACAGCTATTAAAAATTAGATGGTTGTTATTTTACTTAAGCTACTTTATCCAAATGGGAACTAATTCAAACACCTTTTTTCCCTGTCTTTCAGATGTTGAAATAAAGATTGTAAAGCTTAAATACAATGCTTTTAAAGAATATGTTTTAGTGTGCTTAGCCCAAGATAGAGAAGAATTTACCTATACAGAGAGCTTTAGGCTCGCTGAAAAAATTGGTTTTGATTGGACTTATTTCTATAATGAATAAAGATTCTCTGGACTTCGGCAGAAACCAGCTAGTTGGTCAGTGATAGATGACAAGATCCACAGAATTTCTCATATTTCTCATGTGAACCATTTACCTGTTTAGTATAATCAAATAATACATTAATGTTTCCAGCAAGGAGATCACTTAGGACATTCATGAATTATGCAATTATATAAGCTTCAAACATAGTAAACTAATTTTGGCTAAGGGATTTGGACCTCATTGACCTGTGAATGATAGTTCAGACTATTTCTTCTTCATTTTTCCTTTTTCTTGTTTTTTGTTTGTTTGTTTGTTTGTTTTTTGTTGTTGTTTGTTTTTGGTAGGAGTGAGTTGGGGAGAGGAGGTAAAAGGGTAAAATTCTGTTTAGAGTTCAGGCTTCTTAATTTTAGTCTATGACATTGAAACCTTTTAACATTTTTTTTATGGTGTATGGGTAGAATTGTGTCCTTTTTAATATTCACATAATGAAGTTTAACTTCCAGTTGCCCAGAATGGGACCTTATTTGGAAAGAGGATCATTGCAGATATAATTATTTAAGATGAGATCATATTGGAGTAGGGAAGGCCCCTAATTCTAATATCATTATAAAATGGAAAAATGTGGACACAGACATGTGCACAGGAGGAATGCCTTCTAAGCGATACAGGAAGAAAATGCCCATCCAGAAGCCAAGGAATGCTTACGGCTCCCAGAAGCTTAGAAGGAGGCCTGGAACAGATCCTTTCCTATCATTGTCGAGGAAGTATGGACTGCTGATACCTTGATTTGGGGCTTGCGGCCTCTAGAGCTGTGAGAAAACAGATTTCTGTTGTTCTAAGCCAACAAGTTTGTGACATTTTGCTAAGGAAGCTACAGGAAATGAACATAGCTAATAACAATCAAAATAGGAGGAATTACTTCAGGATTCAATTCACTTTCATAGGAAAATTGTGACATTCATTCATTTTATAATTCTTCCTTCCTACCTGTTATGAACTTAATTGTATGTTTCCAAATTCATGTTTGAGTTCTTAATGACCCGTACCTCAAACTGTGACTGAATTTGGAGATAGAGCCTTTAAACAGGTAATCGAGTTAAAAGTAGGCTGATAAGGTAGGTCCTAATCCAATTTGATGTCTTTGTAAGAACATGAGGTCAGGAATTCCTTATATATTTTGAACATTAACCTTTTACCAGATATATGACTTGGAAATACTTTTTCCCATTCTGAAGACTGCCTTTTAATTTTGTTTATTATTTCTATTGCTATGCAGAGGCTTTTTAGTTTGATGTACTCCCACTTCTGTTTTTGCTTTTATTGCCTGTGTTTTTTGGTGTCATATTCAAGAAGTCATTGCCAAGGACGACATCCAGAAGCTTTTTCTCTATGTTGTCTTCTAGGAGTTTTATGTCTTCAGGAGTTTCATGGCACATGTCTGTGTCCACATTTTTCCATTTTATAATAATATTAGAATTAGGGGTCTTCCCTACTCCAATATGATCTCATCTTAAATAATTATATCTGCAATGATCCTCTTTCCAAATAAGGTCCCATTCTGGGCAACTGGAAGTTAAACTTCATTATGTGAATATTAAAAAGGACACAATTCAACCCATACACCATAAAAAAATGTTTAAGTCTTTAATACACCTTGAGTTAAATTTTGTAAGTAGTGTAAGATAGGGGTACAATTTTATTCTTTTGTGTGTAAATACCTAGTTTTCCCATTGAAGAGACTACACTTTCCCATTGTGTATTCTTGGAACCCTTGTCAAAGATCAGTTGACCATATATTCATGGGTTTATTTCTGGATTCTCTATTCTGTTCCATTGGTCTATATGTGTTTTTAATGCCAGTACCATACTATTTTAATCCCTGTAGCTCTAAAATCAAATTTTGAAACCAGCAAGTGTGTGCCTTCAACTTTGTGCTTGTTTGAAATTGCTCTGGCTATTTTGGGTTTTTCATGGTTCCATATAAATTTTAAGATTATTTTATTTTATTTCTGTACAAAATGCCATTGGGATTTTGATAGAAATTGCATTACATCTGTAGACTGCTTTGGGTAAGTACATTTCAACAATTTGAATTCTTCCAATCCATGAACATGGATGTCTTTCCATGTATATATTTATGTCTACTTTATTTTGTTTCATTGATGTTTTATATTTTTCAGTATGCAAGTCTTGCACATCCTTAGTTAAGTTTGTTCCCAGGTACTTTATTTTTTGGATGCTATTGTAAATGGAATTTAAAACTTATTTTCTTTTCAGATAATTCATTGTTAGTGTATAGAGATGCAACTGAGTTTTGTATATTGACTTTGTATCCTGCAAATTTGCTGAATTTATGTATGGCTTCTAACAACTTTTTTGTAGAGTTGTTAGGGTTTTCTAGATATAAGATCATGCAGTCTGCAAACAGAGATAATTTTACTTCTTCCTTTTCAATTTGAACGCCTTTTATTTATTTTTCTTGCCTAATTGACCCTGAAAGTCCTAACTGACTAGGACTTCTAGAACCATGTTGAAGAGAAGTGGCAAATGTAGGTCTCTTTATCTTGTTCCTGATCTTAGAGGAAAAACTTTCACTTTTTCACCATTGGGTAATGTTAGTTACGAGCTCTTCATATATGACCTTTATTGTGTTGAGCTAGATTCGTCTATATCTAATTTGTTGGGTATTTTTAAAAGGGTGTTGAATTTGGTCGAATGATTTTTATGCATCTATTGAGATAATAATGTATTTTTCGTCTTTCATTCTGTTATGTGGTATACCACATTCATTGATTTGCATATGTTGAATCATCCTTGCATCCCAGAGATACATCCCACTGGATCATGGTATATAATTCATATTAAATATGATGTTGAATTCAGTTTTAAGGTTTTGTTTAGGATTTTTTTTATCCCCGTTTATTGGGGATCTTGGCCTGTAGTTTTCTTTTCCTGTGGTATTTTTGGCTTTGGTATCAGGGTGATGCTGGCCTCATAGAAAGAGTTTGGAAGTGTTCCTTCTTCTATTTTTGGAAGAGTTTTGGGATGATTGGGATTAATTCTTCCTTAAATGTTTGGTGGAATTCACCTGTAAAACCATCAGTCCTGCGCTCTGCTTTGTTGGAAGGTTTTTAAAATTATTATTACTGATGTGATCTCCTTATTTGTTATTGATGAGGGTGTGGAGAAAAGGGAATCTGTGTACACTGTAGTGAGAAGGTAAATTGGTGCAGCTACTGTGAAGCTTCTTCAAAAACTAAAAATAGAACTACCATATGATCTGTTGATCCCACTTCTGGATATATATCTAAAATAATTGAAATTAGGCTCTTGAAGAGATGTCTATCCTCCCATGTGCATTGCAGCCTGAATCAAAATAGCTAAGACATGGAAGCAACCTAAATGTTCATCAAGAGGTGGATGGATAAAGAAAATGTGGTACATTCACAATGGAATATTTTTTAGCCTTAAAAGAGAGGGAAATCCTGCCATTTGAGACAACATAGATTCATCTGAAGGACATCATGCTTAGTGAAGCAAGCCAGACACAGGAGGACAAATATTATATGATACTACTAATATGATGAATCCAAAGTAGTCAAATTCATGGAAGCAGGGAAAGGAGTGACAGCTTCCAGAGGCTAGAGTTGGGGGAGATATTAGTCTAGGGGTACAGAGCTCAATTATACAAGACAAATATGTTCTAGAGATTGATTGTACAGCAATATACCTATAGTTAATCATACTGTATTGTATACTTAAACATTTGCTAAACGGGTAGATCTTATGTTAAGTGTTCTTATCACACATAAAATAATGATACAATAAATAAGAGATAGTGGTACAATCTCGGCTCACTGCAACCTCTGCCTCCCGGGTTCAAGTGATTTTCCTGTCTCGGCCTCCCAAGTAGCTGGGATTACAGACGCCTGCCACCACGCCTGGCTAATTTTTGTATTTTTAATAGAGACAGGGTTTCGCCCTGTAGGCTAGGCTGATCTTGAACTCCTGACCTCAGGTGATCGGTCCACCTCAGCTTCCCAAAGTGCTAGGATTACAGAATGAGATCCATCTCAAAAATAAATAAATAAATAAATAAATAAGAGGTAGGAGGAAACTTTTGGAGGTGATGGATAGGTTTATGGATAGATTGTGGTGATGGGTTCATAAGATAAATATATACTTAGCTCCAAATTTATCAAGTTGTATGTTAATTACAGCTTTTGTATGTCAAAAATTAATTTTAAAAATTTATGATGTTATGATAAACAAGTCAAAAATAATAGGTAGAGAAATAGACAAATAATGTAATAATATATCAGTTCAATGTGCAATAATAAATACCTATTAACACTGAAAATTAAAAAAAAATTAACACTGTTTTAAAAAGAGGAGATTAGACTATACAGAGAGATACCAGAGAGGCATACACACAGAGGAAAGACCGTGCGAGGTCACAATGAGAAGGTGGCTATCTGTTAAGCCAAGGAGAGAGGCCTCAGGAGAAACCAAATCTGCTGACGCCTTGATCTTGGGCTTCCAAACTGTGAGAAAATAATTCTGTTGTTTTAGCCACACAGCCTGTGGCATTTTACTAAGACTTTCCCAGCAGTCTAATCTCCTACCTATATCAGCTGTTGATTGGTCTTATCCGTTAATTAAAATGTGTTGAGTTACAGCCAGCATATGACACATTTGGACCATACTTAGAATGAACTGAAAATTTCGGACTTGGAAACTTATTTTTTCTAATCAATCTATGTGAATGATTATCCAGTCATGGTGGCAATTAAGATATCTATTTTCAATGAAACTAATCTCCAATTCCACCCTCATCCTTTTCCTCTCATGAAGACACAAAATTCCTTGTGTAGAGTAATGATAGTTGTTTGTAGCACTAGCATTTTTTGGTTTACAGAGAGTTTTACTGTCTGCACACCTGTAATCAGTCAGCTTTCTTTTTAGCACTTTTATGAGCATGAGGGTCCGCTGTTTGGAATTTCCTGGTCCACAGTAGCTGATGAGTATAGTCCTCAGCCATCGATGTGGGGACAGTCTGTGGTGTGTCGGCATGAACAGGCCACATGGGAAAACATCTTACATCCATGGACATCAGTGCCTTACATGACTGCTTCAGCCCTTTGTCTCCACGGTCTTAAGCCAGAGTGGTTCACATGCTGGGTTAGAGTTCACCTGTATTCCAAAGAAACTAAATATTCACTTTTGGTCTCCAATTTTTCTTTTGATTTAGCACATGCCTACAGAAGAAGGAAACCCCAAGAAATTTCTCCACAGTTGTAGAACATTTGCAGGTTTGGGGATATCAGTCACCATCCCCAACTCTTAGGTATCTAGCACAGGTGACCCTACGCTTCTGACACAGCTCCACTTTCTCTTCTATCAGCTGCACATTCATCCTAACGTTTAACTGCCTGCTGTAGTCTGTCAATACAGTCCAGCATAAGTAAGAATAAAATATCTCCCAAGTGTTTCACAAAACACTTAAATCCCATATGTCAGTTAGATCACCCTGATGCAAGTAACGGAAGTGTACTCTGTTTAAACTAAGCACAAATAAATTATAGGGAAGCTGTGGGAAGGTGACAATATTAAACAAATAAAAAAATAAAGCAACATGGAACAAAGCAACCTCAATGACTAAAGAACTAGACGAAGAAAGAAGAGAAAACACGTGACTCTGAAGAGTCTCGGTAGTAGAACTATGTGAGTACCATCAGGCTTTGCTGCTGGAATTCATCAGCTTCAACAAGCTTTCTTGTCTCCATCACTTTCATCTGATTCTAACTCTAGGAAAGGGTTGGGCCTCTGACCTATATTGGGTCACCTGCCTGCTCCTTGTCTAGAGAGCACAAGACACCTTGAGTAACTGTTCCATCCAACTGTATTCAATGAGGTGGAACCCATTCCCCAAAAGAAAATCAGAATGTCATTTTCCAAAGAAGGTAGAGAAGAAAATTGGCAGCCCAAAGGCAACAAATGGAAACATGAGCTTCTTTATTATGGCAGAGTTATATGTGAGCATACAATGTTAGTTTGTGCATGGTTTAATTAGTGCACATCCCCGAGATTGTCCCAGTCAGTGCTCCTTTCCAGCTGGCAGCTGGTCCATGCACACTGTCCTAGGGACAGGAAGTGTTCCTTCTGCTGTGCTCTCTCAACAATCAGTTAGCTGGTCTCAGAGACCACGCTGGATGCTCCACTCCACGAATCTGGCCCTGAATTTGTGGCAGACTAGTTCTGAAGCATTTTGAGATCTTTTGGCACAATGAAGAACTTGTTCGTGTAAATATTATTATTAATAGTCGTTATCAGAAACAAGGAACATCTTGATAGAATGAGAAAAAGAGGAGGAACCATCTCTGCCTGGGTGCCAAGTAAACAGCTGTGTGGAGCAGACATGGATCTCTGAGCTGCCAGACATGCAGGAAACTGCTCTTCACTGTTTGGGTTTTAGCAGAACTTTCCAGGAGATGAGATGGCAGAGCTCCTGTGAGGTTCTAGGTGCTGGAACATGAATCCATGTGGTTTAGAAAAAAGCAAGCTTTCTCCTTAGGATAATTGTGTTTGCAAAGACTCCCAGGGACAGTGGTGACCACATTCTGTCCTTCTGAGTTTTCCAAATGAGAATGTGTGTTTCTGTGGCAGAATATATTAGCTCTCTTTAGGTCTCCCAGTCAAGGGAGGGAGTCCAAATGGAGGGAGGTTCATCCGGGAGTGAGAAGCATGTGAAGTCACAGCAAAGTGACCTTTCCTATTATGAATATAGCAATCACAAAATCTAGTCATGTGTAAAATGACACCTTACTAGTTATTGCACTATTGCATAATGTTTAAATGATTCAATACTAAAAGAAGAAATGCAGCTATATTGAGTAATAGCATGAAACAAAACCACAATATTCAGCGTGGTGTTCATGGTGGATTAATCATTTCCCTATTGAGGAAGTTGTGAAGGGAACCAAGAGCTTTATGGCTGAACCCACGGAGATGGGGGTACTTGCAGAGGAAGGTGTTGCCAAGAGTTACATGTAGTACTGGTGTAACTTTATGATTCCATGCCATGGAAGGGGAGAATATATAGAGCAAGAAAAATAAAAGAATATATCTCTAAGAAGACTATGCCCTTTTCTGCTCTAAGCAACATGGTTCTACTTGTATGTACCAGCAAACCATGGGGCGTGGAGTGACGTCCATGGAGACTGGGGATGTATCCAGGGAGTATCTGAGGGACAAGGATAGCACAGAAAGTGAAGTTCTGGGCAAGCTGGAAAAACTGGGCTTTTGATCTTGGAAGCAGTATTAAAGGCAAAGTTGAGGTGCTGAAATCCAGGAAAATAAATTTTCCATTGGCCATCTCTTTCTCCACCCCTGTGACATTTAATAACAGAGATTGTCTGGTGAGATTTTTCAGGTTCAAGCAAATTATGTACTTATTGTTATTGATCCCAAACGTGTGGAAAAAATTTATTTTCTTAGAAGGGCAATATTGGCCTCTGTTGCCTAGCACAGATCTGATTTTTGTTGTGTGAAAAATTTGTGTATTCATCAGGGTTCTCTAGAGGGACATAACTAATAGGACATATGTATATATGAAAGGGAGTTTATTACGGAGAACTGACTCATATGATCACAAGATGAAGTTCCACGATAGGCCATTTGCAACCTGAGGAGCAAGGAAGCCAGTAGTGGCTCAGTCCAAGTCCTAAAACCTCAAAAGTAGGGAAGCCGAAAGTGCAGCCTTCAGTCTGTGGGCGAAGGTCAAGTGCCCCTGGCGGAAAACTGGTGTAAATCCAAGAGTCCAAAGGCCAAAGAACCCAGATTCTGGTGTGCAGGAGCAGGAAGCATTCTTCCTGGATGAAAAGAGTAGGAGAAAGATGAAGGCCGGAAGACTCAGCAAATCATCTCATTCCACCTTCTTCTGCTCGCTTTTTCTAGCTGTGCTGGCAGCCAACTGGATGGTGCCCACCCAGACTGACAGTGGGTCTGCCTCTTCCAGTCCACTGACTCAAATGTTAATCTTTTCTGGCAACACCCTCACAGACACACCCAGAAGCAATACTTCGCATCCTCCAATCCAATCAGTTGACACTTAACATTAACCATCATAAGGAGAGAGCGTCTCTACCAACCTGTCCACACACTTCTAGAACAACAGCAATGGGGCATGCTTGGATAATACATAGAAATTCAAGTGATTTCTAAGAGGACACAGCCCCTAAACTATTAGGCTGCTTTTTCTCCCTGAGTGAGAAAGGCTGGAGCTCAGCCCAATGGAATGGATATTGTATGGGGAGAGTAGAGAGTTGAGTGACAGAACTTGGAGGGGAAATGTTCAGAGGAAGTACAGAAATGTCTAATGGAGAATTTTATTACATTTGTCTCTAAATCCTCTTCCTCAAATCTTCCTGAAATTTTCAGTAGAATCAAAACGACTTGTCAATATACTGTGTGGTTGGATCTGTTTGGAAGATGGAGCAATGGGCTGCTGGTCTCATGGTGGAGGGGGTGTGTGTGAGGATGTGTGGGTGGGGAAGTAGCAGGGAAGTGGAAGGTACACATGAGAGACCTGTCACATCCATTACACCATTTTAGCCAGATGTCACTCTGTGCCTAATGCCGTGTTGAGCCCTTTCTATGTGTTATTTCATTTAATCCTCATGACAATCCAAGATGGCAGGACTAGTGTATTTTCTATTAAATCCATGTCAATGCCTTCCTCCTTACACAAGAGGCCATGAGCTTCTTTTGGGCAAGGATAGTGTTAGTGTTTTATTAATCTTCGTATCTTAGTCATTCAGGTATCTGGCGCATGGAAGGGACTTGTGAATATTTGTTCAGTTGAACTGAACTGAGAAGGGGATATGATTGAAGACATAGATTGAAGCTAAACTTTAGAGCCTTCATTGATAAAGCAAGTTTGTATTTAATCTTTCATTATTAGAGTGACTGAAGATGAAATAGTCTGGGTCAACAGTATGGGAGGTTTTTGATCAATGAAGTACATCCTACTTGTCTTGACTGATAAGCCCCTAGCAGGTAAGAGTTAGGTGGAAAGGAACTCAGCTCTTTGTCTCATGAATATCCTCTTGACATGTTGTTTTTGATGACTGGTTATGAGGTCAAGGGCCAGTCAAGGGTGAAACTCCAGAAGCTAAAGTTTCTTTCGAAGCTGTCCTTTGGTTTATAAAGTGAGTACAACAATGCTTATTAAAAGTCTGAGGAAAATTGTTATTTTATAACATTAAAATATCTACAAAGAATAAAAGATTGGTTGTCAATTGATATTAAAGATTATTCTTGTGGCCATTAGAAGAAGGGAAAAGTTTAATATATTTCTTTAGATTCATTTTCTATTGTGAAGTTTTCTTTAAGTCTCTATTTCTCTTGTCCAATTCGGTAAGAATAGAAGAATAATAGAACTGCAGAAATCACCAGTGAAGGAGAAACATGATAATCACTATCCCAAAGTCTTCTAACTGCAGGGTCTGCTAGATAGCAAAAGGATTCCATAAGCTACTTTCAGTTTTTCTAAGAATTTAGCAGAACCATATATTTTCCTAGGATAAGATCATGCAAACTAACCATGTTAAGCTTATTTGCCTTTGGCAAGTATTTTGTCAGCTTAATGAGCCAACTTTGTCCATCTTTTGCTGACTGGAAGCTGTGATTAGCAGTTACATATGTCTTTGAATAAAAAAATAAGAAAACGTGAATTATTAGTTTACAAGCAATTCTTTTGTTGAAAAATATTTTCAAAATTATTCCTCAGGAAACATGCAAAATAAAAAATACCTTTGAAAAGGATTATTGGGAAACTATATCATCTATCCCTCTTACTTTTATTGATGGGGAAATTGAGGTCTGAGGGTTAAGACAGCCCCGCCAGGAGTTTTGGATCTCTCTTACCTCAACATTTATTTAATCCTTCTTGATGCCTCAGATTTTTTTTGTTGAGCTGTTTGAAAACATATCTTCCCAATAATTTTAATTTCATATGAGGAAGGTATATTTTACAGATTCTGTCCCTGGGATCTGCTGCTTTTAGTTTCCCAGTGAATCAAAGGAAATGCATACCCTTTTATTTTTGGCACAACAAGACAGGTGATTACAGGATACCTGATTACACAGAACTGTGATTATGTGGTTGAGGTGACAACAAAAGAAAGCCCACAGTAGTTTGCTGAACTTGGCAGAATGTCCATTAAAAAATCATTACCAAGGCTCCGTTTGAACACCTTGGTATCCTTGTCCCCCTCTCATGTTCTCACGTCATTATCATGGTCTTGCTGCTATGGCTCTCTGTTAGCTCCACTGCTTCCTTTGGAGGACACAGGACTTGACACAGGACACAGGGGAGGACTTAACAGAGAAAGCAGAGACTGTTTAGTAACCCCTCAGCCTGGGCAGAGAAACCTCAATGCACTTTTAAACATTCATTTAACCAGTATTGCTCCAGTAGAGTGAAAGAAAATATTGAAGAGAAAATATATGCTTATTAAAGGAAGCAAATTGCTGTTATTTGAATCAAAGGAAGGAACACAGCCAGCCTGCATTTCAACAAGACAAATCTCATGAAAATTGTGGCTAATTCTCGAAAATGGAATGTAGAATGTGGTAGATACATTACTGGTGTCTGCAGTGAAAGACTGACGCATGTAAAATACTGACCTTTTGGAAAATGACATAGAGATGCAAAAATATTAAGAATTTGTTTTTCAAGCTATTTGCTTCTATTTTGGTTGAAATAAGATTAAGGCCTGTGGCATGAAACAAAGATTTGGGAAAAGTTGAAGTAAGTGAAATACTATGGAAATATAACATTTAGGTGTGGCATTCTTTCTCAAAAGAGAACATACATAGCTATGTCACCTCCAGAACTCAGTGTATGGAAATTTTAACAACAGGAGCACACAAAGAAATTTTCTATGAGGAAAATATTTTATCAGCCCATCTTCTTTTGCTTTACCAGTGTGCCATGAAATAAAGAGAGTCTGTCTTTCCAGCTGGCTCACCATAATCATACCTCATGCCCCAAGCCATGGTCACGTTTTAGCCAAGTCTTGTGACATCAGTGGAGATTTGGCCAAGGTGGAGCTTTGTGTCTTCTTTTCTTACTTGGCTTTTTCACTTGGAATAGGAAGTTAACTTTTACAAGTAATTGTTAGACTAAATTTAGGCAAGTTGAAGACAGCCAGCTTCATCTGCTCATTGACAAATCAATGGGGAAAATTCTTCCAAGATGCACTGCAAAGCTACCCTGCCCAACTGTGATCGAAGGAATCAGTGTTCCTCCTCTGCAACACATGCCACCCAAAAGGCACCCAGCAAGAATAAAGGCAGAGGGTTGACCTACCCTTGTTCTATCTTATGACGCCCCAAAGATGGTCTTCGGTCTTTAACAAATTTGGAGCTTGCTACTTTTTCTTTTAGCAATCGTACCATTTTATGCACTTTAAAAGCTATAGACAGAGTCCTATTTTTTTTTTCTTTTAAGAAAACACATATGATGCAATCTGGAGAGTATACAAAAGAACTCATTCTTAAGGTCTGACTATTTTGAAATTTTGTGGTCAGGCACAGTGGGTAATTGCTGTAATCCCAGCGCCTTGGGAGGCTGAGGTGGGAAGGATCACTTGAGTCCAGCAGTTTGAGAGTAGCCTGGGAAACATAGTGAAACACTCCATCTACAGAACTAAAATTTGAAAATAAGCTGGTGTGGTGGCACACACCTGGAGTCCTAGCTACTCAGGAGGCTGAGGCAGGAGGACCCCTTTAGCCCAGGAGTTTGAGGCTGCAGTGAGCATCACTGCACTCCAGCCTGGGTGACAGAGTGAGACCCTGTCTCAAAAAAATAAAAATAAAAACAAAAAAAGTTGTGTTGTGAGCCTTCCTGGAGCAGATGCTGGTATACAGAGTCCCAAAGCTTCATCCTCCAGACTGTGGAGGCTTGTTTAAGGGCTTGCAATCTTAGTTCTTTTTGCAAAGGACATTCAGAAGAATGCAGATATTCCTGCACTCTGCGATGGCTAGCTAGATACAGCCTGTAGTGCCCAGATTCAAATCTTCTCTGGGTGATCAAAACTTAGCCTTAGTGTCTTAGGGAAGCACCAGGTGCTTTTCAAGAGGCAGTGTGCTCAATGGTTAAGAACACAGGCTTCAAAGGTAGAGAGCTGTGAATCTAGTTACTTGTGAATCTAATGATGTAACCCTCAGTAGATTATGTTGTAATAAAAATTGTTAACATTTATTTAGCATCTTTATGTCTTTCTATGCACTAGTCGTGTATGTGTGTGTATGTTAAATATAATTTCATTTATCCTCACAATATCCCTAAAAGGTACAAAACACTATAATAACCTCCTTTATATAAATAACGCAATGGGTTCACAGAGCTTAAATAACGTGCCCAAAGTCACACAGCTAGTTTGTGGCAAACCCTGGGTAAAGTCCATGTAATCCCATGCTGGAGGGGATGCCCTTATTCACAGCATTGTAGTGTCTATAGTGCGCTACTCAGAGTGTGATTGGAGAAGTGAAGGCTGTTGTTTATAAGGTAAAGAACTTATAAACAAATCACATCCCTAAGCACACTACTTAGTTTATCAGACATTTCTTTCTTCATAGTAAGGATTTCTCAGTAAACGAAGCAGTGCATTGATTTGCATTTCTACACATGCTTCCTTAAAGGTTGAAAATCAGCCTTCTGAGTCCATCTGGTTGAAGTTGAGTTTCTCACCTCTTTTCTGCCTCCACAAATTGTTTTTTACAAGGTCTGATTCAGAAATCTCAGAGGGAGGAAAGAATAGTTGGGTTAAGAATGCTAGAAATGGAAGAGTCTGGAAACTTTCACAATACTATTTCAATACTACACTGTCGTGATTATTGTAGCATTATAGTTAGTATTGAAGCCAGGTATTGTCAATCTTCCACCTTTTTCTTCTTCTGTATTGTTTTGGAAATCATGGTTTTTTTTTCCCCTCTCCAGATAAACTTTAGAATCAAATTATCAATGTCCAGAAAATAACTTGCTGGGATTTTGACTGAAATTGCATTGAATCTATAGCAAGTGTGGAAGAATTAATATCTTGACAATACTGAAAGTTCCCATCAATGAACATGAAATATGTCTACATTTATTTAGTTCTTCTTTGATTTTTTTCAACACAGTACTGTTTCTGGTAAGTTCAATATGAAGCATTATTTGAAAAACTTTTTAGTATATTTGCTTATTTTCTTTTCCTCTTCAACAGGAAAAAAATTCCCCATAATAGAACTCTCTATCACTGTGGGAAGAATTTCCATACCTCCTCCTTTTTTTTTTTTTTTTTTTTTTTTTTTGCCTTGAAAGCCACTGGGGTAGAACTAAAACCATGGATAATAACCCTTTGCTTACTCAAAGGTTAATTTTTTAAAATATGAGAATGACTTGAAGGTATGTATTTTAATATTTGTCACATGGACTGTTATTTTCACACTTACCACTTCATATCCCAGTTTCCCAGTTTTATACTTGGAAATATACAGATGCCTTTCATACATGTTAGGCTCTCTTTATCAACCAAGTTAAAGTTGTCATATTATCCTATTGTGCTATAAATACAGAAGTAATTTATACATGCTGATATCCATCTATAGCTTAAGGAGTGGTTAGAATGAGAATCTCCACATCTTTTCTGCATTAGAGCCACAGTTGCACTGAGAGTCTAGCCTAAATTTCCCGAACATCTGAAACAGAAAGGAGAGTTAGCTGCTTAACAATCACTTCAAATTCATACAAAGACACTATAACTGCTTTAAGTTATCATTTATTTTATGATTTCCATGTGAGTTAATAACTAACAAAGCCTCTAAATTGTATTGTGGACAAAGTGACCCCACATTCACAGGAACAGACAAGTATCTTGAAAATGCTTCTTTCTATGAATCTGACAATATTCACTTTAGCTCCAAGATCAAACACCCTGGGGAATCACTCTCAAAGAATAACCTAATATAATTTTATGTGTGTGTAAAAAGATTAATTAACATCAGCAGGCCTGGCTGAGCATTCTCGGGACAGCTCATCTTCAGTCACAGGGACCCAGGTAATGCTCCAGGGCTACACTGCCCAGTACAGTAGGCATTAGCCACACACAGTGACTTAAATTTGAATTAAATTAAATTCTTTCCTTCCTTCCTTCCTCCTTCCTTCCTTCCCTCCCTCCCTCCCGCCTTCCTTCCTTCCCTCCCTCCTTCCTTTTTCTTTTTCTTTCTTTCTTTTTTTTTTTAATGAAGTATCACTCTGTCGCTCAGGCTGGAGTGCAGTGGCGTGATCTTGACTCACTGCAACCTCCACCTCCTGGGTTCAGGTGATTCTCCTGCCACAGCCTCCCAAGTAGCTGTGATTACAGGCCTACACCAACATGCCCAGCTAATTTTTGTATTTTTAGTAGAGACGGGGTTTTGCTATGTTGGCCAGGCTGGTCTTGAACTCCTGACCTCAAGTGATCCACCCACCTTGGCCTCCCAATGTGCGTGGATTACATTGGTGTGAGCCACCAGGCCCAGCAAATTAAATTAAACTCCCAACATGTAAAATTCAGTTCCTCAGTCACACTAATCACATATCAAGTGCTTAATAGTCACATGTGCCTAGCGGCTACCATACTAGAGAGTGCAGAAATAGAACATTTTCATCACTACAAAAAGTTCTGTAAGACTGGGCTGGTCTAGATTAGTGGTTCTTAAATGTTGCTTTGCTGAAGGATCGCCTAGGAATCTTGTTAAAGATGCAGATTCTTACGTTAAACTAAAAAGTTCACGGCCAAGGAAACAATCTACAGAGTGAAGAGACAACCATAAAATGGGACAGAATATCTGCAAACCATACATCTGATATGGGGTTAATAGCCAAAATACATAAGAAGCTTAAACAACTCGAGTGAGATGACAAATAACTCAACTAAAAATGAGCAAAGGATATGAATAGATATTTCTCAACAAAACAGATGCAAATGGATAACACTTATGTGGAATAATGCTCAAAATAACAAATCATTAGAGAAATGCAAATTAAAAACACAATGACATATCACTTCAGGCCTGTTAGAATGACTGTTACAAAAAAGATGGAAGATATGTTGTAGAGGATGTGGAGAAAAAGAGGTCTCTTGCACACTGTTGGTGGCAATGTAAACTAGTATATCTATAATGGAAAACAATACAGAGTTTCTTCAAAAAATTAAAAATAGAATTACCGTATAATCCAGAAATTCCACTACTGGGTATCTGATGTCCCACTACTGAGGGGACTTCAAAAGTTTTGTGGAAAAACGGAATAGTTAAATATAAATATATATATATATTTTTATATATAAATATGCGTGTATTTATATACACATATATACATATATATGTATTTATAGATATTTAAGGTAAATATATATATGTAAATTTTATTTCTCTGCATAAGCTCCGTCAAAGTCAAGGCACTCTTGTAAGCAATGACACAAGCTATTCAGTCCATCAAGAATTGAAGATCCTGGCCGGGCGCAGTGGCTCATGCCTGTAATCTCAGCACTTCGGGAGGCCGAGGTGGGAGTATACCTGAGGTCAGGCGTTCGATACCAGCTTAGCCGACATAGTAAAACCCTGTCTCTACTAAAAATACACAGAAAAAAATTAGCTAGGTATGGTGGCAGGCACCTGTAATCCCAGCTACTTGGGAGGCTGAGGCAGAAGAATCCCTTGGACCTAGGAGGCGGAGGTTGCAGTGAGCCAAGATTGCATCACAGTACTCTAGCCTGGGTAACAAGAACAAAACTCCGACTCAAAAAAAAAAAAAAAAAAAAAAAGAAAAAGAAAAAAGAATTGAGCATCCTGGAAATTTAGTAACCACATCAATGTAGTATTTTGTGTATTATTAACTGAAGAAAAGTGGGGCTCGTTAAAGATTTTATCTGATTAGGAAACAAAAAAGTCAATAGTAGCCAAATCACAGCTGTAAAATGGATGCCTAGTGACTTCCCATTGCAACACTTACAAAGTTGCCCTTGTTTGATGAGGGCAATGAGCAGACACATTGTCATGATGGAGAAGGACTCTCTGAGGAAGCTTGCCTAGGTGTTTTTTTCTGCTATTGCTTTGGCTAACTTTCTCAAAACACTCTCATAATAAGCAGACATTATTATTATTGTTTTGCCCCTTTAAAAAGTCAACAAGAAAAATGTCTTGAGCACCCCAAAACATGTTGCCATGACCTTTGCTCTTGACCAGTCTACTTTTGCTTTGATTCGACCACTCCCACCTTTTGGTAATCATTGCTTTGGTCATGCTTTGTCTTCAGGATTGTACTGGTAAAGCCATGTTCCAGTTCTTTGAAGAAATGCTTCAGGATCTTGATCCCACTTTTCTAAAATTTCCATTGAAAGAGCAGCTCTTGTCTGCAGCTGGTCTGAGCACAACAAACTTGGCACCCATCAAGAGGAACATTTGCTCAACTTTAATTTTTCAGTCAGAATTGTGTAAGCTGAGCTAATTGAGATGTCTATGATGTTAGCTGTTATTTCTGCTGTTTATAATTGGTCCTCTTTAATTAGGGCACAAACAAGATTATTTCCTCACAAATTGATGTGAGTGGTCTGCTGCTGTGGTCTTCATCTTCAATATCATCTCATCTCTTCCTAAAATAAGTTTTCCATTTATAGACTGCTGATCTCTTTGGGACATTGTCCGCATAAACTTTTTGTAAAACATCAATGACTTCACTATTTTTCCACCCAAGCTTCACCATAGCTTTGATGTTTGTTCTTGCTTCTATTTTAGCAGAATTCATGTTATTCTGTGTTAGGGCTCTTTTCGAACTGATGTTTCATCCTTTTTAGTGCCTCAGAATAGATCTTGTTCAGACATGTTATAACAAGTTAGCATGAGTTTATTTTGGTGCAAAAACAGTTGAAGTCCATGGATAGTTTTTCATCACACACGTTTTCCATGAACTTTTTTTTTTTTGAGATGGAGTCTGGCTCTGTTGCCCAGGCTGGAGTGCAGTGGCGCGATCTTGGCTCACTGCAAGCTCCACCCCCCGGGTTCACGCCATTCTCCTGTCTCAGCCTCCTGAGTAGCTGGGACTACAGGCACCCGCCACCACACCTGGCTAATTTTTTCTATTTTTTAGTAGAGACGGGGTTTCACCATGTTAGCCAGGTTAGTCTCGATCTCCTGACCTTGTGATCTGCCCGCCTCAGCTTCCCAAAGTACTGGGATTACAGGTGTGAACCACCACACCCGGCTGTGAACTTTTTGAAGAGCCCCTCATATAAAGGAAATGAAATCGGTATGTCTAAGCGATGTCTGTGCCCTCATGTTCATTACATTATTCATGATAGCTAAGATATGCCAAAAGCCTGAGTGTCCATCAATGAATGAATGAATAAAGAAAATGTGGTATATACACAGTGAAGAATTATTCAGCCATAGAAAGAAAGAAATCTTACCATTTGTGACAACATGGATGAACTTGGAGGGCATTATGTTAAGTAAAATAAGCCAGGCACAGAAACGCAAATACCACAGGATCTCACTTAAATGTGGCAACTAACAAAGTTAAACTCATAGAAGTAGAGAACAGAATCTTGTTCAGATTGGTAACCATAACATGGTTATCAGGGCCTGGAGTCAGGGAGGTTGAGGTCATATTGGTCAAAACACAAAATTTCCAGTTAGAAAGGAGGAAGAAGTTCAAGTGATCTATTGTACAACATAGTGACTATAGCTAAACAATGTAATGTATTTTTGAAAATTGCTGCCGGGCGCAGTGGCTCACACCTGTAATCCCAGCACTTTGGGAGGCCAAGGCGGGTGGATCACATGAGTTCAGGAGTTCAATACTAGCCTGGTCAACATGGTGAATCCCCGTCTCTACTAAAAGCACAAAAATTCACTGGGCATGGTGGTGGGCCCCTGTAATCCCAGCTACTTGGGAGGCTGAGGCAGGAGAATCACTTGAACCCCAGTGGGGGCGGAGGTTGCAGTGAGCTGAGATCGTGCCACTTTACTCCAGCCTGGGTGACAGAGAGAGACTCTGTCTCAAAAACAAAAATCAAACAAAAAAAAACAAAATTGCCAAGAGAGTAGATTTTAAGTGTGCTATGACAAAAATAAGATAATGCATATGATAATTTGCTTGATTTAGCCACCCCACAATCAAAATAACATGAACATGATAATTATATTTGTCAATTTTTATTTGTCAGTTAAGAAATAAATAAATGTTGAAGAAAAAAATATGCAGATTCTCAAATCTTTTCTCAGTTGATCGTAGGTGAGGCCCAGGAATCTGCATTTGTAACAAGCGCCCGTTTCAGAAGCAAGTGGTCTACCAACCAGATTTTGACAGACATTATTTACTAGGGTTAAAAATATTTGTTTCTTTTTGAAACAGTTTTTTTTTTTAAAGTTCTAAGCAATCATGGATTAATATAATAAAAATGAATTGCTTGGTAAGTAAATATTTAAACATAAAATATAAAATATAAGCCCCATTTTTTATTAGACTTAAAAGACATAAAATTGCTCTGCCAAACTGCTCTACAAGTATATGAAAATTCTTACTCTCAGTTTCTAGACTTGCCTGTTTATGGACCACATTTGTGGTAGTAATTGCTTGAAAAATTAAAGGACTTGCATCAATAAAATAATAGACCCATGCACAAATGAAAGGGAACTCAGTGATTTGTATTTGTTTTTAGTAACCTCACTTTTTTTCATTAAAAAAGATCTGAGTCCTGTGCACATCACTACAAATAAAGGCTTAGAAAATGGTGTATGGGCTTATTTGCTTGTCCTGACATGAAAAACAACTGAGTACCCAAGTTTTATTTACAAAGGACTGAGGGAAAAATTATGGGAGGAAGAATAAATGATAGTGACAGTGAAGGAGAACAAGATTAATGCCTGAGGACTCCAGGAGAAAAAAAAAAGGAAGTGAAAAAATAAAGTCGGAAGTTACTGGGTGTTACTACTGAATCTAGTCATGATATTGGCACAGTCACTGATAACTTTCCCATGTCTACTAAGTGTCACTTTGACCTTAATTCTCTGAGGATGGTCATAGTTGATGTTGTCTCTTTTCCTTAGCACTTACTGGGATAACCTATATCCATCTCTGAGGACAAATAATCAGGCATCTGTGAGGAGGATTTTGAAAGTAAAGCTACTCAATCTGTCATTTGTGGACGTTATGGAGAGCAGAGCTATCCTCTCTGGTGGGCTGAGATGAGAGAGTCTGTATGAACCAGTACACCCAAAATAATTAATACTTAACTCCCTAATGACTTCAAAAATCAGTAGTCAAATCTCCCATTTGAGTGGAATGTTCAAATCAGAGTCAAAAATCTCACACACTGCTAATTTTCATTATTTCCTTTTCAATCTATTTTTCCTAATTCCCTTGTCATATAACTGTCGAAGAAATCTGGTCATCTGTTCTACAGTGTCCACATTCTGAGTTTTGTTGATTGAATTCCAATGGTTTGCTTAAAATGCTTTTTTTCCTCATATTTTCTACAAAATGGTGGTTAGGTCTAGACCAGCACTGTCCAACAGAATTGTAATTCAAGCCACATATGTAATTGCAAATTTTCCAGTAGATACCTAAAGAGAGTACTAAGAAACAGATGGAATTAATTTCATGATAGCTTTATTAAAGATAACTGACATAGAACAAACTGAACATATTTAAAGTGTGCAATTTGAAATCATCACCAGAATCAAGATATTGAATATATCCACCACCCCCATGAAAGCTACTTGTGACATTTGTGCATAAGTCTTTTATGAACACAATCTTTCTTTTCTTTTGGGTAAGGACCTAGGCATGAAATGACTGGGTCATACAGTAGGTATAGGTTGAAGATTTTGGAAAACAGCTAAACTCTTTTCCAAAGTGGGTGTACCGTTTGACATTCCCACCAGCAGTAAGTCAGATCGATTTTAATATTATGCAGCATTTTAACTCAGTATATCCACAATATTATCATTTTAATATATACTATATTGAAATGTTATTAATAAAATATTTTACTTTTTATACTAAGTATTCCCAATCCCATGTGTATTTTACCCTTATAACATATCTCAGTTCAAATTAGCCACATTTCAATTGCTTAGAAAATACTGTACAGGGCCAATCTAGATGCTTTATCTGATTGCTGCTTTTTTTTAAAGACAAAAATGCATAATTGTGGGTGTTTGCTTCTATAGACAAGCCTCTGGTATCTCCCTTTTGTGATATTTAGTTTATTTCATGGATGCAGATGCTGACGAACTGATTTATACCTAATAAAGCCTTCATCAGTATTTTATGTAATGCTTTAAGCAGAAATTAATTTTTTTTCTAGATTCATCATTTCTTTGAGGATTGAAAAATGTTATTTCTTCTTTATTTATTAGCTGAAATGCTTGGAAAACAACAAAAAACCCTTAGCCACATCAACAATTTGTTTATCTTAAGTATAGTTTGTGTAGGTAAATCAAGAGAAATGCTCAATTCTTTCTCTTTATTTACCAATTGTCATTTTTTGTTATTATTCTTTCTAGCTTTATTAAAGTATAATTGACAAATATAAATTGTACATATTCAAGGTATACAATATGAAGACTTAATATATGTATACATTGTGAAATGATTACCACAAATAAATTAATGAACACATCCATCATCACAATTGGTTACCATTGTGTGTGTGTGTGTGTGTGTGTGTGTGTGTATGGTAAGGACACTTAAATATTTACATTTTTATAATTATAAATTGATCCTCTAGCATCTTCCAAAGGAAAACAACAAGGAATTTAAAAAAATGTATCTTTATAAACTCATGGATTTCAACATGTTTGATGTGTAATTATTTAATTGTTGATGTTCAAGTTGTTCCATCTTTGGACAGTGAAAACTTTTCCAAATTAGTTCCTATGTCATTTGGATACAAATGAAGATTTTCCGATAGCAATGTTGTCTTCTGGTATGACAAGATGTTCCAGGCTAATCTTGTACATTTCTTTGATCAGCCATCTCCAAGGAGTCCTGGTTACTCCAGTTACAAATGGTATTTAGGGACCACAATCTGAACACTAGAGGTGTTCATTGCTACTAAGATGATAATCGTTTCTCGGTTTTTGAGTAAACGGAACCAGGAAATGTATATTTTTTCCCTAAGAAAAAATACGTCACAATACCATACAAATTACTTCAAATTCAATTTTAAGATATAAGACTTAAGTTTAACCTCTTTGATTTAGTGTTTTTTTCAGTGAAATTTTGCTTTATCCACTTATGTTTCTTCATTCTCCCTGTCAGAAGACTTTAAGAAGGGTTCTGACATATCTTTCATTTAAAAATGTAAGCACTTATATATGTGTGTGTGTTTGTGTGTGTATTCACTGTCTCTTTTTTTTTACATAAATGGCACCACAGTATGCATATTGTTCTTCACTCTTGCTTTCTTGCAATGTATCCTGGAGAACACCATAGCTTATAGTCTTTTACAGATGTATAGTATTTCATTGTGTGGATATACCATTGTTTATTCACCAATCCCATATTAATAAGCATTTGAATTGCCTCCTTTCTTTTTGCATTACAAAAGCACTATCATAAATAACCTGTGTATGTATCTTTTCATATCTTGCCAGCCAGGATATCTTTGAGATGGCATCCCAGAGGTAGGATTCTTGGGTCAATGGCCATATGGATATACAATTTTGGCAGATGTTGCCAAATTCCTGTACACAGGGATCGTGCTATTTGCATTCCCACCAGCAAAGCACAAAAATACTTGTTTCTCTACAACCTCATCAATGTATTATGAAAACATATTCTATTTTGCCAATCTAATAATGACAACTGATATCCTCATGTAGTTTTCATTAGTTTTTTTCTATTAAGAGCAAGATTGACCATCTTTTCACATTTTAAGGACCATTTACATTTTTTTTTTTTTCTGTGAACAATTCGCTTCTATATTATCCTGTTTGGTGTTCTTTGAATTATTGCTCTTTTTCTCTATTTTATAAAAGGTCTCTATACATTAGGAATATTAACACTTTTCTGTGGTTAATTTTCAAATCTGTTTCTCACATTTTGTCACTTATCAATAAACAATTTGCTTACAAAACTTTTTGCTATAAATTTTTTCTAAAGATACTCTATCTTGTCAAATTTATAATTTTTTTCTTTTCTTTTTTTTTTTTTTAGTTTTTTAAAATTATACTTTAAGTTCTAGGGTACATGTGCACAACATGCAGGTTTGTTACATATGTATATATGTGCCATGTTGGTGTGCTGCACCTATTAACTCATCATTTACATTAAGTATATCTCCTAATGCTATCCCTCCCTCCTACCCCCTCCCCACAATAGGACCCGGTGTGTGATGTTCCCCTTCCTGTGTCCAAGTGATCTCATTGTTCAATTCCCACCTATGAGTGAGAACATGCGGTATTTGGTTATCTGTTCTTAAGATAGTTTGCTGAGAATGATGGTTTCCAGCTGCACCCATGTCCCTACAAAGGACACGAACTCATCCTTTTTTATGGCTGCATAGTATTCCATGGTGTATATGAATTTTGAATCATAAAATTTATCCTGTAGTGAAACTGATTCATATTTTCCTCCATACTCATATAGATTTTATATTTTACATATTTAAATCTCTCTTGTATTTTACATATATCTTAATATACCAAAAAAAGAATAAATCCAGTTTTTATCTTTTTTCCATATGGCTACTCATTTATTCAAGTACCACTTTTTAAAAAGTTAATTATTTCCCCACCAATTTGAGATGCTATCCTTATTGTACACTAAATTTCTATATACATTTGGGTCTATTTCAGGATTTGTTGTTTTGTTCTGTTGGCATTTTTGTCTGTTTAAGAGTCAATGCTATGAGGCTTTATAATATGTTTTAATATATGCTAAGGCTAGACTTCTCTCCTGGCCTTATATTTTCCCAGAAATTTTCTTCCTATTTTTTTCAAATGATAATCTAACCTCTAATAAATATCAGGATGAAAAATATAAACCTACACACTAAATTACTTGTCCACCATGATTGACATAAAAATTATGAGTTTTTAAAGTAGGATAAATATGGGTTGAAAATGTAGGCAAAAAACTTTCAGGAAATTAGAAGCAGAATTAAAAAGCAGTATAAATGATATTTTTAAAAATCAAGAAGGTAAAAATAAAGACATACCTACAACAAATTACTGAATGAAAAATTAAATATCAAGCTAATATGTCTACAGAAGTCAAACAAATATAACATATATAATACGTATAATAATACTTATAATACTATTTATTTACTAATAAGTCTATGGTAATAACAGGTTCCAGATTATTTGAAAATGCAAAAGAAGGAAAATGATATTAAAATATTAACAGGAATAGTAAGTAATATGTCAGTGAACTATAAAGAGCAAGAAATCAAAGTAAATATCATTAGATAGGAACTAACAAGATATCTTAAATTTCATAGAGAATTATTTTATATTTGTAAAATTAGAATAACTAGTAAATAACTGTAGTACTGAAACTATGATCCAAATAATATAGCAATGACATTTATGTGTCAAAAAATGTTTAAAATATGTGGAGAAAAATGACATAAACTTGATAGAAATGGGACATTTTGATTCTAAAAGTCATTCTGGAAGAAAAAGTAAGGGAACAGAAAAATTAAATAATTACAAAGTAAGATTAAAAGACATATTACACTTTGTATTGTTAAAAGCAAGAATATATTTCTCCTGAAGCATATGTGAATAATAGGCCAAATATTCACATATATAAAACAGTAATAAATAATTTATTGTAATCTACAGTAGTATAATATTGTCTGATTGTAATGCAATAAAAATAGAAATAGATAATATAAACTTTAAATATTTTGACAACTCAGGGCCAAAAATGCTTTCTAAATAAGAATATGCTTTATAGAATTATGAAGAACATTTTAATTAAAATGTATGAGATGTATAAAAAGTATAATTAGAAAAAAATTATTGCCTTAAAGGCTTTTAGCATTCAATAGTAAACATATTTAAAACTATTTGTCCTATATGGGAATCTTAAAACAATAAAATTGCGACTTATAGTGAACAAACATTCTTATTAGAGGATGGGGTAAGGGAGATAAACTATAAAACCAGAAATTATCTAACCATTGTAATCAATGAGTAACTGAAGCAAAATTAGAAGTTGGAAAGGGAATAGCACATATAGATTTAATATTTATTACCTATGGTAATAAATTTTGAAATTGTATATGCAGCAGACAATTGCATTAAAAAGAGGGATATGAACAGATAACTTATAAAAGAAATACAACTATTTTAATATCAGAAAAATGTTCAATTTCAGTTGTGACTAAAGAAGTGCATGATAAAATAATAAAGCATTTTGCTTTTAAAGTGGTTAATAGAGTTGAATGAAAATATCCAATGCTAATGATAACATGATATTTTCACATTTTGCTGCTGACTGTATATTTTCACAATCTTTTTTGGAGACAATTTCGTAACATGTACTAAGAGTTATAAAAGTATTCATATTGTTTGCATAATTCTTGGGGGGTATTTTTAAGATTAAAACACTTTGAGAAATTGGGGGATGACTATTCTTGCACTCTTTGCTGGATTTACGTCAAGGTAGTTGTAGGAATTGCTTAAGTGGAAAAGGGATTCCGTATAGTCACTCGGGAACTGGCTCAAAGGACAGTTTGTGGTCGGTGCCAACCCACAGAAAGGGAGTGAGCTCAGATGATGATAAAAGAAAGGCCAGTGCCAAGACTCAACCCAGGGATGAAGAGTGCAGGTCTTACGAGTAGAGGAGACTTTAGAACCACCACATTGGGCCATTTTCCCTACGTGAGCCCTGGTAGATGGTAGTCCACAGCCTGTGCTTTGGAGACTGACTAGCAAGGTTTGAATCCTGGCTTATTAGCTCTGTGTAACTCTGTATAAACTTACTGTGATTCAATTACCCCTTTCATAAGGTAGAGGTAATACAGTGCCTGGAGTTGTTGATAGGACTAATGAGATAGTATATATCAGATATGCACAGCTCAGTGCCTGGCACAATTTGACCACTAGATAAACCTTGGGTCTTGTTTGTTGCAATATATCTGCCAGAGACTCTGGAGGTCTGGTTCTAGCCTACCACTAACTAGCCAGTTGAGTTTTTACATATCAGTTAATCTTTCAGAGAGTTGAACTGGATTAGATGGTCTCTCAGGTCCCTCTAGACTTAGAAATTTGTTGATGAGACAGTCCTGTCTAGCCTAGTGCTTAAGAACTTGAACTACTGGAGCCAGACATGCCTACATATGAATCCCAGCTATGGGTTTTGCTAGCAATATGATTTGGGGTATATTATTTAATGCTTCTGTGCCTCAGTTTTATCATTTGCAAAATGGGACTCATAAGAGCGCCTACATCATAGGATTGTTGTGAGGATCCAAGAGATGCTAGAAGTAAGATGCAGAGCCAAGTGGCTTGCAAAGATAAGGGTTCACTAGAAGGTAGGTTGGTGTAAAAGCAATTGCAGTTTTGCCATTAAAAGTAAATGTAATAGCTGTTAGGTTGGTGCAAAAGGAATTGGGGTTTTGCCATTAAACTGCAATGACTAATAGCTATTATTATTATGGTTTGAACATGGTTAGAATGATACTGCCACAGTTTCTGGGCATTGGTAGGGACATTAGAAATACAATCATTCTGATTTCAAACATTCTATCCATTGTCCACATGAACTATAATCTGTGCTGAGAATTCAAATACTATTTCACAGTAAAATTTCTTGCCACTAGTTAGGTACAGAATTCTGAGTAATCCCAATACGCTTTGATTTTTGGCCCGGAAAATAAGGTTACTCTTCTTAGCAATCACTCGCTATGTATTTAAACCATGGCTAGAGGACAGCCAGATGGATGTTAGGTAGAAATGAGGGTCAAGGATGATAACATCCTATGGAAAATATGACAGGATAAATGGAACTGGACTCACTAATGGAACCCATTAGGTGGAATCCCACTGAAATGGTTCATGTTTGAAATTATCCAGTTCTAGGAAAACTTGTTGGGACTGATACTACCACCACTAGCAGTATAACAGTGATGTTCTTGGCAACCAAGGATTCATTATTTTATGGCATGAGATTTCCTCTCTGCCTTCTACCAACATATTAGGATATAAAATAACTTCTAATCTCACTCCTTAACCTTATGTACCATATTTGGTGTTGGAGATCCCCAAAGGGCAAATCACACAGCTACTCCTATTCTGAAAATAGATTTGAATGATGGCGAAGAAATGTGAAACAGTCATGGGCCTTAAAGAATACCATTAGTGTTATCGATGTACCACATTATATACTTTTAATAGGATCATTAGCCAAATAATAGAATACTAAAATTTTAAAGCTTGAGCAAAGCTTAGAGGTAAACGAATCCAAATCATTTATTTTACAGATGAAGACAATGAGACTGACAAGTGAAGTGACTTTCTCAAAGTCACTTGGTGCTGCAGTGGCAGGGCTGGGGCTGGTATCCAGAGCCAGACTCTGCACACATGCCTATCCTTACTGATGCTTGAAGACCATAAGCTTTCTTACATTTCATGAGGACAGCACAGGATAGTGATTATCTAGGGAGCGAGAAATGTTTATGATGTTTATAAATTCATGTGAAACATATTGTAGATTAACAAAGCAAGGGCTCTTTCCTTATCCACTCTTACAATATTAATGAGCCTTTCAGTGGGTGGAGGAGAATCTCAGAATTGCAAAATGATGGATATCAGCCCTGAAGCTAAATAGTGAAAGGCTCAGGAACTCACTAGAGACTAAAACTATAGAAACATTTCCACTGTATCCCTTAATTCAACACAATGTTCTAAAATCAGATTTTTAATTCCATTGAAAAATTTATATATGAGAGAAGGAAAGAAGAAAACATTGACTCACTGTAAGTAGCCCAAAGAAGCAAGAGTGACAGCCTGCTGACTACAACAATCGCAGTGGGAACATGGAGTGCCCAGTGTTTAATGTAGGAGAGAATAGGACCTTCCATTAAAATATTCAAAATTTTAAAAATCCAGAACATTGTATTTATGTAAAGATTAAGTGGGACTGTTTCTGCGGTTTTAGTTTCCTGTGAGTTTTTGGAATGAAAATTGAACTCAGGTCTGTCTGACTCTGGAGGCTCCAGGTTTCTTACAGGTCTCTTTTCCTGAAAAAACTTATAAGAGAAAGATGAGTAGGAGCCAGCACAACCTCATCAATGCACCGTGACCCGGAGTCAAGGCCCCGCTGATGCTCATCATCTCCCTCCTTAGTTACTCATTCTAGGTTCAATTCAACCTCGGCTAGCAACCTAGCTGATGTTAGCGGTTTACTTGATGAGGTGACCTGGGCCACCATCATACCTGAAGGGAGCTCAACTCCTGGTCACCATGTCCTTCTCAGGCCATGACTGCTGCATTTATTTATTTACTGTTATAACAGGGCAGGGGAGTTCTAAGAGACACCCGAGTGTATCATATGAATGTCGAAATGAAGGCCTCCCTGCCTGTGCATATAGGAGCAGACCTACGTCCTCTTCATGATGCAGGTCAATGACCCCTGCAGCAGAATCAGCGTTTTTCTTGACTGCTGACCTCCCAGCATGTGAAATCAGAAGTAACTGGGCATAGCTATCATTTAAATAAAAAATAATTTTTAAAATAAACTCTTTTGAGGTATAATTTACATGAAATTAAATGCATGTGCATTAAGGGTACAGCTTGATGAGTTTTGACTCATCACCATCAAAATTAAAATCAGGAATATTTCCATTATTTCAGAAAGCCCCCTCATGTCCACTTGTATTCAATTACCACCTGCCCCCTGGGAATCCCCACCTCCAATCCTAAGAAACTACTAATCTTCTTTCTGTCACTATGTGTCCATATATAAGCTTTGCCTTTTCTAGAATTTAAGATTAATGGAATTATATAATATGGAGTCTTTTGTGTCTAGTTTCTTTTGCTCAGCGTCATGTTTTTAAAAATAATTTTAAGTTCCAGAATACATGGGCAGGATGTGCAGATTTGTTACATAGGTAAACGTGTGCCATGATGGTTTGCTGCCCCTATCAACCCATCACCTAGGTAGTAAGCCCCACATGCATCAGCTATTTATCCTGGTGCTCTGCCTCCTGCAGCCCCTCACCCCCCAGACAGGCCCCAGTGTGTGCCGTTCCTCTCCCAGTGTCCATGTGTTCTCATTGTTCATCCCTCACTTACAAGTGAGAACATGTGGTGTTTGGGTTTCTGTTCCTGCATTAGTTTGCTGAGGATGATGGCTTTCAGCTCCATCCTGGTCCCTCAAAGGACATGATCTCATTCCTTTTTATGGCTGCATAGTATTCCATGGTGTACAGGTACCACATTTTCTTTATCCAGTCTATCATTGATAGGCATTTGGGTTGATTCCATGTCTTTGCTATGGTGAATAGGGCTGCAATGACCATACGCATGCATATATCTTTAAAATAGAATGATTTATATTCCTTTGGCTATA
This sequence comes from Theropithecus gelada, assembly GCF_003255815.1. NCBI lineage: Eukaryota > Metazoa > Chordata > Mammalia > Primates > Cercopithecidae > Theropithecus > Theropithecus gelada. The sequence goes on along the minus strand of NC_037680.1, from coordinate 105,923,175 downwards.
TGCCCAGTAATGGGATGGCCGGGTCAAATGGTATTTCTGGTTCTAGATCCTTGAGGAATCACCACATGGTCTTCCACAATGGTTAACCTAATTTACACTCCCACCAACAGTGTAAAAGCGTTCCTATTTCTCCACAGCCTCGCCAGCAGCTCTTGTTTCTTGACTTTTCAACATTCTGACTGGCATGAGATGGTATCTCATTGTGGTTTTGATTTCCATTTCTCTAATGGTCAGTGATATTGAGCTTTTTTAAATAATCAGCGTAATGTTTTTAAGGTTCATCCATGTCATTGCATGTGCTTGTGGCATGTTCCCTTTTACTGCTGAGAAGTATTCCACTGTAAGGACATACCACAAGATGTTCAACTATTTACCTGTTGATCAATGCTTAGGTTGTTTCTAATTTGGCCTATGATGAATAAAGCTGCTAAAACTACTTGCGTCTTTGGGTGGACGTATGTTCTCATTTTTCTTGGGTAAACACCTAGAAGTGGAATTGCTGGGTCATATGATAAGTGTATGCTCAACTTTATAAGAAACTACCAAACCATTTTCTGAAATGGTTGTGCCATTTTATGTTCCAAGCAGCAATGCTGAAAAGTCCCCATGAGCTGACTCTTTCTTTTTTCCAGATTCTTAAGGCAGAAGCTTAGATAACTGATTGTAGACATCTTTTCTTTTCTAAATATAAGTTCTAAATTCTTCTCTGAATACTGCTTTTGCTGCATACAACATTTCTGATAGGCTGGTGTTTATTATTATTTAACTAAACATATTTTTAAATTTTCTTCGTGATTTTTTCTTTGAACCACAGATTATTTAATAGTGTATTGTTTACTTTCTAAATATTTGTAGATTTTCCAAGCCATCTCTCTGTTACCCATGTCTAAGTTAATTCTGTTGTGGTCAGAGACCATATTTTGTATGATTCCAATTCTTTTAAAATTATTAAGACTTGTGTTATGAAGCAGCATATGTTCTATATTAGTGAATGTTCATTTGCACTTAAAAAGAGTGTGTATTCTGCTTTTGTCATGTGTAGTGTTTTATAAAAATCAATTATGTTAAAATAGTTATCTTGCAAAGCAGAGGTAGATGCATCTTTCATGAGCAAGGAAAGCAATACTTCTTTCAATAGAGGAGTAGGCCACTTCTCAAGGTGCAGAGAGGTCAAGGAACCTGGGAGCTCAAGATTTCCAAAGGGCAGAAACCTGTGTTCCCAACCTAAGCCTCGAGGTTTCACTCGTTCCCAATAAAGGTTCTGAACTTGCCACAACACTTACTGGACTGATGAATTCAATCTTCTTGGAGCTCCACTCTCTGTATAATGAATTCCTGGACCTGATCCTCAGCTTTCTCCCCCATTTAGCTGCAGGAGATGAGGGTCTCTGGATACGCTGCAAAGGAGAACCCTGGCTTTCATACCGAGCCAAAATCACTAGCAGCACTTCCATGTCTTTCTCTGAGGCATCCATAGCACTCAGCAATAACCATCTGACTCTGTAATCCTTATAATTACTATTTCTCCCAAGTCTCTCTAATGCTTGGTGGCACTGTACCTATCAGCACGTTCCCTTCCATTTGTATTCCATTTCAGTTCACCACTGGTGAAAGGTTTAACAATAGCCCTGCTACCCTACCGCCTCCCAGCAGTGAGCAGTACTCTACCTGCTACTATCCAGTGGGTGGTCCAGCTCCCAAATGCCTACTTAAGAGCCTGGAAGCAAGTGAGGAAGTGTGAGAAGAGAAGCTGGACTCTGAGGCAGCTGCAAGTGAGATTTGGCTGATCCAATAGGAGGCTCTAGAGTAGGGATGGCCCTCCACGATTGTCCCCCATTGAGGCCTTTGCACCCCCACTCTAGCCGGCCTTTGAAGATGGGTTGCATCAAGGGAGGGAGCAAAACCTTGAGCAAGTCACTTCTCTTGGCTGAAGGCAATGCCAAGAGAGGGACTCAGATGGGGACACTGGCTCATACTACTAGCATCATCTGATGCTCCTGGCTGCTAAGGCAATGAACTCAGTGCTCCTGAAGGGGGTATCTGGATGGCACACTGCAACATTCACTACGCCATTACTAACAGATAAATACTGAATGTTTTCAGCACTTTAAGAGGTCATTGATGATTTCCTGCTTTCTTGCTGCCACTTACAATATGACCAGTAAAAACAGGACAGAATATATAATCATGGTTTTTGCAGTACTCTTCCTGCAATCCAGGTAGAGCTTGTTAAAGATGAAGATTTCATTTATCCTTACCTCTCTCCAATTCTTATCCATAAGGTCACCAACTTTATCAATGCCACTCCCTTATGATTTTATGATGGAGTTGTCCTGTGGATCTCTGAAGGAAGTGCAGAGAAAAAGTAGTCTAGCCAGGGCTGTCATGTTCTGCAGTGCAGGTTGTGCACTGCAGAATCGTACATGGAGGTTTTGAGTTAAGCAAAGGCCAGGGTAGATCAGGAATCATCTTTCTTATTGTGGAGACTTTTTTCTAGACAACCTAATTTCTATTAAGTTATGCCCAAACATTTCCTATAGGTTTTAGGATAAGTAATTCTTGGCTTTGATAATGAAAGTGGGAAGAAGAGGGAGAAAAAAATAGAAGCAAAGGAAGATGGGTTTTTGTGTGAAGTCAGCTCAGATGGAGAAAGGATGAAGTGGGAAGATAGCATAAGGTGTGGCTTCACACAAGTCCCCATGAGAATGTATTTGGGATCACAGAGCTAATTATTTCATCACGAATACAGAGGAGGACAAGGACCCTTAGAAACCGCAGAGAACATTAATAGTGCAGACTTGCCCCTTTCTGGGCTAAATGTGGTGAAGGCAAATCTAAGTAACATTCTCCATTTCAGTCTCAATTTCCCCAGGCTCTAAGTGAAAGAGGAGCTGTATTTACCCATCCAAAATGATGGGCAGATAGCTGTCTAGAGACAGTGTCACCGAGAGGGTGAGAAGGGCTGTAAAAGAGCAGATATGTTCACGTTTATGGCAAATTGTGCCAGAAAATAAAATCATCTTAATCATTATATGGCTGGCGCCCAGCCCACTTCCCATCTTCTTTTCAGAGGGACTTACTAGAAAATTTAACAGATGGGACTTGGAAACATGGCCCACACAATCTGAGACTAGGATGGAGGTGTGTATGAGGGAATTGTGAGAGCAGAAATAAAACCAAAAGAGGAAATAAGTTTTTATGTTAGACTATTAGGCTTCATTTTAGTGCTAACCCTGATCAATTGGTTGTTAGGAAATGTTGAGAAGGATTTGTTTAGCGGGAAAGACTGACATTTATTAGTGATGTTTTCTCTCTCAGTTTTCTATTATTACCTAACAAACAACCCAGAACTTAAGGGATAAAACCCAACCTTGTTGTGTACTCATGATTCTGTAGGTCAGCAGTTGGCAGGTCTCAGCTGGGTGGTTCTTCTGCTGGTGGGACCCACATGGGATCACCCATGTGGCTGCTGTCCTGTAGTGACTTGAGCTGGGTGTTATGAGATGAGCTTACTCACATGTCTGGCTATGGGTGCTAACTCATGGCCTGACCTCCCTCTATGTGGTTCTCATCGTAAGGAGTCTAGTCCAGGCTCCTTCATAGGATGACTTATGTTCCAAAACGGTGAGAGCAGAAGCTGCAAAGTGTTTTGTGGCCCAAGCTCAGAAGTTCCACAGTGTCACATCTGCTGCATTTTATTGGTCAAGTATGCCACAAGTCCAGCACAGATTCAAGGAGTGTGGACAGATTGCATCTCATGATGAAAGAAACAGGCAAGTTACAGTGCAAATGGGCATGACTTCCTGAGGGATGAGAGATTTTTTGTGGCCATCTTTGGAAATAATCTGTCACACAACTAAAGTGGTGAGGACATGAGGAGTCAAGAGCAGGAGAGTCACAACACATGAATGAACCAGTCCTACCCTGTTAAGGGTCATCTTAACATACCAATAAATTCCTATCACTCTGTAGGGACAAAAGCCAGTGGCTCCATCACTAGTGGGAGGTTTAAATGGCTGAAAGAATTTTCAGACTTTTTTATATTGCTCATTTATATACAGCTGTTTTGGTGATTTTGAAATAAGGTTAGTGATACCATAACAAGGGCTTTTTAATGATCATTCTGCTAAATACACAACTGTAATAAATTTTGCTGTCATCTGCTTAAGTTAGAATTGTAAGTGGGCCAGGTATGGTGGCTCATGCCTGTAATCCTAGCATTCTGGGAGGCAAGGCAAGTGAATCACTTTAGCCCACGAGTTTGAGACCAGCCTGGGAAACACAGCGATACTCTGTCTCTATAAAAAATTTTTAAAATTAGCTGGGTGTGGTGGCACAAACCTGTAGTCCCAGCTATTCAGGAGGCTGGGGTGGAAGGATTGTTATGAGTCTGAGAGGTTGAGGTTGCAGTGAGCCGAGATCGTGCCACTGCACTCCAGCCTGGGCGATAGCATGAGACTTCATCTCAAATAAGAAAAAAAAAAAAAAAAAAAAAAAAGAATCGTAAGTGAACTTTAATATCCTTTGTCATTTTTATTTGAGAATCTAAAGCAAATAATCGAAACTCATGACTATTCCCAATGGAAATAGCATAACCATAGGAAGCATGGGCCACTTTGTGAAAATTTGATCATTCCAATAATAAAAAGAGAAAGAAACATAGTGGGGATGAAAACGAATATTTCCCACACACCTACCATGTGCCAGGCATGCTGCACATATTAATTCATTCACTCCTCCCAAAAATCCTAAGTATTAAGTAATACTATTACCCGTTTTACAGAAGAGAAATCTGAGGTTCGGTAAGGCAAATGACTTGTGAAAAGCTGATACCGAGGCAGACAGTTCGAAGGCCAGGATTCAACCTGAGTCTTCCGCTTGTCCTAGTGCCTTTCCAATATTTATTGATATCAATACATATTTTATACATATATTCAAATTACATTCATCTTATCCTACTCCAAAAACCATAATTGTATCATTTTCAGCTGCAACACAACTTTATAATTATCCTTTTAAATGGTGCATAATATTTTAATATTTCTTTGATATGCTGGACCATACTTTCATTCACCATTACTCTGACTTGGACCTTGAGGTTGCTTATGCTAGAGCTCAGAACCATGAACTAGATCAAATCTGGCTTAACACAATTTCTAGGGATGCTGTAATTATTTTTCTGAACCAAACGTGTGAATAACGCATCTGTGCCTTGTCAAGTGTTTTTGGTTTCTGTCATTTTCCTTGAAATGGTATTTATTAACAAGATTAGACCTGTTTTGATAATTGCAGGAGACTAAGTACATGAAATTAGGCACACATTTACATGCCTAATATTTCTACTCATTGCACCAAAACACCTCCCGCTTATTTTAAGGGTGGTTTCTTGCTCAGAACAAACCTGCTTACATCATAAGGCAGCATTTTCAGATTCACTAGGAAGAATGAGGTTCCAATGTCACAGAACAGAGCTGGGAGAGAATGGCATGTAGGTCTCATCTCTAGCCAGCAGATGTCTCTATTTCATTCACCCTTCATTGCAGGTTCCTCCTGAATGGGAAGACTTGGGAGCAAAATCTATGAGTGGGAGTTGTCCCATCCTTTTGTCACCTCCCACCAGCCTGCAACTGCCCCTCCTCCACCCCTCCCCTAGATTCCTGATTCGTGGCACAAAGGTAATTGAAATAGGAGTGCCATTTGAGTTTAAATACATTCTTTACTTTACCGAATCTGTTTGCAAAGTGGGAACGGTAACTGAAAGCAATCTTGACAGAGCCAAAGCTTTTTCTCTTTAAATAGCACCATACTCCGTACTAAAAGCTGTATTACTGAGTCATAACAATTAATTACGTTCAGAGGTGAGAAGACAGGATTTAACGCTCTAATGCGATTTGAATTTAGGCCGTTATCTCATCCCACTGCTATTTAAAACAAGATCACTTTTCTACGGAAGCATCTGCAACTAAGGATGGTTTCAGAGCTTAAGTCTGAAGACATCCCTGGCAACTGAATATTCCTGTTTTAGCTTCCTGGTTGGGGGTGGGGGGGGGCGGTTGGGGGGTGGGGTTTATAAGCATGTCTGGATTTTCTAGATCTTTGTAATGAATTGCACTTCTTTCTGCTTTGGGATTTGATAAAAGAGAACTAGGGGCTGACAAGGTCATGAGGAATTTTGTAGGTGTGGAGGTGTGCAGGAGGAGTTACTGGAAAAGCAAACAGAGACCATATGACCAAGCATGTGAGGCACATGTCCATGCAGGGCTGCCATGCAAATACCTCATGAAAAGAGATTTATTAATAAGTTCAGAGCAAGTAGCAGGAACTGGAGAAGGAGCTGAGAAGGTTCAGATGCTTATCAGGCAGGAGTGGGAGGGTCCTGTGGATATCCAGGGAGACAGAGACAAGCTCTTCAGAGGCAGCTCTGTGGCTTTGCCAGAGGCTCCTAGAGGCACTGAGGTTCCTGGGTTTGCCAAGGCTGGTGGCACCAACATAGCAACCGCGGGGTCCAGAAGATTCTGCCTGGAATCCTGGATCTGAATCGCCATTGTGACTCCCCACAGTGTGACTCTGTGAATGCTGTGCTCCCCAAGCCTTGGGAGATAGGGGCTTCTGTCCCATGGAGAGTTGCCGGGAGGATCCGACGAGCTAAGGGTTCGATTCTGGAGTGCTTCCGTATCTGGAAATCATTATACTCAAGCAGAATAAGGAAAATGGACAGATCCTCCTTCCAGACATGGAGTGTGGATTTTGACATTGCATGGGTAGCTCAGGGCACAAGCTGTGCAGCTGTCTCAGCATGAAATGCCTTTTACACCCCTCTGCTCTCAGGACCCTGCCTCGTAGGAGCAAAGAGCCTCGGGCTCCCCACAAACATTGTGTTCTCTCTGCTGCTCTCTTAGGTCATTCTGTGTAGTGAGTTCTTCCCACCATGTTCTCCTCTCCCACTCTTCATCAGCTCCAGACTCAGCTTAGTATCCCTGATTTGCCAAGTGCCTTTAACCCCCAGCCTCAGACAGATGCTCTTTCCACTGCGTTTCCGTGGTCAGTTAGAGGCGCAGGGCCAGATCTCCTGCCCTGAAGTCATCTGACCGTGTACTCTCTAAGCCACTCACTGGCTGTGTGACCTGGACAAGTGACCTAAACCTTATAAGCCTCATTTGTTTGATCCACGTGGTGAAAATATTAATAGTTATTTTGCCGAGTTGTCAAGAGCATGGAAAGGGCTGGCCTGTTTAGGACAGGAGGTCATCTCATGGTGGCCAGCACTAGCCAGGGAGCCTCCAGGCCTATGAGCCCAGAGTGGCGTTCCCTTGGGTTCTCAGAGCCTCCTGCTGCACTTGCAGATCTCACGGTGAGTTAGTGATGCGGGAGTCTGCATGGCCCTCCTCACCCCTGTATAGGTTAGGAGTTAAGTCCACTGCCCAGCATGAGGCATGGCCTCCTCATGGCCAACCCCTCTCATCTCTCAGGTCTTACTCCAGGCATTCCCCAGGGCCCTTGTCTAAGAAGCTCTCCTCTCCCATTCTTCCCACATCTGCCCTGTTTTATCACCACCCGATATAGCACCGGCTTGTTGATGTGTTTGCTCAGTCACGACTCTCTCTCCAAAGCAGAAGGTAAGCTCCAGAGACAAGGAACATTCTCTTGTCTTCTATTCTGCGTCGCTACATCCTCAGGACCCAGCATAGGGGCTGGAGCCTAATAGGTGCTCAGTTAACTGGAGTGGGAAGAATGAATGGAAGTGTCTCTCTAGCACAGTGCCAAGCACAGCACAGGCACTTCGGAGATCTCTGTTACATGGAAACCTGGGACCTCCGGGGCTACGGTTTCTTTATTCAAGGAATTTCCCTCACCCCCGCCACCCCCGCCATCCCCGCCACCCCCACCACCCCCGGCCCTTCCCCCATCAGCCAGTCTGTCCCTTTCCCCAGACCCCAACCTAATGGGGGCTTCCTGCAGGGCAGGGCCGGCTGTTCTGGCTTTCCCATTCACCCCTCACTAGGATTTAGAGTCCGCCGCGCTGCACCCCCGCCCCGCGCCGCCCCTGGGCGCCCGCCCCGGGCATGCTCAGAGCGCGCAGGTCCGGGCGGCAGCGGCGGGGGAGGAGTGAGCGGCCGCCCCCGCCGCCGCCGCGCGCTCACCGGGCCCGGGCGGAGCTGCGCAGTCCTCTCGCAGCTGCGCCAGGACAGCCGGCGCGCGGCCGTGCCCACAAGTTGCCGGCAGCTGAGCGCCGCGCCTCCTCCTCCTGCTTGCAGACCCCTGCGCCCACCCGGCGGCGGTGGCCAGCGCCAGGACGCACATCCCGCGGACACCCACCCCAGATGTAAAGCGGGACAACAGCCCCTCGCCCCCCGGCGCGATCGACAGTCCCGCCAGCGTCTCCTCTACCAAACCCCAGGACTGGAAGATGTGGCAGCCGGCCACGGAGCGCCTGCAGGTAAGGGGCACCCGAGAGGCCGGGGGCCAGCCTGGAGGAGGAGGTGCCCGGGCAGAGGAACCTAGGTTTTGCTTCTGCCTACTTTAGGGGATTTGCCCAAAACCACCTTGTAAGACGCATCGATGGCAACATGATGCTGTCGGTTTAACCCAGCGCCAGGAACCCGGGGGTATGGGGAAGATGAAATTGACAAACGCATGGATTCAGGCGTTACAACTTTTGGTTTGGAGGTGCTTGTGTGCCTGTTCGTTGATACATATAAGGTTGGACTTTCTGACTGGCAATTTAGATTGCATTCCACTGACACAATGTAGTGGTCTGGAGTTAGGATTTTTGAATCCAGATTTTTTTTTTTTTTGGTCTCCAGGAAAGACAGGACAGAACAAGTGATATGTGAAAGCATCCATTTGCCAATATAATGTGGAAATATCAAGCTTGGTTTGGCTTGGTCATGGTATGCTACTTATTTTATTTTTCCCTATTCATTGGTTCTCTCCCTTTATCTTCCTTAAACCCAAGCTCCTTCAGATATTTAAGAATCAAAAGTAAGTTCAGCCAAGAATATTTATCTCCTGGGTCATCCCATCAAAAGTTTTTTACGGCTGTCTCCTGAAATGCCAGACTGCCTTGAATTGGATTCTGGAAGCTGGGAATTTGCGGGAGGCGACTGAAGAGAAAGAGGGACCTTTCCCAGAAGAACTCCTTCAGTGACATGTTGGGCCTTGGGATTGCCCTGGTTGCAAGGTTTGAGGACTGTCTTTTGCTGGCAAATATTCTCAGGAGTCACGGCAGCTACTCTGCCAGATAAAATCCACTGAATCCTGCAGTTAAACTTTTGGCAAGCTTGGAGCCACATTGTTTCGTAGTAAACTTTGAAGAAGTGTTTAAATGGTAAAATACAGCACCATTGGAGGCTGCGTCTGAAGACTTAGGACAGTGAGGCCAGGCCCTGGCTAGCTTGGAGGCTTCTCAGTGAACATTCAAAGCCCCAAGCACAGTTTCTCAGATGCAGAGAGAGGCTAACCTTTGTCTAAGAGTCCTCATACAGAGGAATAACCTGCAGAGGGCATTGCATTTAGCAGAAACAGATGCCCCACAGCCCCTTTCCAAATCTCCCTGGGCCGTGATTTGTGGGGAGTGTGTTCACTTTATCAGAGCCTGAGACACCAGACCAGTTCCCCAGGGTCTCAAGTAGAATAAACAAGAAAACCTGCATTTAGCCTTGAAGATGAGGAGGTGGATGACCAGCCTCCTAACCCCCTCCTTGTCTTACTAAGAGAATATCAACACTGGGCTCTGAATGACTGGCAGAAGGTGATGTAAATGTATTTTGGCAGTGGCATCAGATACCAGTGGCGCATTTGAAGTTCTCCTTCAGTTCAAGGCATAACTTCTATTCCAAAGGAGCAGAATGATTGAGGGGAGCTGGCAGGTTTCCTGTTCAAGTGCAGAGGGTAGCTTTTGGAAGTCCTTAGAAAGACATGACTTGAGGTGGCTTTTATGGCCTGATGGTCTGTACCTCTGAAGAGTTTCTAGATTTTTGACTATTGAGGTTCTTCCTACTGGCTTGTTTCACTTAGGGAATCCTGTGCGCTCTGGAGCATGTGACCTTTGGCAGGCGAGCGCTCTCGCTTGCCTTCCCGTAGAGATTGCTCCTCACTAGAAATGTCTCCCCCTTCTTTAGTGAAATGTGCACACGTGCATTTTGGCGTGAGCCTGGTTTACTGCAGTTTGTGTTTGTAATGCATTTATTTTATTTCAAGGTGTCATGTTGAAAGAACTTGGTTTTAGGCTTTTGAAAGCTCAGATAAACAGGGCTTATCACCGACAAGACCAAGTCACTATTGGAAGGTCCTTACCAACAGGGGGCTCAACTTCATGCTCCCCAAATTTCAATGAGTCTCTTTTGAAAGTACATATGTTTCAAGCCTTGGGATTAGAGAAGTGAGACAAATGTGGAAAGAATCTTTTATATCCATGGCTTCTTCCCAAAGAGTTTTGCTTGACTCTTCTTGAAAACACATAATTTGTACGTTTTTACTTTTGCCTCTGAGAGAGCTCTGGAGGGTGAGGTGGTGAGTGAGCTGCTTATAATATTTTATTTACATTCCTTGTGGTTATCTTTGTCACAATCTCTGTTTGCTGCCTGGGTTTTTTTCCTTTTCTTTTCCTGTCACCATGATATAGAAACATGCCTGTCTGATTCCTCAGTGAGAGGCCCACTTTGCCACTCCCAGGCTCTGTGGCCACAGAGATAGCAGTGGATATCGTGCTGGATAGGAAACTTGAGAGTGAGCCCTGCTCTTTAACGATGTCTGAGCTCCATGTGCCTTTCACAAATCTTTTTAAACCTTCTCATTCAACCGCATTAATTTTTTTTCTCATTAATCTTTAATATAAACATTCTAATTTAGATGAGCCAGGGTGAAAAAAATTCTTCAAGGAAACATTTCCAGAACTTCCTAATAGGACTAAGGAGTCAGTTGATTTTATTAATACCTAGAATCAAAAGAGGGGATGGAAGAAAATAACTAGACCCTTTCTTGATGATATAGTCCATACTCAGTGAGGCTGGTTTGAGAAGTCTGCATCCCAGGGGCGTGCAATAGAACTTTGCATAGACCAGTCACCCTCTAAATAGTGGACTTTTCAGTGTAGCAAGTGGCTCCCTTGCTCAGGAAATGGCATCTTTGATCAGGTTTGATTATCATGATCATTACCCACAGTTCTGTGTCCCCACAAAATGATGCTGATATTTTCTGATTTGAGGTTTAGCTGTTTGACCCAAATCCAGCACAGGCAAAGGGAACTATTGCCCCGAGCAGGGCTGCGCTGGGTAATTTCTCATTCAGTCACACAAACCGAGGCAAGTTCATCTGCTCCCTTGAATGTTAAAACTTGTGTTGCATCCCACTCGAGCCTTCGCTGGGAGCTTCTGCCATTAAAAATATAATAGGATCAAAAGGGATGTGAAGGTTTCATGTACCACGCTAACTTTTGACAGTGAATAAATATGAATTCTTCTCTTTTCACCTTCCCGTCTGCACAGCAGACTTTTTTTTTTTTTTTTTTTCTCTTGGAGGGGTTGAGGAGAGTTATAAATTTGTAAAGAAGCAGATTTGAAACAGACTCCTTTCAGAAAAGTAAAGGAGACTTTTCAGAACAAATAAAAACCGTATTGGTTTTTATGAAATAGAGATGAGAGTACCTCTGGCCTTGAAATTTTAAAATTTATATGGGTTTCTACATTGACTTAATGATTGTACTAGGTGGATCCCTTAGAAGTGACAAACCCATCCATGCAAGAGTGTGTCCCATCCATAGGAACAAGTATTTTCTCAGAGCAAAGGCCTTCAGTGAGCTACCAGATGCGTTTTCTGGAGGCCTTGATAGAACGAGAAAGATGAATCAAGACTGAGTTGGAAACGAAGGAGGTCAACACCTCCTTAAGGTCTTTGCTGTAGTTATTACTAGGATAAAGTGGAATGTGATAGGCATGTATGGGAAACAAGTTCTAGCAGATTCTAATTGTGAAGTTGACATGTAACCATCTTCTCATGAGGCATTCTATAAAGGTTCCAATATGATCATCTAGCCGTCTTCACTGAGATTACCATTTCTCCGTGGCAGATTCAGAAGAAACAGAGCTTTTTATTCATAAAGCTGGATTTGAGTTCTGCAGCCTGGGCAATTCTTTTCTGTTCCATTACTTCCTTTTTCACCCTCATTGTGGCCGATGTCTGTGTACTAGCACTTCCACAAGAGGGAGAAACACAGTGAAGAGTGGGGAGGACCCCACATCCTGAAAAAACTTTCTTCTGGTTTCTTCTGAAATTTTTGGCTGAGGAAGTGGTTGAAGTTGAAAGCTAAATACTATTTGGGGATTTTAGGAGGCAAAGTCCTCCTCTGAGGATTGTCTCACCCTTTCTCTGCCTTGTCCTATCTGGCAGATCTTGTCTTGGAGTGTGGATCGTTCTAGATGTTTCTTCTCTATGATGATGCCACTTTCACTTTTCCCCTGAGAAGTGAGACTGGAGAACCCTCTAACACATCAACTGGAGACCATTAGCCCTGGCCCATCAGGCAGGGTGAAAATCGGCAAATCTGACACTTTTCCAGGCTGGTCAAATTGACAAAAGGAACAAGGAATAAGAATGGGAAGATACTAGTAACCTGCTTTTGTGGTGCAGGCGCTGTGTGTGGCACTGTGCTGAGGAGCTTTATTTTAACGATCTGGCTCATTTGCATCCTGTAACCACTTTTATTCCCATTTTATAGAGAAACTGAAGGCCAGAGAGTTGAAGTGATTTGGCCAGGGTTGAGCAGCTAGAAATGAACTGAGCTGGAGTTTGAACCAGACAGTTTGGCTCCGGTCCTTACTTCTTAAGCACTTCACCATAGTGCAGAAGGATAAGACAGACACAGTGCAATATACGTGTTGGTGCTGTTGTTGTTAATAAATACAGTTAGAGCAATGACTGTCTTGTGGACTCAGAGAGGCTACTGTCCTATTTCTGTTGAAGCAGTGGGTTGACCAAAGGCTACTCTGTTTTTGATGGCTCAAATCTTTGGTGGCACATAAGCTGCTGTTTCCTATTGAAGTTAAAATTCACAAGTGCCATTGAAGAGCTTTTCAGCTGAAGCACATAGCATTTATCCAAACTAGAGACCTTGAAAACTGGTGATTAGGGTGGATCGCGTACACATTCATTCCAAGTTTAGACAAAAAAAAAAAAAATGGGGAGAAGGAGGGAGGAGGTTGGAGATTTTCAGAGTGGTTGCTTAGAAAAAAGCAACAGCTGTTATTACAGAGGCACAGGTTTCTCACTAAACCCATTCTAGATTTTGTTGTTCTTTTAATCAATTGTAGTCGAGTAAGCACAAAACATTGGGCCTTATTGTTCATAAGGAAAACTCAGAGTCGTCATTAATCCAGGGCCTTAGTCTCCCTCAGGAGTAAAATGCTATCTTACATCATTGAGTCTTTCTCCAAGTTTGTCAGCAAATCTCTACCAAGTGATTTGCAAAATCCTAGCCTGGGAAAAAACTCTGTGCCCCTTGCTTAACCATGGCCTAATGGCTGTTTTGTGTTGACTGTACTGAGTTATCTTGGAGTGTTAGGCAACTTTTGCATTTTGTTTGATGTTCCAGGTTAGGTCCCTCCCATACCCCTCCACACTGACCCCATTTTACCATGAAAATTAGCCCTGGAGGAGACTCTGGGAGAATCAACCTTACAGCTTCCAGGGTACTGGAGATCAGACTGCCTTCCACAAGGTATTTTATTCTGTGAATAGCAGCAGTTCAGGGACTTGTTAGTGGTCAGCAAATAAAACTAGTCCAGAAACACTAAATGACTACAGTGTGCTTCTTTCAGCCCCATGGACACAAATGTAAACAGAGGCTTTATATAAGTAGAGCAAGAAGAAATAGTTGAGTCATTTGTCCAAAGACCTCCTTAAAGTCTAGTGGAATTAGTCTACTGTCATTTTGTGTTTACTTAAAAAAAAGTTGTCATCCCTATTTAGCTGCTAATCAGTGATAAAGCCTCAGTGTGTTCACCAGGTCCAACCCTTGAGGCCAAGCACTGCAAAAGCAAGGTGTTAGGAAAAGACACAGACTTGTTTTGTGACGTTGGCATGTTTCAATGCTTCCAGCATCTCGACGTGCTCTTCCACTTAATACTGATGCCACGTGGATCAATCATCTGGCCGAGGTCTTCTTTCCCTTGCCTGATGGCCCGGGATTCCTCTGCCCTCTTAACGTTTCAACCGAGTTCTTACTTTGATAAGGGAGGCTCCAGTAATGGCCTTCTTAGTCAGGTTGTTTCCTGAACAAGAAATCATTTGGGTAAAAAAAAAACAAAAACAAAACAAAACCAAAAAAGCAGGTCTGTCTCTTTATAAATACTTTTAACTCAATGGCTTACTAGCAGTGTTTCAGTTTTGTAACTTTTCTGAGCTTTGCTTTTCCTATCTGTAAAATAGAGAGATGTGCTTTGCAGAGATTTTGGTGTGTCGCGTATAGTAGGTGCTCAATAAACAGAAGCACTTTTTAATGTTGTTATGGTTGGTCACTGTAGAAATAGAGTTTTGAGTTTAGATCTGAGCTCCTGTCTTCCGTCTGTCCATCTTTCTTGTCCATCTACTACGTCCCAAGTACTATGCCCGGTGTAGGTGAAGGGTGAGAAGAAGGACATAGTTGTAAACTTAAGAGGACTCACAGTCCTATTCCTTATTGTTCAAAGTTGGGCTTAATATATATTTCCTAGTATGATTGTAACTTTCAGTGTTTCTGTTCATATGAAGAAGATCCCTAGCTAGCTCAGCTTTATAAGCCAGAACCATTATGTTAATGGCCTGCTTGCTGTCCACTTATTTGTGTCTCCTCACTTGGGGAAGCACCTTTTATTCTTGACGTATAGGGAAGTGTGATACACAGAATACAATTGTCTATACAGTTGCGGGTGAAGATGATGGAGGTTCCCATATGATAGTGGATGTTAGGGTATGGGTGAGCTGGGCTGGGGCTTGGGGGCCACATACCTTGTGGCTCTTGATCCCTCCGGTCCCTGTTTTAGAGAGGCCTGGGTGTGGCTATCCTGAAAATGGTCTGAGTGGACATACCTCTTATGTCTCCTTTAGTTTCTGCCAGGTAGTGGTCTCTAGGTCAGGATGAAGTGTTAGTTCTCTCATGTTATAAAGGTAGTAAGGGAAGTCATGCTGAAGTTGACTATCGGGAAATTTCATGTATACTATTGAGTTGAGAGTCCACTGCTCCAAAAGAAATTTTAGGTAAGGGAAGCCCTTCTAAAAACCATCAAATGCATGTTTGCTCCCAACTATCCAGAGCTAGAAGGTTATATAGCGTGGCACATATTCTCAAACAGGGCACAGAGAAGGGGTGCTGTGGTCTGGGTCCCAGAAGCAACATTTCCTTCCACTCCAGCAGTGCTGCTAGCAGACTCTCGTTTTAGCAGGGGTTTTATTGGTGATTTTTACTTTTCCAGCCATGCTCATTTCCAAGTATGGAGAAAATCAAGAAATACCAGCTACCATTCATGGCAGGCTTATTTAGTAGTAGTATCAGTAATAATAACAATAGCAGCCAACTTTTTCTTAGCGTTTACTATGTTCCCAGCACTGACCTGTCCTCCCAACAGCCTTCGGTAGTAGAGCTGGGGTTCATAGCCGGGAGACTGGCTGTAGGGTCTGCACTCCTAAGCACTGCACCCCTTGTGTCATGGAGCAGACATTTTGTTTTATATGAAAAAGCATATTTAATCCTTGAGAAAATTCTAAGGGACAGAGATTTTGTTGTCTCATTTTTCTGGATGATGTCACAATTGTCCAGAGACTACAGATAACTTTTGCTTGCGTTCATTAACGACACATCTTCCATCTCACCTTTGTTTCTGCGGATGAAGCCCCGGCTTTTTCAGGCAGCAGATGGTCATACCTTGGCTGGAGGGTGGGTGTTCTATAGCCATGATCATAATCTCGTCCTGGTCCAAGGATTGTCAGAGACCAGTTTTTAACCACTGGGATATGAGAGGCTACATACTAAAGATACCTTACCTTCATGAATAGCAAATGCCGCTTCTTGGGGAAATAGCCTTTTCCCCCTTTTCTGTCTTCTTGCTGCCCTGAGCATAGATGTGATGTCTAGCATTGCAGCAACCATAGGTGATTCTGCAGCAATAAATGACAAGCCTTAAAATCAGTCCACTCAGAAGGCTAGCATGATAAGATGGAAGGACTTGGATCAGTAAGCAGCACCTGAACCTACCTCCTAACCATATATGAGAAGAATATGACCCCCTTTCATTTGTTTATGCCCATATGTGAATTGGGACTTCTGTTACTTGTATCTTTGACATTCCTAACTGACACAGCTACTAAGGGACCAAAATTCAGATTCAAACCCAAGCCTCCGTATGCTACTCATTGTTGAAGGTTGAATTGTGTTCCCCCAAAAGATGTGTTGAAGTCTTAACCCCTAGTACCTGTGAATGTAGCTTTATTTGGAAATAAGATTTGTGCAGATGTAAGCAAGTTAAGATGAGGTCATATTGAATTAGGGTGAACCCTAGAGCCAATGACTAGTGTTCTTATAAGGAGAGATTTGAAGACACAGAGGAGGCACAGAGAAGGCCATTGTGAAGATCAAGGCAGAAAACGGAGTTATGGGACCACAAGCCAAGGAACACCAAGGATTGCTGGAAACTGCCCAGTGTTAGAAGAGTCGAGTACGTGTTCTTCCCCAGAGCCTTTGGATGGAGTGTGGTCCTGCCAGCATTTCCATTTTGGACTTCCGGCCTCCCAAATGGTGACACATTAAATTTATGTTGTTTTAAGCTACCCAGTTTGTGGTTATTTGTTACAACAGCCCTAAGTAGCTACTACACCAGTGAAACCATATAGCCTGTTGACTATGTTTGATCACTCTGTTTCTGTGGTGTGGGTATCCCCAACTTTCACATACTGGGACAAAATGCATGTGTCTATCAGGAATCCTGTTTTTAATACTGAGTGTGAGTTTATCTACTGTGGATTGAAAACAAAATGAAAACAACTAAGCTATTGCTTCTTTCTCCTTTATTTCCTTCTGGTTGACAACGTCCTAGGAAAAGGCGGCAAACTTTGAGTGTGACATATGCTGTGTTGCTCAGGGAAGGTCCTCTGGAAAATATGGTACATGAGCTTCAGGCCTGAAGATGGTTCACTTTGGAGATGAAACTTATGGGCTGGAATGTGAAACAGAGTCACTTTGAGGTGGACCTCAGTGAAACTTTTCCAGACGGGCTGAGACCGAAGAAGACTAGTAGTAAGGATTTTATCCTCAAAACAAACTAGGTTTTCAGAGTCCCTGTAGGCTCTTTGGGTAGCAGCCTCTGTGATTTGCCTCTTCCTGACTAGGAAAACCTGTAAGCTGACAAAGAAATATATTTCAAATTGACCTCCAGGTGAGCCTCATGGTATGTCAGTTTGATTATTTGTACCCAGTTTGGTGTTTTATTTTGTTTTTTTATTTGATAACTGTATAAATTATTTTAGTGAAGAGCCTATTCTTATTCTGGAACTCACTTTGAAGACAAAAAAAAAAGTCATCCATGTCATAATACTTATTTTCTTGGGCAAGCTTGTCTTTTTTTGGTACAGCCAGGAAGGCACAAATGTTTCCAGTCCTTCTGAGATGAAGGCAGGGAGCGTTTCCAACTGCAGAACTGCTCTGTCAGTGTCTCTTTCTGAGAGTGAAGAGTCATTCTGGTCTTAAAATGCTGTTTTGCTTTTCATTCGCTTCTCCAGAAGGAATATCCCCTGTGTCCATGGGAGCAGGAGGGGAATGGATAGTTACCAGGGGAAAGGAGCTGCATAATTGTTAGATTCATCCTAATCCTTTCATGACAAACCTTTCCTCAGAATTGCTTTATAATTGTGAGTCTGAGAATAAACTCACAGATTCACCTGCTGCATGCTTTGATGGTTTCACAAATGGAATGGGCCTACTTTTCCTCAGGTGAGAGTGGAATCCTGCTGTACAAGCCACCTATAATGTGGGCAGTGGCAATTGCTGTTTCCTTTCTAAGTCTTCTGAGGTTGTTTCCTAGGAACTGAACTGGAGTCTATGGGGCCTGGTCCTGGTGGTAGCTATTTTGCTTTTGAACATAAATTCTTGGTAGCTGAATGTATTCGTTCCTAGGGCTGCAATAGCGAAGTACCACAGACCGGGTGGTACTGGTACGGTGGGTTGTCCCACAGTTCTGGAGGCTGGAAGTCTGAAATCAAGATGCTGGCAGGGTTAGTTTGTCCTGAGGGCTATGAGTTAGTTTGTCCATAGCTCCTGGCTTTCTCCTAGCTGCTGGTAGTTTACTGGCAACCTTTGGCATTCCTTGGCTTGTGGCATCATCACTCCAGTATTCATATGGTGTTCTTCCTGTGTGCGTGTCTCTATGTCCAAATTTCCCCTGTTTATGAGGAAATCAGTCATATTGAGTTAGTGACTGATCACACCTTGATGACCAAATATAGTCACATTCTGAGGTACTACGGGTTAGGATTTCAACATGTACATTTTAGGGGATGCAATTTAATCTATAATAGTGTAGAATTTTCTTTTGGGTATCTACCAGTCACCAAGATATTTATCCCTACTTGACCAGCCACCAAAAAAAAAAAAAAAAAAAAAAAAAAAGGGCACTCAGAATTTTCTCTACATCTGCTTCATGTCATGTCTACTACTTTCTTGATTGTTAAAAATTACAAATAATGTCTGCTTAGTGTAGCAAATCAGTCGGTTTAGAAATATGTAAAGAAGTTAGTAATCTTGTGCCTTTCCCAATTCCCAATTCTACCCATGAAGGAAACCCATGTTATCTATCTAGTGGTTATTTTTCCACAGACTTTCCCCGGGCTTTTGCAAATGTACAGATATGTGTAAACATATGTTTAGTTTTTCTCATGAATTTCAATTTATATATATATACACACACGCACAAATATATATACACACACACATATATATACACACACACATATATACAACTTTTTAAAAAATTCTACTTTACAGTGTTTTTTGGGTGTCTTTTCTGGTCAAAATATATAGCTCCAACTCATTCCTTTTAGTACCTGTGTAGAATTTTGTGATGAAGCTGGACTCTAATTTATTTACTCATTCCCCCATTCTCCCATGAGGGAGTGTTTGGGTTGTGTTCATGTTCTGTTTTTTTTTTTCCCTATAAATTTTTGTGTATATCCTGACCTACTGGTGCGTGTATTTCTTTAGGCTGAACTACCAAAATTGATATGGCTGAGTAAGAGTATGCATGTTTTATATTTCAGCAGCTGTCAATGAGGGCTTTTACTGAGAGTTATGCTTTTTGATCAGAAATTTATATGATTTTGACAAAGGTGCAGAGAAGATAGTTCACTAGTGTCTTAGTGTGCCTGGGCCTCTATAACAAATTCCTTAGACTGAGTAGCTTAGAAACTACAGACATTTATTTTTCATGGTTCTTAAAGCTGTAAGTCCAGGATCAAGATGCCAGCAGATTCAGTGTCTGGGGAAGGCCTGTTTCTGATTCATAGAAATGGTGCCTTCATGCTGTGTCCTCACGTGAGGTAAGGGCTGGAAGAGCTCTCTTAGGCCTATTTTGTAAGGGAATTAATCCCATTCATGAAGGCTCCAGTCCCATGACCTCCCCAAAGGTTTCATCTCCTCATACCATTACCTTGGGCGTTAGGATTCTAACATATGAGTCTAGAACATAGCAACTGGGGAAAGGATAATAGTATTTTCAACGAATGCTGCTGGAACAATTGGATATTCATATGCAAAATGACAGTGACAACATCAGCAAACCCAGATACTTGAATCCATTCATCATGCCATTTACAAAAATTAACTCAAAATGGGTCATAAACCTAAATATAAAACCTAAAGTTTTAAAACTTCTAGACAAAAACAGCAGAAAATCTTTGTGACTTTGTGTGTATCTGTGTAAACATTACTGCAATCAAGATGATGAACATATTCATTACATCCCAGAGTTTCTCTGGGTTGGGCAGAGATTCCTTAGAACAATGACAAAAATGCAATCAACAAAGAAAAAATGGGACTTTATCAAAATTAAAAACTTCTGCTCTTTAAAAGATATGGATAAAATAATGAAAAGATAAGATTCAGGCTGGGAGAAAATACTTACGTCTCATATATGTATTAAAGGATTTAGATCTAGGATAAATAAACTGTCAAAACTCAGTAAGAAGAAAGAGAATCCGATTTTTAAAAACCAGGAAATGATTTGAACTAAGAAGGTCTATAGATGGCATGAAAAGATGTTCAATGCCATTAGTCATTAGGGAAATGTGAATTAAAATCATAATGAGGTATCACTACACAACTATTAGAACAACTGAAAAAGAAAAATTAAAACTATGACCATGCTAACTGTTGGTGGGGATGTGGAAAAACAGGAACTTTCATATGCTACTGGTGGGAAGGTAAAATGATTTATTCAGATCAGTAGTTACCTGAGGATGGACTTGGAGGGAGGGGCCTGAAAGGGGATTGGGATAAGTTTTGGGGGTGATGGATTTGTTCAACATCTTAATTATGTGATGGATTCATGGGTTTATACATACGTTGAAAAAAAATCAAATTGTGTAGCTTATTATATGTCAACTATATCTCTATATAGTTGTTAAAAATGTGTATGTGAAATCCTCATTATTTGCCAGGCATAGCGCTAGATGTTAAGAGAACTAAACAATACCCTGTTTCTGTTCTCACTCCTGAGAATTCCCTGTCATTTTCATTTCCTTTTTACTGGAAATAAAAATTCTAACCCAGAACGTAAATAATGAACTCTATAATTTTTCTTGGCATTCTCTTCTTTTAAAACATTTCTTCATTTAGTTCTTGAAATGACATTTTTCATGCATCTCAGTTTGCCTAAGGATCTTAGTTAAACTAGTGGTTGAGCAAGAGAACAAATCCAGACCAAAGGGTGGAAAGTTCACGTTGTCTTGTTGATTATTCCCCATTCTGGATGGCCCTGTTTCTCGTTCATGCTCCCTGTTCATGCATTTTTCTCCCCTTTCTAGTGTGTTGGTGTTCCAGCTGACTCTCCCAGCTGGCTTAGTCCTCTGAGGCCTTTTCCAGCCCTGTATCACAGTGCCTGGCTCCAGCCTCCATGGCCGGTAGACTCACAAGATATTACTGTTGAAAGGGTAAATTTCTGGGATGTGGCCCCTATGACTGGCTGGGCTGCCTTCTTGTTATTTTTCCTCCCGTGACAGAAAGCAAAGAGCTAATCCATCATGCAAAACCATTAGTGGGTCTTGATTCTAGTTTGTGGATTAAAGTAATGTGTGTAGCAGACGTAGGGTCTGGATTCCTTGTGAGACAATTGTTTTTCTCAGGAATATGGCAACTAAAAACTAGACAGGATGGAATAGCTTCACTAGTGGCCACTGACCCTCAGTAAAAAGCTAATGAGAACCATTCACAAAATGACTTTAATCTAGTAGTTTAAAAACATTTTGCCCCTCAAGGAGGAAGATTTGAGACATTCAACTCAACCTCTTCTAAGGTCAAGAGTAAGGAATATAGAGCGTCTGGGAGGGGTTCCAGACTTTGTTCAATAAATATGTAAGGAAACGATGTGGCATATTGTCCAGTCTGGGGCCCTGTCAAGGTGATGAATGCACTGTCAATTAACTGAAACAGCAGGCAGAAACCGAGAGTCCTCTGTCAACCTGTATGTGTGGTTATCCTGGGACAGCAAGTAAAATACTGTACTTCTGCTTCTAACTCTATTTTGAGGGTGAAGGAAAGAAATGAAATATATTAAAATGAGGGACATCACATGGACAAGAAAGCCAGGAAGAGGGGACAGGAGAGTTGGAGGGGCAAAGGATGTGCACCAAAGAAAGACAGAGATGGTAGGCTAGAGGAAGTCACACAAGCAGTTAGCACTGTCCCTGGCACATGAGCGCTCCACCGTAATTATCTATGAGCCATTGAATGCAGTTGTTGGATACTAATACATTAGTACTTGGAGTCAAGACATCGCATGCTCACCCTGCTCAGGTGTTGAATGCTTTGGTGGATTATCTGACTCAATTGGAAAAACAATGCCCTGTGGAGGAAGAGCTTGGACACTTTAAGGGATCATAAAAGCAGATCTAAAGCCACAAGGGTAAGCAGTTTGGGGGAAATGGGGATAGTGAGAATATTTCTTTAGGTTACAAGTCAGGCCACTTGTAACCCATTCAGACTGTTAAACAGTGGAAAGACCGTAGGTTTTTTAATTAGGCACCCATGGATACAAATCTTGGCTGCTTCATTTATTAGGAGTTATCTCATGGCCTCTGATATGTATTTTGTATTTGTGTTTTCTCAACTTTAAGTATAATATTATAACACTTAGTTTCCAATTGCCGTGAATGTTAATTGAGATATGGACTACAAAGAGCTTAGCTTAGTATCTGGCACATCTTTGGGAGTCAGTTAAATACTAATATCTTCCCCTATTTCAGATCCAAGGGTACCCTAGGAATAAAAGCATAGAACTTTACAGCCATATGAATGATAGAGGTTTGCTGTTTCCCAAAGCGTGTTCCGTGAATTCAGTGAGTTGCTCATGAATCTTGCCACAGAAGTTTCAGTCTTTAAATAATTTGGGGAAGCCTTAGATGAAACTAAGTCAGGCTGATTACTTAGTGCAAGACTTCTTGTAGCATCTAAGATGCCAGTGCCCTGGGAGTTTCCAAGTGAAGGAAGAAGACAGCTTTTGCTCCTTTGTAAAGAAGCATTCCATGGTCCAGGGTGCTTCAATACTTGAACTCCTTTGGGTTGACAAACTGTGGGCCTGAGGTTTGGCTCTAGCTGGCAGAAATATTTCCTTTGGCTCCTTTAATATATAAAATCTTTACAAATTCATGTCCAGGATTTGAAAATTAGAGGAATTTATAAGAAAATCTAGACTTCTTAATTCTTTTGAAAAATGTCAGATCATGGAGGGCTTGAATTTTCAGAGAGCGACCTCTGGACAGCTGCTGTTCCATCTGGATGGGATGTGGCCTCCAGCTGGTCCTGAGCTTTCCTTGGTGCATCTCACTGAGTCACCCAACTTGCTGAGCCCTGAGGATATTTGAATTGGAGACAACAATCTAGTTCAGCTCCTTCATTTGGCCAGTGGAAAAGCTGCCTCTCAAGTTCACCTTGTGTTGGAATCAGAACCAGGTCCTTGGTCTTCTGACTCTTAAAGGCGAAAGTGGTAACTGATTTTACTTGTTTAGCACCATTCATTGCTTTCCAAGCACAGCTCTGGCAGCCCACCTTCAGGTACATGGAGGCCAACTTCTGTCCCCTCTCTTTTGAGAGCTGTGTGATGGAGTTTTCATGATTGGAGTGGGGAGTCGTGGTCATTGCTTGTCTCCTGGGCAAACCAATGCATAGGAGCTAGAAGTGTTGGGACTTATCCTATTTTCTAATCTAGAGCGTCTGGGAGGGGTTCCAGGCACAAGTGGGAGGCTTCTTCTACTTTTAACTAAATGCAGATCGCTGTTTCCTACATATCCCACGCCAGGCAACGAAAACTTCTCATTGTTATGATATTGGCTTATTTTGGGGATTTGTACTGCCAAACATTGGAAGAGATTACTTCCAAAAATGGAGGACATGTAGAGGGTGGAGAGTAATTTTTTAATGTAATGGATTTCAACATATTCCTCACAGATTATCAGCCAGTGGAAGAACCATTCAAATGCTGTTTCAGAAAACCCGAACTGAAAAATATCCATAATGGTGGTAATACCTCTATTTAGAGAGTCCCCGTTTCCACCAAAAAACACTCAAAAGCACTTTGCAGACATTTTATTGGTCATCTTGGGAGCAAACCTACTGCTACTTTCATTTACTCTGCCAGGTGTGGAACCCGTTTACTTAACGCTGCCCATTTCCTGCAGTTACAGGATTCTGATGATTTTTAGCATGAAAGTACTTGGAATCGACTCACACAGTGGCTTGAGCTATAAAACAATGAATTAGACCTCCCACCCTCAACCCATCCATTTGATTCACGAAAGCATGGATGCTGTGTGCATCCCAGTCCCTGAGATGTCCATCATTCATCTGAGTTGGATGAGGCTGTCTATTATAGACTTGAGACAGTTGTGTGTTGCTCTCCATTCGACCCCATTCCCATAAAAAGTGAACTCTATTGATAATTATTTGAAAAAATATTGCACACTCTAATCTCATTGAGATTTAGGGTGCATACTGTCTCTCATCTAATCTGTTTTTCCTGTAGCACCTTTTAAAACCAGAAATTCATCTGAAATAGTTTCTGCTGCCGAAGCTTATTATTTCTGCTGTAGCAGAAAACGAAAGGGATGATGCTGCCCACAGAATATAAAAGTCCTGGCCAAACTACAAACTCAGAAAATACAGATATACATTAGACCCTTATATAGTTCTGAAAAAGTTGGCTTTTGGTTAGTAAGGGAAGAAAATTCACATGCTTTTGAAGTACTTGTCAATAAAAGAGAAATGTATCATTTAAACATTAAAACATATCATTTAAACATAAAACCCCTTGAACACCAGTCATACAATGAAAGGAGGAATTTAGTTGTGTCTGAACACCTAGACTAGAATTATAACCAAGGTCATAACTCAGCCTAAAACTTTCAGGTCTGAGCTTCCTTGCAGCCCAAGGAAAAAGAGAAAAATGATTAGTTAGTTACTTAACCTTCATGGCCTAATAGAAGAATGTATATTGGCTCATCTGGAGCCCTGACTTTTTTCTAACCTGGAATTTATCATGTGGTTCTTTATATGGGACATTGTAACATAGGCTTGGATAATAGCATTAGTTGTAGTTTTTGCCAAAGTTGTCCCTAGAAGTTGAAAAAATAAACAGTTCAGTAGGAATGCTAAGACTGTTTATGTAGAAGCAGAAGTGGACATCTGTGTTTTTTGTTTTTGTTTTTTGATTCAGCTTCATTTCCCATCTTCTGGTAACAACACCCTGATTTTGCTTTGGGGAACTATTCTATCCGTCTTCAGTAGGGAGACTCCATTCAATTTTGGAGGGTTTTTTTTTTTGTTGTTCTTAATGAATGTGCCATTCTTTAGCCACGGGGACTATGTGTGACCCAAACTAGATCGATTAGACACTTTCTCCTGGGAGTTGGAATCCTCAGCAGGGCGACAAAAAGACAAAGTAGTCGGAGCTGATAATGCTGGCAACCATTTCCGAAGAGGGTCAGTCGTCCTGCTGCCCAGACCCTGGGAGTGGCTCTATCCCTCTCCTTTCAATTCAGTGTTACTCCAATATTTTTTCTTTCTGCTTAAGTCAGCAAGAGTTGGTGTCTATTGCTTGCAACCATAGAACCAAATGATACACAGGTAACATTTCCCTTGAACCAATTGATGTTCAGTCTTCAAATTCTCTTTCACAAAAGGTAATATGTGGGGCAGAGCATATGTCTGGGGAAAAGTGAAGGAGCCATGCTTGAAAGCTCTCTAAGATACCAGAAACCCATAGACGCACAGTGTCCTTGTATATGGGTACCTTTCCATGTAAAAACTGTGCATGCTTAACTGGGGGATGCAGAAAGGGTGCAATTTTTTTTTTTTCCTTGGAATTTCTTTTTAGCACGTACCCTTACTTAATTAAGTGACTTTGAATGAAGATAATCCTCATTTTACCATTGTACTGGCCCACAGCTTCCAGGTTCTGGTCCATCTTTGGAGAAAGGTTTTTTGGTACTTCTTGTTTATAAGGGTGTAGTCCTGCTATTGGCATCTCCTATAAATCTTAAGATTTTTATAACTTGGATGTCACTCTCACCTTCCTGCCAAATTGCTGCACTGAAAAAGCAGAGTGTAATTTTAAGTAATGATGCTTTTACTGCATCCAAAACAAATAAAGTAATTGTGGTACACATTATGAAACAAATCCCTCTTATCTCTGAGCCTGGAGTGGAAATAGTGTCAGGGATGCAAATAGCTGCTTTGGCCAAAATAGTCAAAGAAGACATGGCCTTAGTCTGTCTGAGCTTCATTTCTTAAGACACATTTGTAGTTGTTGGTTAAAAATGTGAATGGCTCTGTAAGTTCACTCTAGGACAATGTGGATTCTTTAGCCCAGAAAGTTAAATACCTCCAACTTTGGCAGTCCTGACCTTCTGGGTAGAGAATGTATTTCCCCAGTTTTCAAGACCTGCTTTGCTACTTTGATTTAACACAAGGCAGAAATCTTTAAAACAAAGCCCTCTGGATCCAGGAAAGTTCATCTGGCATTAGTTAGCTTGGCACCCCCTACCCCCTTCCCCACCCACCTCCTTGTCTTTTCTCTAGGAACTTGATGCTTTGTAGGAAATGAATGGCTTTGCAAAAGTGCAAATTTGGGGAAGTGTTGTGCAACCAAAGAAAATTCAAATTAGTATTCCCCTTGTGGGAATCTTCTTGGGGAAATTATATTTAAATATTCAGGTATAGAGTACGGGCCAATATCTGTTTTAGGAAGTTGACAGACTGAGTGATACAGCTCTGGGGTTTTCTGGAAGTAAGGCAGTCTAGGGAAAGAAGAATACAGAGTTTAAAAAACCTACTAATTTATGTCTCCTCTCTACTGTGTTAATGGTAAATAGCTTAGGCTCAATGCTGATCTCTTTACTCCTTGGCCCAGAGAATTGGGCCAATTATTCTTCATAATGTAATTCAATGCCCTTGCTGAACAGGAGCTGGCCCATGAGATATGTATTTGCTCTGAACTGGAAAGGATGTGTGCTGGCACGTCCTAGGAGTAGGCAAGCAGTCGATGAAACTTAGAGGGAGTCTTTTGGAAATAAAAATTAATTAGCATTTACGGGGATCCCAACTTTGCAAGTAAGGTGGAATTGCTCTGTTATTTGTGACCGCATCTGTGTTTTCTGCCCCCAATTTAAAAAAACAAAAACAAAAACAACTTTCTTCCTTTCTTGCTTCTCTCTTCCTCCTTTCCCTATAATTAATGGGAATGAAGTTCTTTCCATTCCTGATTTCTTTGAACTCTCTTGCTAACTGCTGAGTCTTTTAGACATTTTTTATTGCTTTCCCAAGGGGCCATCACCACCTCTCCTTTCTTCCATCTTCCTTTTTCAGTGGCTGTAAGCTCTTGGTGGGCTGGAAGACACAAACGAATTGGACAAAAACAAATTTGGCTGTTGCTTCAAAGCCATTGCTTTCTTTGTGTGTGTGTGTTTTTTTCCCTTTCCTTTTTTAAACGTTTCTTTTTCTTTTTCTTTTTTTTAGCTTATGATTAAAAGGGCATTATCTTTGCATTAGATGGCCATCAAAACTTATTTATTGGGTTATAGATGAAGAGAACGAATGGACTTATTTTGATCCAAGGATGGGAAGAAATGGACATTTTGTTGATTTCTTGTAAAATGCACTGAATGTCCACCTCAGAACTTTAGCAGATGCCTGCTTTTGCTAATTTAAGGAACTGATGCTATTTGTCTTTTATTTGTAATCATTGGCCCCTACATAGGAAATTTAATTTTGATTTGAAGCTTTTAATGCCTAATGGTAAATATGAAAATGTGTGATAGAGCACATTATTTTTCATCACATGCATTTCTTCGTGTATTTCACACTCAGAGGAATTTTTATGTAGCATAACGATTTCATAAGTGTTAACATTTAAGAAAAATTTCACATTATAAATATGAGCAGAAGCCTGCTTTAGAAATTGGAAACTAAGTTTGGCCAAAATGAAAGGCAAAGTCATGGCTATGTTAAAACTCACATCTTTGGGGATTCTGGGTGGTGTACTGACAGTGGAATAGACTCAGACACAGTGCTTTTAGTATTGATTAGTAATTCTTGACCAACGGATCTTGGAACTCAAGAGGGCCATGGAATTATTTCCAGGCCACTGTTAACCTTGTCTGCATTCTGCATTTCCTATCCACTGAAAAAAAAAAAAAAAAAAAAAAACAATACCTTGCAAATATGTGAATTACTTTCAAATCCCGTGTGCTTTATTAAAAGAAATACTTATTTGAAATCATTATTGATTCACAGTGGCTTTTGGACTTTAAGCACATTTTCAGTCATTGAGCATCAAAGTACTATGTGTGGGTCAGCAACGTTTTGGATTTAAAAAGGATAGTGATACTTGAAAGATTTGGGCACTCTTGAATTGATTGATGCAGATTACCGTAGGGTAAACATACGCTGACTGTGATTTGGATTTGTCACAGTGCTTCTCCTCCTGTTCATTTCTCCTCGTTTGCTTTCAGCAAATGTTGACTGACCTTTTGTTTTTGAGTGAGGAGCCAAACTGACTTTTAAGGTGGGTATAAAGAAGAGTTAGTTCCCTGTGCTCAAGAAGGTTTCAATCAGTTAAATGCCAAGTAGATCCATGTTACTACAGGAGAAACTTCCATCCTAAGACGTTGTAAAGGGCAAAGATGAGGGTCTTCATCGTCATTGGGTTTTTATTAGGTAAACAAAAGCTTTCCCTCGAGTCCTACCCAGAAGGATACTAACACCTCAGGGATGAGAACTGTGACATGTGACCAAATATTTGCTTGGGAAAGAAAATATTTTGACTGGGCACTTTTTTGTCCCCAACCAAATCGGAGTTCTGTCAGTAAGGAAAACGAGAAAATTGGCAGCATCACGCCAGCCACCTCTACCACAGGTGCTGAGTTTAAGATAATGGCGGATGTAGAAGATGTGATATCCCCAGATGCTGTGAGCTTTTTTATTTGCTGTAGAACCTTTGTGCTTTTTTCCTGTGGTTTGGTGCAATAATGTTGAAAGCAACACAGTCCTCTGATTTGAACAGTCAGTTGATACTGGGTCTGATAAGGTATCAGATGGTTTTCTAGCCCATCTTTAAATAAAAGCATTTTGTCCAATGGCATGTGTTGAAAACTGCCAAGAGTCCTAAGAAAGAAAGACTCTTTTTTGTGATTTAAAAAAATCACATCTGAGTACTCAGAAGTTGGGAATTTTTATGTTTGTTTGGACAGATGCTGTTTGGATAACTTTTTATTTGGGAAAACATCATTTGGTTTATACCTTCTTTTCCTTTTATTTCATTTTTCTGCAGTCTTTTTCACATTGGAATGTGAGCAGATTGTAGGGACCAAGGCCAAATGAACTCAAATATCAGTGATTAGGTGAAACCATTTCCCTCCACTTTCTGTAGTGTTTATAAAGAAGTGCCTTTATCAGATGCTAAGGAGTTGCTTTGATGCTTTGGTTCAAGCTCGTAAACCATCTTCTTCATCTCTCTCTACATCCTTCCATACATTCCAGACCATCTTCCACAGTTGTGTGTTTTGATGTTTGATGCTTTTGCTAATATTGTTTCATCACTTTGAAATATCCTTTTCTGTCAGCCGCCTGCTCTGCCCCAGGGATCATACTCTGCTCATAGAGTTGAGGCTGCCCCTCTTCTGCCAAAGTCTTTCCTGGTATCCAGTTGCAATGAGTCATCCCTTTCTTCTGGGTGTCCACAGTTTGTTCTTCTGTTTCCAGTTGTACCACTTAGCTCATTCTCGTTTTTCTTTTTATTAGAATTACATGTGGACTTCTATCTTCTAAAAGCCTAGAAGCTGAGGGCTGGGTCTTTGTTCACCTTTGTGTGCCCCATTGCACGTGGACTAATACTCGGAATATAAGGCTGGCAACACCATACAAGCTCAGTGAATATGTTTATGCCATGCTTCAATAAACTAATGACATTTTATAATTTATTTTTTTGCCATCTCTCTTAATTTCTGTGGATGGAAAGATAAGAGTTAGAGTGGCATAATGAGCATGGTAAGAGAAGAATTTTACTTTTGTATTGAGAGAGAGACGCTTTCTTACATCTATGTTTAGAGCCACATGTTAATGGGGGAAATGCACAATTCTATGTGTCTATATTAAACTCTCTGAAATGTGTTCTGGATTTTCTTGACATTTAAATAAAAATATTGCAGATAGCTTGTACCGAAGTTATTTCTACTTACTATTAGGGACATTCCCTTTGTTATATTTAATTTCAGGAATACAAGAGATGTCAATAGCTGGAGCTATTCATAAATGACAATTAATTAAAAATATAAAATATAGAATCTGTCTTGTTCAGAGTTGCATCTGTTTTCTGGTGGGCTTTCAGTTATGGGGGAGAAATTTTTAGGTTGCTTTTCCTTGTGTAAAATAAAGTGAGCTCCATTTGAGCATCATCAAGATAGATAGGATTCCTGAACACATTATCTGTTGTTCTAGAAAGCAAGGAATTGCTCAGAAAAAAAAAGTTATTTCAACATGACACAGAAGCCCCCTTGGCTTTCATTGGACAAATTTAGTACACCTCAAAATAAATAACAACTTTTGTGGATTTTAGCCCTTTGAAAAAAAAGTAAGAGTCTATGAGTTCATACTAATATAAACTGATTTAAACAAAGGAATAAGCAAACAAATAAATAGGTGAGAAAGGTAAGCTCTTCCTTACAGCAAAATGTTACCTAATAAATAAAGCAGGGATGACGGCATTAGAAAATCACCATTTTCAATCATCATAGTAATACTTAATCCAGGCAAGAATCATTGGTGATTATGAAACTAGTGTGTGAATGTTTTATATGGGACAGGTTATTTATAGAATCTCAAAGTATCTCACCACACACTATCAGTTGACTCCAGGAAAATGCTAACTTTCCACTGGAGAAGTCCAATGGAAGAAATTAACTCAGAGAATCAAAGTTAGCATCACCCATAGTGAGGCAAACCGTGATCGTCTGCCTCCCGATACAATGCACTGAGAAGGCTCACTCGCATCATATTCCTGTCCCAGGAGCATGTTTTCTCCAAAACAACTGTCTCATGCGCTTCAAAAATATCAGTACCATGAAAGAGAAAGAAAGGCTAAGAAACTGGTCCAGATTAAACAGACATGACAACCCAGTATGGTACATGATCTTGGATTTGATCCTGGACCAAGAAAAACATTTGTGTAAATGACTTCACTGAGTTGGTTGGTGACATCATTTTACTATGGTTAGGCAAGAGAATGTTCTTGTTGTTAGGAAATATATACTGAAATATTTAGGGATGAAGGGGAAATAGTGTCTGTATCTTACTCTCAAATGCATGCGGGTGAAGGGAGGAAAAAGGTAAGGAAAGGGAAGAGAGAGAGGGAAGGATGAGGA
This sequence comes from Theropithecus gelada, assembly GCF_003255815.1. Classification (NCBI taxonomy): domain Eukaryota; kingdom Metazoa; phylum Chordata; class Mammalia; order Primates; family Cercopithecidae; genus Theropithecus; species Theropithecus gelada. Next base: position 105,892,029 of record NC_037680.1, on the reverse strand, counting down.
GGATGAGAAGGAAGAGGAATAGTAAGGGAAGGAGGAGGGAGAAAGTGAATAAGTGAGAATGACAGTACATAATAAAGCAAATGTGATAAATTGTTGGTGGTTGGTAGATCTGATAAAGCTATCTTATTCTTGCTGTGTTTTGGTAAGTTTGAGGTTATTTCCAAGTAAACTATGAAAGAAGAAGACATGATGCATGCATGTTCATAAACATCACTTCTAGTTGTTTTAGGGAATGGTGGTCACTGAACTGTCTATGCCTAAAGGCAGGGGCTGTTCTCCAGTGCAGAACCTAGTGTCTGGCAAAAGCAGGTAGTTTCTAAATATTTGTTGGATGTTAGCATGGACCCCAAGGCCCTGAATTCCCTTGAGCTGTAAAATATTTATCTTCCAACAGTTGCAAATGCCAGTTGTAAAGAAATATTTTGCTATTTCCAAGTTCACTTGCACTAATCATACAAGTTAGTTGCAGCTGGTGGGACATAAGCAGGGATATCTTACAGGCAGGATGCGTGCATCTCTGCACTCTTCTTCCTGTAATCTGGCAGGAATATAAATGTGATGGCTATTTGAGAAGCCCTTTTAAGCCATGTGAGGGGAGCCATGTGCTAACAACTGTAGAACATATAGGTGTGTGAGTCCTGGAGCTGCCATACTAGCCCTGGGCCTCTCCCTCCAGGCTTTGTTTCTGTGAGAGAGATGGAAATGTCTATGTCCTTTAAACTATTGTTCTTTTGCATTTTCTTTCATTTGTAGCTGAAGCTAATCCTCAATGATACACCGTGCTTTCTAGAAATCATCATTTAAAAATTTTTATTCCTCTATGGAGCTTTGTATTCAGTTTGCCCCATATGCACATTAATGATAGAAGTTCTCTGGTTTTATTTATTTTCCCTTTCTGTTTTCCCCAAGTAGAATTTTTCTTATTGTGATGTGGATTCTGTTTCTGTACTTGAGCTGGTGGGTTACTGTCTGTGGCTTTGAGTATTTTTACTGTGGAGGCTACCTTACTTTTTTTTCCATCATGGTAAACCTTCTCCATTTTGCAAATTGCTAAATTGGTCTGAAAAGATTGTGAGAACTGGCTTTCTTAGGCGATTTCTTGTCCTGACCAACCCAGCTGGAGACCGGATGTGCCGAGGTAAGCACTTGGAATAATCAGAAAATAGGAAATTTTAACTATTCCCAGTTGCCAGAGACATTTTACTTCAGCTGAAGGATTGGAGGCAGGTTTTATAGTGCCTGGTGAGTTTTGTTGAGCAAATCTTTGTACTTTTTGGAGTCCACTCATGTTTTTATTTGTTCCATGGTTGGTTCTTCCTCTGCAACTATTTATTGCCACTAAGGTTTGCGGCACAGTCGGTCCCACAGATAATAAATGGGTGTGTGTGCCCACAGCTCAACATGAATAGAGTGACTGACTTCTAGCTTGTTTATTGTTGGATGGGGATGTAACCAAGGAAGCCTAACTCCTCAATTATGTGTATGTGTGTGTCTGTGTAGTGAAATATGGACCTGAAAATGGACCTTGCAGGGATATTGCATGATATTCCTTTATTTCCTTTAAAGCAATTATTTTTCAAATGTTACGTGAATGAGGATGATATTTACTTGCATAATTTCATAGTTATGTTATTTCACGACCTGAATGCCAGCAGCTCTATGGTTTGAAGCATGGTTTTCTTCTGGTAGGCTAGCTGTATTGGTTTTCTGGCTAATATGAATTTGAAAGATAACTGATAATTACCTAAATGTAAAGCATTGCATTGGGAACTGCTGTTGGATGAGGTCTTCCAACTTTTTAAACTCAAACTAGCCTAGACCGGAATCAGTGAGTGCTATTATATGCAAATTCTATTTTTATTTCTACAGAAAAAGAGAAGAAATAACTCTTATTTGTTCAGGTTTACTAAAGAAGTCCCTGTCACAATGTCTGCAAAATTGTCTGCAAACTGAAACAAACAGAACACCAAAAACAGCCAACAACCGACGAAACTACAGCCGAAATGAAGGACGCAGGATAAAACATGACTTAAACATTCCCCTGGCTTAAGCGAGCATGGTATAATGGAAACAGAGTAGAACTAGGAATTGGGAAATGTTCATGGAAGTTTTAGCCCTACTAAGTACTGTCTTTATAATTTTGGGCAAGTTACACAAACTTCTGAGCCTCAATTTCCCCATTCAGTAAAATGAGTCTACTAAAATCTACCTCACTGACTTCTGAGTGTGAAATGAGATCATATATGTAAAAGTGTTTTGTAAACTGTAAAATACGTTCAAGTATTTTTTAGCAGTCAGCTAATCAAAGGTGTGGCGTAACTGCCCCAGACCCCCAATGCTGATTTTCTTGGTGAGCAGCACTGTAATTTACACTCTAAGTAATAGTAAGTGTTAAGAATTTGTCAGAGTTTTTAATGTAATGTGCATACATTGATTCTGATTAAAACAAGTAGCATCTTCATACCTTCAGGATTATAGTTGTTGTTAGTAAAGGCTGATGACAGGGAAGGAAACTAGGCAAGGCAATACAAGTTGTCTTTTTCACTTGAACTTGGGAATGAGGAGTAAGAAGCACTTGAGCTTATATCCACCACTGCATCTTTTACCAGGAGGCTCGGAGTGTTACAAGAAGCATCATTTTCATCTTGGCCTTGTTTGGGAGTAGGGAGGCACATGGCCAAGAGACAAGCTTTATGAAGTCATGTGCTCCAAAGGGAACACAGAAAAAGGGGAGTGCAAGAGACTTAGTCATGCAGAAGACTTTCACACAACAGGTGGACTTTTAAGAGTGTTGTCAAGGAGAAGATGCAAATGCCTTAATTAGTTTGGACAGCTCTTTTAAGTGTAAAGAAAAACATGTCTACTGGTGGAGATGGGCTTTGCAACACAACAGACCTGTGTGTGGGATTTTGGTCTTAGGCAACTGAAAAGCAAGTAATGCTCCCTTTCTATTACCTGAAGCTTCTGCTTATGGAGTTTTGAAGTTCTCCAGGATGGTTTTTCTGTTTCTCTGAGCGCTGAAGTGGCTAATGCCGTGGCAGATGTCATAGCTAAGGCTGCAGAAGCAGAGCATAAGGTAGGGAGGATTTTGTAGGAACCTTCTGATGGGAATTCAGAGAGCAAAGCCTGGGACCTGAAGCTCTCAATAAGGAAGTGAGAAAGGAAGAGTCCATGGTTTTACTTTTAAAAAAGAAGGGGATTGCTTTTGCAGATTAGACAGTATGTGAGGATTGTGGAAATAAAAGAGGTATCTTGTGTTTGTAATAAATGCATTATTTGGAGAGTTACAAAATAAAATCCCAAAAGAGGAGAAGACAATTAACTTTCTTATGAGGGTTACCTAATTTTGATTGAGTTACAATGAAGAAAAATTAAAGGATTTTAAAGGATTGAATCTCTCTTTCCATCTTGTTTTCTTTCTCTCTTTTTAAAATGAAATGGTCGGCAGAGTTGGAATTTTGGAAATAGGGTCATGCATATTTGTTGATGAAAACAGTCATGCTTAGTAGCTTTGAGGGGACTCCCTATAGACAGACTTGATTCCTAGTTCTAGCTTTCACAGCTGGTTGCAGTTGTTTGGATGACGATAAGAATCAGGGATACTTGGTTCTGTATTTGGAAAAAATGAAGCCAGACTGCTTAAAAATGTGACTGGAAAAAGGCTACTGAGTATGGGGTTCTTTTGGACTATACTGACTGCTTGACAAGGGATCCTGGTTTGTCTTGTCTCACATTAAAATCCCATGTCTCATGGAAATAGTGGTTAAATGAGGTTGCATGAGTTTTCAGTTGAGAACTAAAAAATAACATATTTTGTTTACATAATGCTGGTTTTTGCTTTATTCTTATGTTTATATTAGAAATGAGTAATTTAGTCCCAGAGAAATTACACGTGGGGCTTTCTGCCAGGACCCAGTGCCAAACATGAATTTTGTGATTAAAGTATCCAATATTAACCTTTGCTTGACAAAAACCAAGTTAAGATGATTTTTTAAAAAAACTTTAGATGATCTAAAAAGAAAGCATTATAACAAAAATGTGTGAGCTAGGAAAAGCTGAGAGTTACTAAATTGGGCTTTGAATGGTGTAGATGTAACTTTGATTGTGTAAAAATAAAAGATTTTCATTTCTCTTGGTATTGGAGGAATGCAGATAAAGATGATTGAGATTAATATTAAGCCTCCTTATTTCTTGTTTTATTTGATTAGTTCCCTTGGGTGGTGGGATTTACTGTGAGGCAGATATTTTGTTCCATTCTTGTTTTTCATCTTTGGGCTTAATATTCAAATGCCATGTACCTGTAGAATATTAGCTACAGAATTTTTTTTTAAAGATGATATTCATTTATTAATTCAACAAATGTTTCTTGAGCACCTGCTCTGAGCCAGATACTATACTGGGCATTGTCATTGTCTTCTGGGAGTGCACAGTCTTGAGGATGCAATAGACCTATGGATAAGTAATTACAGTACAGTGAAATCAGTGCTATAATGAAAGCAGAGTGGGGAATTATGAACCTTGCCCTAGACAGGAACCCTTCACAAAGAAGAAGATGTAGCCTATTTAAGGATTGATATGGTTTGGCTCTGTCCCCACCCAAATCTCCTCTTGAATTGTAACTCTCACAATTCCCATGTGTGGCAGGAGGAACCTAGTGGGAGGTAATTGAATCATGGGAGTGAGTCTTTCCCATGCTGTTCTCATGATAGTGAATAAATCCCATGAGATTTGATGGCTTTAAAAATGGTAGTTTCCCTGCATAAGCTCTCTCTGCTTGCTGCCATCCATGTAAGACGTGACTTGCTCCTCCTTGCCTTCCACCATGATTGTGAGGACTCCCCAGCCATGTGGAACTGTTAGTCCATTAAACCTCTGTCTTTTGTACATTGCCCAGTCTCGGGTGTGTCTTTATCAGAAACGTGAGAATGGACTAATATAAGGATGAATAGGCATTTGGTAGGTAGAGAAGATTACCCTAGGCATAGGGAAGAATCTTCACAGAGTTGTGAATTCAGGCTGTTCCAGACAAGAGTGAGCACATCACGTGAGGCTGAAGGGTTGGAGAAGGACTGGGGTGAAAGAGTATGGAAGCACAACTGGGCTATAGTACAACATTTTATAGGATGTTTCTGAGCATGGGCTTCATTTTGTAGGCATTGGGAAACTACTGGGGGCTTATAGGTAACAAAGGACTCAGACTGGTTTTAAGATGATTCTGCTGGTGGTATAGAAAATGTATTGCAAGCAGGGAAATGTTGTAAGGAGGCTGTTAGAAATGGCATAGGCAAAAGGGGATGAAGATATCATCTAAAGCAGTGACTTTGAGGTTGAGGAGGTGGCAGAGGTTTTGAGTGAGGGTGAAGAGGCAGAATGGGTTGACAACTGATTAGAGAGGACGGGAAGTATAGAGGAGAGTCCCGAGGTTCCTAGCATAGGCAGCTGAGTGGAGCATGAGGCCAGATATGGAGTCAGCCAGTTTTACCAGTCGAAGCAGCATATTTCAGGTGGCGGTGGGATAGGGTGGGTGTAGAATCACGGGTTTTTCTTTTGGACCTATAACTAAGCTATATTTTAGCTTGTGGACATGCAGTTCTTGTTATGTGGAGTAGCTGAGTCATAGCAAGTACTGTGAGTTTTGATTTTAGCTGGCCTCTAATTAGGCAGAACAGGAAATCTCTATTTTAGTTGTTGGATTAAATATTTTTCCACCTCATGATCTAGAGGTAGAGGTCCCTGCCTTTAAAAATAGTTATTTACTAACCAGGCATGGTGGCTCCCACCTTTAATCTCAGCTACATGGAAGGCCAAGACCAGAGGATCACCTGAGGTCAGGAGCTTGAGAAGAACCTGGGTGAAATAGTGATGTAGTGAGACCCCATCTCAAAAACAAAAACAAAAACAAAAACAAAAACACTGATTTACTGAGTGATAACTCTGTACCTCTGCTGTGCTTAAGAGGTACTGTTGTTACTAGTATTTTACAAGGGAGAAAAAAGGTACTTATAGAGGTTTACAAATTTGTCAAAGGTGGTGAAGATGGGAGCAAGATAGTTCTGTATTGTATGTAAGCATTTTGTTATATTTGATTTTTGAAAAAAGGTAACTTTTGCATGAAAGTAGGTGAAAAAATGAAAAGATTCTATTTTAACTTCAGCAGAAAAGTGGTTAGGTGCTTTGCTTCTTATTTGGTGATCTGGGTTGGTTACTATAACTTTTCTGACCATATGGGGAAAATAAAGCTTGATTTACAATGCCGGGAATTTGTACTACCTAAGAACTCACTAACTTTTCAGGAAAAGATATGTTTTGAGTAGCTTTCAGAATTATGAAGAAAGAATTGGACCCCTTAAAAACCTGTGCTCACATAAAGAATACTTTTTCATTCTGTTTTATTTGTGCAACACTCAGATTTCTGTGGCTAGGTTAATAGTATTTTATAGGATTTTCTGGGTAAAATAAATTTTTCTGTTGGATTGAGGGCAAAATGGAAACAGACCTAGCCTACCAAAGTGTAAAAGTGAATCTTCCACATGTTAAAGGTGATTAGCCAGTAATTTAACTGCTTTTTAAAACACAAATAAACAGTCCTGTTATTGCAGAATGACAACAGAATACAGAGTCCTAAAATGTGTCATCCACTATGGTCAGTGTAAACTAAGAATTTTCTGGCAGGAAAATGAAACATAAACAAGAGAAAAAGGAGTCAATAAAAATAGACCCTAAGAAGACACAGCTGTGGGAAGAGCAAATACTTTAAAACAGCTACTATTAATTTGTCAGAGGAACTAAGGATTTTGTCATGAGGAGTGAACAAATGAAAAATCTCAACGGAGTAATGAAAGATATACAGAAGGACCAAATAGAAACTCTGGAATTGAAAAGTCAAATATCTAAAATAGAAAATTTTGCAATATGGGCCTGACAGCAAATTGAAGAAGAAAGAAGAAAAGACCAGTGAATATGAAAATGGATTAATAGATACTACTCCAGTTGAAGAATGTAGAAGAAATAAAAAGAATTAACAGAGCCCCATATGGGACACATCAAGAAATATAAAATACATGTGATTGCAGTCCCAGAAAGAGACAAGAAAGAGACTGGCACATGAAACAATATTTTAACAAGTAATGGATTTAAAATTCCCAAATTTGGTGAAAAATATTAACTTGAAGATTCAAGAACCTTTGCAAACTGTAAGTGGGAGACATCCAAAGAAAACCACACTTTTGTTTTTTAGGCAAATCGTCGTCAAAATGCGGAAAGTCAAAGCAATGAAGTAATCATGACAACAGTGAGAAAATTAATCCATTATATACAGAGCAATGATGAATGTTCACTAACTTATCAGAAATAATGGAAAGGAGGAAGCAATGGGAATGACTTAAGTTTTAAGTGGTGAAAGAAAAGAGCAATCTGTCAACCCAGAAGTCTATATCCAGGAGAGGTACACCACAGACATGAAAAGAAGATGTTTTGCTTACTTGGTTTGGGAACCTCTGAGTTACACAAAGCTAAGTAGATTTCTGTACTGTATGATTTCTCAGTAATAGAGAAGTTCTAAGTAAAGGATGTCACATTCACTGATATCCAAGTTTTTTTTTTTTGACCATAGATTCTTTATTCACAGAATGTCTCAGGGGATTCATTTTATTTGTAAAACACTTCTGGAAATACTAAGATTCAGGAATGGAATTTGATATTTATTCTTCATTTTTATTTTCATGATATTGCCAGGATGAAGTGATTTTGGAAAATAATTAGCAATGTATCTGTTTGCATCTGTAATAATGAAAATGTGATGTTTTACCTACATTGACTTTTCTTTCTTCTAATAACACTTTCGGAGTTGAATGGCTTTGGGCTGTTGCCAGGTGAAATACTTTCCAGCAGGCCTAATGGTTCAGTCTTGCCTTGTTGGACTATTTAGATATAGATGAAAATAGATCTCCCACCTAGGTTTTCAATGCATATTTTATGAGTATAATAGTGCCAGGAATATAGGTTGAATTGGATTACAATAAAATCATTATCTTTTATGCCTCTGTCTTAGGAGTATTTATGTGTACTCTTATGGGTAGTTTAAACATGAGTGTTACAAATTAATGCTACCAAAAGCAAGTTGTAAAAGTAGTCCAGAATTACATTGTAAATGACTTAAGCCATCTAATTAAAATAAAATTTCAATGTCTTGAAATAATTCAGTGAAGGATTAGTGACTTAAATTTCACTGCTGCTGAACATGACCTTCTCTTTGAATATATTAGAAAATGGAGCTTAAGAAATCATCATGTAAAAGGTTTATTGTGAAATTTTTTTCTTTCCATCCCCTATTCCTAAATCTAGTCATAACTCCCTAGATGTCTAACATATTTCCTTTCCATGGCAGAGTTTGAAATCTCTGCATAGCCAACATTGAGGCTCTCAGGCTTCCACTGCATTAGTGTTGATTGACACGGGGGGTTGAGCTTTGTCTTCTTGTCTGTGGCTGTAAAGGGCAAGGTGGACATTCCTCTCTCTGTGTTTTTCCCTTACTCATTTCCTGCAGGAATTTGTGAGTCTTGGTCTCTTTTCCCTCTCAACCAAAGGCTTCCAACCAACGACTATAAACTTCTTCTACAGCAGTGGTTCTCTAATTGGTCCTCAGTTCTTCAGCATCTGTCACTTGGAAACTTGTAATAAATGCAAATTCTTGGCCCCTCCCACCAGTTTACTAAATCTGAAACTCTGGGAGTGCAGCCCAGCAATCTGTGCTTTAACAAGCCTTCCCAGAGATTCTGAGACTCTATGAAGTTTGAGAACGTGTTCTCTATAGCAAGAAAAAACTTTTAAATCATTTTTTTCTCATCCTTTTGGTTATTTGACAACAAAGGTACAGCAGAATCTAAGAGTTCTTGGTGGTGATGGTAGTGGGGTGTTGAATAAACCACTTTTCAAATTAAGTATGTATTTTAAATAATATCAATAATTAGTAGTAATATCTTTACAAGATTCTTGAGGTCATTACCAATGCTATTGCTATGTTACTGTGAGGAAACAGGTTTAGGAAAGAAGTTGGCCAAAGACAAGGTGTTTAGTAGTGGAGTCTTGATGATGATGCTGGTTTGACCAATACTAGCACCCATGCTGCAGCCCACTTGGTAATGCTCTCTGAGACAACGGATGATGCCTGTCCCCTCTTATCCCTGCCCATATCTTCCCTGTGAGGCCTGAGACTTATTTGTTTCTTTTTAAAAATGCAAGAGGTGGAGTGAAAGTTCATGTCTTTGTAGATTAACTCCGATCTTTCTTATTCATTTGCTCCACTTCCCAAACTAGCAGCCAAAGCTACCTTGATCAAGGAGAGGGAATGCTGTACTTTATTCGTAATGCAAACAAATGTTTATGGCCTCTTTGCTTATAAGTACTGTGCGCGAATCGATTGCGGCCCTGGAGCCCCTATGGCCTCTTTTCTTTCAAACGTTTATCTCTTTCTGGAAGTAATGAATTCACTGACCAATTTATCTTTGGACTCTGGCCTGCGGTTTTTGAAACTTTCCAAGATCAACTGAGCGATGATGTGGTTTGGCATTTTAAACCGCGAATATAGTATAAAGTTGGATGATTTTGAGAGCAATTCATGCTTGAGTGAAGTCTTTATCCCACTGAGTTATGGTCTCCCACCCAACCCTTTTAAAAAACTTTGTTGGGTGATTAGAGGCAGCCTTTCGAATTCCACTCATAATTGAGGGATTCATTTGCGCTCCAAGATATATTTATTTTCTTGACCATCAAGGAAACATAATGTTTTGAAGAAGTAAGGGAATTCATATTAAATGGAAAGGAGCTCTCTAAATTAAAACTTAATGTGATTGTATTTTGACATGAAAGTGAAACCTTAAAGTAACCTTCAGAGTTACTAATTAGTTTGATACTAGCTCCACTTTTTCTACCATGTAGATTTCATTTAGTAGAGGAGAGTAAAAGAAGAACATTAATTAAAATTGGAATGATTAATTTTGTTATGTGTCTGTGTAAATTAATTCCAGTGTCAGTATAAATTAACTCCAGTGTTAGTAATTCCATAGACTTCCTTTCCATGGTTCGCTTCAATAATTGAGAATTTGTCGGTCATTCTGATATCAGAATTCAAATAAGCATTTATATGTGCTTGTGTGTGTGGAGCGGGTAAGGGACATGAAAATGTATAGATATTTAAGAAATGTCACTTATACTCCAATTTCTTATTTATGTTAGGATGGCCTTCGATTTGAAGCAAAATACCTATTTAGAAGGTTTCTCCTTCATCTCCTTCTCTACCTAGGTCCCTTTCCCTTTTCTCACACCACTTATAATTAGAAACAAATGAAGAGCTTTGCACTTTCCATAGATTAAAAACACTTTTTTTTTCTATTGTACAAAGTGATTTTTGTGCACACAATTGCTATCTCTCCCATCAAAACAGTGTTCTCTCTAGAGAATAATGCTTGTTAGTTCAGTTTGGTGTGGCAGTATTTATAGGGGATACACTTGAATGAGTGAAAATTGTAAGTGGAGATGTTCACGTAACATTTGTTTGCTTCTCTTGTCCACCAAAGGAATACATAACTGTAGATATCTTTTTATGTGTTGACTACCTCACTCTGCAACACTGACAGGTCTTGGTGACTGCATATTTTTTCCTAAGTCCTTGAATATATTCACATAAAGAATAAAGTTTAGTTTGGGTTTCTATTGTTATTCTCTGGATGCAAAAAGATTCCCTAGCTCCCAAAATGGATAATTTTCTTGATTACTCGTGATCTACCACGTAGTTCTTCTGTTTGTTTTAATTTCTTAATATGGGGTAATATTTTACAAGATTTCCAAAATACTTAGATCCTCATCTATATTAGAAGTCTGTGTGTGTGTGTGTGTGTGTGTCTGTGTGTGTGTATGTGTGTAAAGGAGAAGGCAGTATGCTAGGCTTTGTGGGGCACACTACCCTGATGTTGTAGTATGAAATGGCTATAAACAACACGTGAGCAAGTGAGTGTGGCTACATTTACATAAACCTTTAATATGTAGAGAGGTATTGTGCTGTTTTGGAACTGGGTGTAGTTTGCCTACCCTGCTCCGTGATAATTACTGTGGCTTTATCTGTCTTCTATAACCCATCTTCTTCTACATCACCCTCCTGGCCTCTTCCTTCTACCTGGAGATCATCGCATGGTTTCTTCTTCATTTTTCCTCAAGTTATGCTCTCCACCTTTGCATGCTTGCTTATCTGCTCTCTCTCTGCTCTTCCTTGAACATTCCTTTGTAAGATGTGAAGAGGATCTAGTGGCAGCCTCTTTCCCCACTGCTAACCAGGGTTTATTCAGCTGGTCTGACTGTCCGGACTGGGCTGCTCCTTTCTCCTTTACCATTTCAGGCAAGTCCCTCCTGAAATTGCATTCCTAGCAGAAAAGGGTGATCTTCTCAGAAGAAGGTGGCTTTGCTCCTTTAAAGTGGGAGAACCATCTTTATGAAGCTCTGACTGACCATTGCATCTGGAAATGGATGCCCAACTCTCCAAATCTCTTTAAAGTTTTTTTGACCTGCCATCATGAGGTGGCCCCTGTTCCTCCTCCTTCTTCTTTCTGTTCCTCACTTTTCTTTAGGGGGTGAGTTTTTGTTAAGGAGACCTCTGTGCTTAAAAGAGGGTCTCTTTCTTAAAAGTTTGTGCCTGAATTGACCCTATGGGTGACTGTCTAAATGTAACATGGTTTGTTCAAAAGCTGAAAACCATTGCTAATATGGTCATAGAGTAAGTTGTTGGTAGACTTGGACGCTCATCTAGCCTCAACAGGTCATCTTCGGGTGATATCCTGCCTCACATCTCAGGGAATCTTGTTCCAAGATAATATTCATACCCCTTTCTTCAAAATACAGGCTTTAGTTTTCCACTCCATTGAAGAACTACTGAAGAATAAATGTCTTCATGTATTTTGCCAACTTTGCCACAAGCTGCTTTTTGCATCCAGCTGGCCACAGGTCTTTTTTATTCCCTCCGGCCTGGCCCCTCGTCCCGAGATGCCTGGAAGCCATCATGTTGATTCTCTTTCCATGGAGGTCTGTTTGGCTGGCGCCTCTTCTTGCTTCAGACTGGAATGCCGATTAGCCAGTTTCTTGGAATGATTTTAATCTCTCATCTCTCCAGCCCATCCATTTGAAGTAGCTAACAGGACCACAATGTCACCACACGAGTTCACCCTTTCCTTGCTCAAGAACAATGATAATACTTGTTAGTGATTGCAACAGTGGAGGAAAGTGTCGGTGCCAGTGTTCCAGTGACTATTTCAAGGATTAATTTTAGCATTTCTAGAAAGAAGTAGTTCGAAAGTCAGGAAAAATAAATGAAAATAAATCTTAAACAAATTTCTAATAGAAAAAAAACCACATAAACATATTACAAATCACCCATCTAGTTACCACTCACACTCTTGTGTCCTTTCTCCTTCTTGTGTCTCCTTGGAAGTCACTACCACCTTCTGAGGTCTTAATCAACAGACTTCAGACTCCTCCTGCTGTTTTGCTCCCTTGAGTGCAAACTTTCAGGACCACAGCCTGTGGGCAGCTCCTCTGCTCTGCCTCAGGCTCTGAGTAGGGTAGCTGTGGTTTTGATTGATTTCTCCTCCTCAATCTACCTTACTTTTCCTTTTCTCCAGTGGAGAGACTCACTGCTTCTGAGAGCTCCTCCCGCCACAGGTGCCAAACTTTTGATGGCTTTTGAGGGGCTGGAGGGAGAGAGCTGTACTTGTAGGAACTGAGTGGTGAAGAGGAGCAGAGAAGCCTAGAGAGAGGGTGGGAAAGAGGAGGAAAGATTGGAGAGGGACAAGAAAGGGGACAAAAACTTGTTGATCAGAGGCTGAAATAATAGTATCACAGCTGTTATTTCAGTACTCAAAATAAAGCATGATGCATTTGATTACCAGGATTTAGAAAACTGGACTTGTAGTCACTAATGATGTAAGAATCACTATCAATATTTATGAAGGGAGTTTATATATTTAATATTTAGTGTCAGGCACCATGCTAGGTGCTCTGAAAACCCTATGGTCTTTCAGAATAGGTCCTTGTTTGATGGTCAGTGGCTATCAGAAACTCCAGACTTACCTACTGGTCCTGTTAGCTTTCTCTTCAATCAAAGAGATGAGTATATGTCTAGTAGGCAAATGGCCCCCCCATTCTCACCCTAATACCTGAAATTTGAGAACGTTCCATACATTAGTTTCCTTTACTGCTCTAATAAATTATCACACATTTAGTGGCTTAAAATGATACAGATTTTATGATTTTACAGATTTTGAAGTCAGAAGTCCCAAATGGATCTCAGTGGGCTGAAATCAAGGTGTTGATAGGGCTGAGTTACTTCTGGAGGCCTAGGGAAGATGCTGTTTTCTTGCGTTTTCAAGCTACCAGAAGTTTCCCTGCCCACATTCCTAGGCTTGTGGCCCCTTTCTATATTCAAAGGCACTTGCATCTGTCTCATATGGCATCGCTATGAGACTGACTTGTCTTCTTCCCTCTTCTACATGTAAAAGACCCTTGAATTACATTGGACCCACCAGGCTAATCCAGTATAATGACCATACTTTAAGGAATTAACACCTTTAACTGACTAACTTTAAATCCCATACTTGAAGTCTAGCTGGTCTTCTGTTTTTATTTCTTTCAGGGCCCGCCATGGTTTTATGTTTTATTTGTCTTCTTTGTCTTGGCTCAATGTCTCTAATTCCTCTTCATTTTTCAAAGTTAAATTCAAGTCATACCCTTTCCATGAAGCGCTGGCTACTCTGGTCAACATGCTGGCCTCTCCCCATAGCGTTGATAATCTTTGGCCTATGGTGTTCAACACATGTATTAGGGCTTATACATTATTTTCTGAGTATTTTCTGTGTGTCTTAGCCTTCCAAGTCATATGCTTCTTGAGACTAAGGATATTTTTGTACCTATTCTAATATGGTGTATTGTTGTAAATAATAAATGTTTGTTGATTGACTGGCTAAAAATAATTCTATAAAAATAACTGAGACACATGCTTGGTAGTAGAGGTCTCCTTATTGTATAATAACTATAAAAAGTCTAGCACAAGGCTGGGCGCTGTGGCTCACACCTGTAATCCCAGAACTTTGGGAGGTAGAGGCGGGTGGATCACTTGAGGTCAGGAGTTTGAGACCAACCTAGCCAACATGGTGAAACCCCGTCTCTACTAAAAATGCAAAAATTAGTCAGACATGGTGATGGGTGCCTGTAATCCCAGCTACCTGGGAGACTGAGGCAGGAGAATCTCTTGAACCCGAGAGGTGGAGGTTGCAGTGAGCTGAGATCGCACCACTGCACTCCAGCCTGGGTGATAGAGTGAGACTCCGTCTCAAAAAAAAAAAAGAAAAAAAAAAAAATCTAGCACACTGACTACTTCAAGACCCTTCATTTCTATACCTCTCTCTTCATCTTGGTCTCCCAGCCCCATCCCACCCAGCCCATGTACATCTGAACTATTAAGTAGTTCAAAAGACCTTATGATGACATGCCAACTGGCCTTTAGCCTCCAAATGTTCTCATATTACAAAATGTATTATTCTCATCCTGTTGTTCTCTGCACATCTACAACCTCTACAGCTTTGAACAAGTAATCCAATTTGAATAATTCATATTCTATTATGAAAGACGTAAGGCAATTTTAACCATTCTGATCTTTTATTTTCTAACAAAGATCTTATTTAAAAAAATTAAACTGAGGAATTTGTGTGGTTTATGAAAACATCCGCTGCCTTCTCCCCTTGCCCTTTCTGCTAATGAGTCTCTTGGCACTTCCTGTTGAACAGTTTACAGCTCTGCTTTATTGAGAAGTCGAACACACACATGTTCACTTGTTTTAGTGGCCATACTATGATATGGAAAAGCAGACTCGAGAAACACATCCTCCAGTCTCAACTCAGAGTAAGTTTCTGTTGCTTTAGTTTGCATTTCATATCTCATATACTTTCTTTGGCAGTTTCTTTCCTATAAGTGTGAATACACACACGTACACACACATACATGTAAATATATATATATACACACACACACATATATCCGTTTTTGGTCAGTCAACAAACATTTATTATTAACAACAATGCATCATGTTGGAATATATATATATATGAATGTATACATACATAGCACACACATACACACACACACAAATGGATGTGATTTTGTTGAGTGGAGATGGTGAGGTTGGAAAAGTGAGAGGAACGTTAAGTGACACTTATTTTCCTATCTCTGGTTTCCTTTTCTGCATACGTGGTTGAGGAGTGCTGTAGTTTGAATATGTCCCCTCCAAAATTCAGGTGTGGAAACTTAATGGCCAAACTGATGACATTCAGAGAGACCTTTTTTTTTTTTTTTGAGACACAGTCTCGCTCTGTCGCCCAGGCTGGAGTGCAGTGGCACAATCTTAGCTCACTGGAAGCTCCACCTCCTGGGTTCAGGCTCTTCTCCTGCCTCAACCTCCCGAGTAGTTGGGACTACAGGCACCCGCCACCATGCCCCCCCCCCCTTTTTTTTTTAAGTAGAGACGGGATTTCGCCGTGCTGGCCAGGATGGTATCGATCTCTTGACCTCGTGATCCACCCACCTCGGCCTCCCAAAGTGCTGGGATTACAGGCGTGAGCCACTGCGCCCAGCCAAGAGGGACCTTCAAGGGGTGATTAAGTCATGAGGGCTCCTCCCCTCTTGAATGGAATGAAGAGCCTTATACAAGAAGCTTCACGCAGTGTTCAGCCTGCCCTTTAGCCTTCCACTGTGTGAGGACACAGCATTCCTTCCTTCCAGGGGCTGCAGCTCTCACAAGACAATCAAACAAGCCTGCACCTTGATCTTGGTCTTCCTAGCCTCCAGAACAGCGAGAAAATCAATTTCTGTTTTTTTTTTTAATAAATTTTCTACTCTGTGGTATTTTGTTATAGCAGCCAAATGAGATTAAGCCAAGGAGGTTAAAGAAGAAGAGTGGGAAGTAGGTTTTGTAAAATGCCATCACACATCTGGACTATTGAGACACATCCATGGCAACATGAATGACAGAAACCTGATTATGGGAGAGAACTGACCAAAGTTTGGGAACTCCAGCAAAGCTGAGAGAGTGTTCTTCAGTTCTTCTGAAGTAGCTCCGAGTGACTCCAAGACCACACACATTTGGTTTTAGCCTTGAGTCTGCTACTTTATCAGTGGAGTGACCTTGGACAGGTGTCTCAGAGTGCCTGGGCTCTATCGTCATCACCTGTAAAATGGGGCTCATAAAACTTGCCTTTTAGGGAGAGCACAGATACTAAGTAAGTGGGAGACTGTTTCTGTGACATAGTCATGTGATGGTAGACTCCCAGAATGACTTTATGTGCAAAGGGATCTGCTTCAAAGGGGATGGGGCATTTGACTGTGAAAATTACTATAGAAGGCCAAATGTGGTGCTTGGATGAATTCCCCATAGACTAAAGGGACAGCTTGGGGTTGAGTTCACTGGATGAGGGGCTGTGTGCTTTACTTGACTAGACCTAATCTGCACCTGAGTTGACCTCATGGGTTACATTGGCTGCTAGTGAGCTGTGAGTGTTTTCTGAGATCCTGGTGGCCTCTAATCCCATTTCCAGGTGGACAGAGGCGGGCTGAGGCACAGATGTGTTGGCCACTGTTCCTGGCCCTGGACGGTCAGGCTTCCACAGGGACATTGGCTGGGGCGAGAACTTAGCAGCTTATGTGGCTGTGGTTGCTTCATGGCTGGACATGCCTTGCCATTAAAAAGGTAAGAGGAGTTGACTGATTTCCATAATTTTCTTAGGAGGTATTGAGGAAACGTTTATATTTAATAAACATTGCTTAGTGTTACCTGTAACGAAGAAACAAATCAAGAGAAATGAGTAGTATGTTTAAATCAAGAGAAATGAGTAGTATATTTTATATACTTATATTCTATATTTTATATTGTGTTTATACACACACAAGTATATACACTATATAAACATTATATACATACATGTGTGTGTATAAAATATGTCCCTTTGGCAATCATATTGTGCTGTATTTTGAAAAGTAGACTGTGATTTGATATGTAAAATGAAAAAACTAACTTCTGTTTCATTCCCAGTAATTCCGACAAACCTTCACAAGCAGATACTACAAAGACCCAAAGGCGGCAGTAAATTCCTCTTGTTGATTTAAATCCCATTAGGGTCCACACTTGTGTAACAAATGTAGAAAATCCTATAACTGACAAAGCAGACGACTTAAGGGGGCTTTATACCAAAGAGGCTTATAGGAGTTATTCACAGAAGAACTTCCAATTGTAAAAGAGATAAACAAGCTTTGGATCTGAGTGGTGTTTAATCTGAGTGTGCATAAGGGCCAAGAAGGGCTCATATTGCAAAACTTACCAAAGAATCTCAGCACTTTAAAACCCTAGTGGTTCTGGCTTCACTGACCAAAGTTTATTATTCTAGTCAGTCAGTCTCTCTCTCTCTTCTTTCTTTCTGATGGTGAAGTGCAATATGGTATCCACTTTTGGCACCAAATTACAGTCCTGAACACCTTTAATTTACCCATGAATACAACTAGAACCTTCTTGACAACGTATTAGAAACAATTACTCTCTTTTAGATTGGCACCCTTTCCCAGGCCAAGGTTAAACATTGCAATTAGAGAAGTGTGTAAGCGATGGATTAAAATGTCAGGAAAAATATCAAACTGGGACAGTTGTTTTACTTCATAAAGTCTTAGCAGAGCTCTCTCCCAGCATGCCTTGTGTCTTTGTAAAA
The DNA here is from genome assembly GCF_003255815.1 of Theropithecus gelada. NCBI lineage: Eukaryota > Metazoa > Chordata > Mammalia > Primates > Cercopithecidae > Theropithecus > Theropithecus gelada. The sequence goes on along the minus strand of NC_037680.1, from coordinate 105,874,240 downwards.
GTCTTAATACGGACCATATGTGTAAATAGAAGAACTAAATAAAGCTTAATAGATCACCTGAGTCAAGTTATTGAATAAAACATCTGCTCTAAAACCAAGTTCAAATGTGCTCTCTGTAGAATCAGCATGTGATGATGTAGGGTACATGAAGCAAAGAGGAATTCTTACTTTCAAAATTTTGTAGGTGAAACCCAGCTCCACCAGGAAAAGGGCGCATATGGGAGAAGACGGGTGGGAGATGAGAGAGCCATCTGAAAGCCTGTGGATTTCTGACATTTGAGTTGTCTGTATGGTGGGACATTTTGATATAAGGAAAATTATATAACAGTGTTCAAAATCACAATTAACATTGCTTTATTTCTATTTTTTTGAGACAGGGTCTCATTCTGTTGTCCAGGCTGGAGTGCAGTAGTGCAATAACAGCTCACTGCAGCCTCAACCTCCTGGGCTCAGGTGATCCTCCTACCTCAGCCTTCCAGGTAGCTGGAACTACAGCCATGCACCACCAAACCTGGCTAATTTTTCATGTTTTTTTTTTTTTTTTTTTTTGTAGAGATGGGGTTTCATCTTGTTGCCCAGGCTTATCTTGAACTCCTGGAACATTGCTTGTAAACATTTTCTTTTTCGGGGGCAATGCAAGAACATCCAATTGCAAACCAATTATAAGTTGGTGTAAAAATAAGCATGATGCATGGCATCAAAAAATGCAGTGCAGTGTAGAGTTTGGGAGGCCACAGTAGCTTCAAGGTGAGGTTGCTGGCAATGTTCCAAGAGAAGGTGGACCGCTGGAGGAAGTGTGTGCTCCAGAGCAAAGGGTGGGCATTATTGCTGGTCATTCATTTCTTCATTCATTTACTCACAAATTGTTACTCAGCTCGCACTAAAAGTCACAGTTTTTACTACACACATAGACTTAGTGATGGCTCCAGGCTGTCCTAGATGACATTGGTACTAGATTGAAAAGGGAAGTCAGCAGACTGTGTCTTCTGTATCCAATTTGATGAGACTCCAAGCCACAGCCTTCCATATCTCAAAGGCATTTCTTTGAGATAAGGTGTATTTCTCACACCAAGTCATGTAGAGAACCAACAAGGAATATGTTCTCTCCTCAAGGAGAATTGTATTTTTCACAGGCTTCAAAACTCCTGTTTTGCTTAAGCTAGAAGTATCTCTTATGGTGGGATTTTAGGAACAAATGGTGTTTTTGTGGATAAAAGGATATTTTCATTAACTTCTAGTATCATTTCAGGAAAACAGCTACCAACATGGTTTTAGCAGATACCTTTTTGTTTAAATCTGAAAGAGTGTTAAATTATCTATCCACATATGTTTCTGGATGTTTATAAACTACAATATATACCCACAAAAGGAGGATGTGCCCATTAAAAAACACATTTAAAGCAGAAAATTTATCCATACACTCACATCCAAAGCTATTTGTTAAAACTCTTCGGTATATTGCCATTCAACCTATAATTTCTCACCATGCTTTAAAAAATATAAATTTATGTATTTGCAGTATATATATTTACACACACACGTATTACATAATGGTAAAATCAACCAAATTCTTTTTGTGATTATGTTATCTGCTTACATATATGTGAGGCTTGACATGAAAGTAAATATAAATATAGATTGTTGTTACCAGTTGGATTGTTCTAGATCTAATGATTATCTTTGATTTTAGGATAGTTACAGAACTTCCCTTTTGTGGATTAACAATTGTAACAGGAAAATGACTGCTCCTAATAGAAACCCTTCTCATAGTCATATAAACAAGTAGGGATACAAGTTCTCATTTAATGAAAAGTAGAGAAGAACAATTGCTTGTATCGGTTTTATTTGCTCCACAAAGATTCTGTGAAAATTGCAGGCTCTTTCTCTTGATTCTCTTGGATTTGGTGTGTTGACCATTATTCTTATGCCTTTGCCTTTTGGTTGCAGGATGGCTGCTGCAACTCCAATCATAATACATTTGTCCCTCAGTATCACTGGGGAATCGATTCAGGACCTCTTGTGGATACTAAAATCTACAGATGGTCAAGGCCCTGGTATAAAATGGCATGGTATTTGCATACAACCAATGCACACCCTTCTGTATATTTTCCATCATCTCTAGATTACTTATAATACCTAATATAGTGTAAATGCTCCATAAATCGTTGTTACACTGTGTTGGTTGGGAGATAATGACAAGAAAAAAGTCCATACCTGTTCAGTACAGGTGCAGTTTTTTCCCCAATACTTTTGATCTGTGGTTGCATGAATGCACTGATGCAGAACCCACAGGTACAAAGAGCCAACTATATTTATGTTTAGGGAATGAAGAAAGAGCAAGGTGCAGTACCCTTATGAGGGAAATAAAACTTTCTCCAGGAGGTCCCAGTAGAATTCTATCTGCACCCATTTGATGGTGGGCTTGCCAGAGTTGTATGGCAAGCTTACCAAGCCTCTTGAGCATTTCCAGCCTCTGAAGAGGAAGGCTGAGGTTAAGGGAATGGATAATTGCTACCCCTGAATGGTCTGTACCTTTAGTAAATTGTGATAGCTGGTACTAATCTGCTGTCATTGGAAATAGTTGAGATGCATAGACATAAGTAATTTGACCCAATGCTGTCCATTAGAACTATCTGTGATGATGAAAATGTTCAATAATCTGCACTGTTCAATATGGTGGCCACTGGCCATAGGTGACTAACGAGCATTTGAAAGGTGCCTATTGGGACTGAAGTACAGATTTTAAAATTTAGTTTTAGTAAATTTAAATTGAAGTAGTCATATATTGCAAGGCTAGTGGCTATCATACTGGGCAACACAAATTTGAGCATCTGAGTTATTGAGGAGAGTAAGGTTGACATTTGGGAGGTCCAGTCCTTTTATGATTATCTTACTAAATAATCAAAATATCAAAATGTTATTTCCTCATGCATATGTGTTTAGTTTGCATTTGTTTGTTTTTGCTTCACAAAGTCAACCAGAAGAGCAATTTCTCTGCCTAAACACAGATTTCTTGAAAATTTTGCGTGGGGATTGCACTTTTATAGTTATGAAAATTTGACACTACAGAATTTTTTAAAAAAATTCTAAACACCCCATTTTCTTTCACAGTGCTATTTCAGTGGCAGTAGAACAAAATGATTTTTAAAGGGGGTCATCTAACAGTTTACCTCCTTTCTGTCTGCTGTTGTATAAACTGTAAATGCATGTTTCCATCATGAAATGGTTCAATCTCTGAAATGTGTGAGTTTATTTTGGATTTAATTTTATTTCTGGCAAGTTTCATGAGAAAGAAATATCAGAGGAGATCAGGGAACTTTCAGTATCATGAGTCCTTCCAAGCCCTGATTTCCTCGTACACTTGGGTGTTGGTGAACATTCTGGCAGTGCTCTTTGGCCAAAGCTCTGATGGAATGAACATGGCCAAGCTGGAAGAGTACAGATCTCAAATGTGCTAATAGGAAACATCACTGGAGCTTGGAAGTCCAGCATCTTGGGTGGTGTCCCATGGGTTTGGGAGGTGTCATCCTGGGCTAAGTTTTGTCAGGAGATATGACATCAACAAGTCAATTTATCTTCCAGTTAGAATGTTCGTTTTACTGTTGGGTTCAACAACATCTTTTGCTTTATGTGATATTCAGAACAAAAGCCATGAAATGCTCTAATGGGAAATTCTGTACCTTTAAAAGCAACTGTTAAGCCAATTCTGGAAAGTTGGGAAGTGTGAGAAGTGCTTACTTTTGGACTGGGCCACAAATGTAGGTGGGTTGTGGATACTGCCGCCTATGTCAGACTCACACTACTCAATGAACCCTGAAGGGTTGGCTCACGAATTAAAACAAGAACGAAGATTTGCATCAACATCCTGTCTGGAAACAGATGGCATACTCAGAGATCAACTGAGGTGACTTTAAGAGGAGACTATTTACAGATGTGTGGATAGGATTAAGGGAATTAATAGGAGATAATAAAGCACTGAAGGCCAGCATAAATGGGATGTTCTTATGGTGTCTCATTGGTATAGTTTGCCTATGTCCCCAACCAGATGTCATCTTGAACTGTAGTTCCCATAATCCCCATGTGTTCTGGGGTGGACCCAGTGGGAGATAGTTGAATTGCGGGGCTGGTTACCTCCATGCTGTTCTCATGATAGTGAGTTAGTTCTCATGAGATCTGATGGTTTTATAGGGAACTTTTCCCTCTTGGCTCTCATTCCTCTCCTTGCTGTTGCCACGTGAAGAAGGACCTGTTTACTTCCCCTGCCACCATGATTGTAAGTTTCCTGAGGCCTCCCCAGACATACTGAACTGTGAGTCAATTAATCCTCTTTCCTTTGTAAATTACTCAGTCCCATGTATGTCTTTCTTAGCAGCGTGGGAAGGGACTAATCCACGCATCCTGAAAAGGGTTCAGTAGAGCCCTGGTTTTGGAAGAGAGGCCACCAAACAGGAGCTATGTCCCTGGGTGCAGGAGAAGCATCCAAGTGAACACACCCTGGCCCTGGAGGAAGGGTGGGAGAATAAATAACACCCTTATGTCTTTGTGCAGTTGCTTCTTTGTTCTTCCCATGTCTCCTATTGTCTGACACCTCTCAGAAGCCTGAGAGCAAGTGAAGAATGCAATCCATAGAGGATGGAGAATGACCCTTGAGGGTCAAGGAGAATAACCCACGCATTACTGTAATTTATCCAGTGCTGCTCTGTGGGTACAGGCTGCTAAATACTTCCATACACATTAGCTAATTTCATTCCCACTACAATCTCCATTTTACTAATGAGAAGACTGAAGCTCAGGGAAGTTATGCAAATATCCTAGAATCTAGCAGCTGGTTAATGATCAAGTCAGTAGCCTGAACTTTCCTCACACTCCCAGTCCAAACTCTTACCTTTATGCTATGAGAAGGATGTGGAGATTTATCAGAAGTAGAAGGAATATAGAAACCAACCTTATGGTATCAATTATAATCATAGTAATAGGAAGAATACCCCTGCCTGACATTTCAGACAAATTGTCTCACTTGAATCTCACAATATTTTTGGGAGTTAAAAAGGTTAGGTATTGTTAACTTTACCTTACAGATGAAAAATAGCAAAGGTTCAGGCCAAATGACTTGCACAAAACAGTATCTCAGGGCTGGCATTTGAATATAGTTTTTTTTTTTTTTTTTTTTTTATTCTGAATCCATCAGTCAGTCAAGTATACCACATTGCTAATTAGAAAATGCTGGCAGCAGGACAGTTTAATTAAATTAAGCCAAACCCCAAAACCAAATGGAAAACAAAAGGCATGTTATGTAGATATTCTGGTGGAGTACTAATATCTGTTTTACCTTATGGATCGCTATTTTTAATTTTGTCCATTTTGAAAAGCCTACCAACAATGATGTTCCATTGTAAAAGTAGTGAATAAACAATAGATGACTCAAAAATAAGAGGAAGGAAAATATTTGAATACATGGGTAGCAATTTCTTAAAAAAGTTAATTAAAAATTTATATAATATACCAAATACCAGAATTAATTCCAGATACAGAGTTAAATATAAATGCTTAATAGATGGAGAGACACCCAAAAAATAATGTGAAGGAAACAGCCGACGTTGTTTGGTCTGTGTTTCCTGGACACCAGTTGCAGTGTAGGGGCTGAGAAAGAGTTTTCTTTTCCTCTGGTAGATACCCAATAATGGAATTGCTGGGTTGAATGGTAGTTCTAGTTTTAGTTCTTTGAGGAATCTCCAAACTGCTTTCCACAGGGGCTGAACTAATTTACATTCCCAACAACAGCATATAAACATTCCCTTTTCTTTGCATCATTGCCAATATTGGTTATTTTTTGACTTTTTAATAATAGCTATTCTGACCTTGGAATACTACATAGCCATACAAATGAATGAAATAATGTCCTTTGAAGCAACGTGGATGCAGCTGGAAGCCATTATCCTCAGTGAATTAATGCAGAAACAGAAAATCAAATACCACCTATTATCACTTATAAATGGGAACTAAATAATGGGTACACATGGACATAAAGGTGGAAACAGTAGACACTGGGGTCTCCAAAAGCCAGGAGGGAGGAAGGGGATCAGGAGTTGAAAAACTGCCGATTGGGTACTATGTCCACTATTTGGGCGATGTGTCCGATAGAAACCCAAAGCTCAGCATTACGCAATATATCCTTGTAACAAACCTGCATAGGTATCCCCCGAATCTAAAGTAAAAGAAAAATAGAAAGTGTTTTTCCATCTAACACTTGCCACAGTTTTAGCTGGAGGTTACTGTCAGCTTCACAGATGAGAAAACCAAGGTGCAGAAGCCTGTCTAGAGCCCCATGGCAGACAGTGTTGTAGCCCAGTAGGAGCCTTCACTGTTCTCACTCCAGACTCCACATAGCTAACCACCCTGTGCTCTTAGAATAATTTCCATCCTGACTGTTAGAATACAGTGAGGGAAGAAATTAGCACTTTGTTTTGCAGACTTGTTAGATTTCCATAAGGTGCACAATAGTGTAGCTGAAAGCAAATAATAGAAGACACTGGGAAAATATTTGCATTGAATATGACAGTCAAAGGGTTAAATTTTGTAACAAAGGTTTTAACCAATGCATTTATCAACACCATGTTGATAAATGGATAAAAGGATGTGAATAAACATTAGAATATGCTTAGTAAACACATTTGAAAAAATTAAGCTTCTTAATAAAAGAAATGCAGATTAAAATAATAATGAGATAGCATTTTGCATATTTAAAATGAATAATTGTGGGGTTTTTGGTTGTTTTTTAGGCTAATACTAGGGAAATTACTAGGCCCTTGGTATGGTGGCAATGGAATTTGAACAGTCGCTTTGGAAAAGCAATTTGGCAGCAATTATAAGGAATCATAAAATTTCTACATACTTTGACCTAGCCATCCCACTCCTGGGAATTTGTCCTGAGGCAATTATTAAAAAGACAACGAAAGCCATGTGTAGGAAAAAGTTAACTGCAATAATATTTATAATAGTGAAAATTGGAAGTCACCTAAAGGTCTCATAACAGGAACTGATTTGGTAAATTATGGGTCTGTGTATTAGGGTTCTCCAGAGAAACAGAACCAATAGGGTACACACACACACGTGTGTGTGTGTGTGTGTGTGTATGTGTGTGTGTGAAGAGACTTTTTAAAATTAGGAATTGGCTTATGTGATTTTGGAGGCTGAGAAATCCAGATCCAGGAGAGCTGATGGTATAGGTTCCTTAGAAGTCCTAATTGGAAGTCAGGAGAAGACTGATGTCTTAGTTCAAAGACAGTCAGGTGGAGAGAGTCATTCTTTCATACTCAACCTTGCATTCTATTCAGGCCTTCAGCAGGTTGGGTGAGGCTTGTGTACCCTGGGGAGGACAACCCGCTTACTCAATTTTGCTGACTCTATTATTAATCTCATCTAGAAGCACCCTCATAGACACATGGAAGAATAATGTTTAACCAAACATCTGGGCACCCTGTGGTCCAGTCAAGTTGACACATAGAATTAACTCTCACAGTCTGTATAACCATCAAATTAATTATAAAAGCCATATAGTAGTATGAAAAACTAACGATGTCAATTGAAAAAGGGAAGAAAAACTATATTTATACTATGCTTTTAATTGCAAAAATGTCCACATGTAGATTAGTATTAAGAGTAAGTACAGAAAATAAAAATAACAATAGTGACCGTAACAGGATGGGGAAGTTATGGCTCATGCAGACCCATGAACACATGGGCTTTTTGTGGCACTGGCACATGGTTCAAAGTAAGTGGAGTTCTGGGTGCATGAAGGGGAGTGTTCCAAGATCAGGTTGAGTAGAAGTTAGAGCTAAGTAAGGAAAATTGTTTGATATCATCCTAAAGAGTTTGAACTTTGTTCTTATAGACATTGGAAAGCCAATGAACATGTTATAAGTAAATTTATATTTGGGGAATTCTGACAGCACTGAAGGCTTCCGAGTGGGAGAGGGGTGCTTTGGAGGACTTTGTAATGGTCTAGGCAGGAGGTGAGAGCCTCAACTAGTAATGGCAGTGTGGTCATGGAGAGGAGTAGAGTTGCTTGACAGGAATGTCAGAGGCGGGGATACCCGGCATTTGCCAAGTGCTCAGATGTAGACATGTGGGAAAGGAAGGAGGGAAGCAGGACTGCCAATCTTTTGGCTTGGATGAATGTGGTTAAGAGGAATGGGGAGGGAGGCAACATGCCAGGTTCCATGTTGAGTTTACTGATAGTCAGGTCATCAAGAGGCATCCTGTGTTTCTTCCACGAGACAGTTGGAATATGGATCTTTTCCTTGGGAGAGAGGGAATGGTGGTGGAACTTGAGCATGATTATTTGTGGCCATAGGTGAAATTGGGAGAGCGTGGGATGCCTAGAGAAACTGAATATCAGGAGGAAAGAAGACGGCTGAGGGCAGAACCCTGGGGAATTCTAAGGTTTAAAGATGGAAGGCGGCATTGATGGGGAAGGAGTAGTTTGAGGTAGATGTGCAGATGGAATGAAGCGAAGATCTCAAGAAGAGGGAGTAGATGGTGGAGCCAAAGAGGGCTGCAGATTTAGAAGGCTAAAGTCTCTTAGGTGGCCTTTGGATAGCCTGTTGTACCTTGGACCCTGCAGGTTACAGTGGATTATGGAGTGGGGACAGAAGTGGAGGAAGGAACCAGAGAACATGGAGTGAGAAGGTAAAGGAAAGTGATGCAGTAGATACATGGCTCTAAAGTACTCAGGACTTTCAGAGGCTTAAGCATAGGGTGACCAACTGTCCCACTTTGCCTGATACTAAGGGCGTTCCCTGGTTGTGGAATTGCATTCCCCAAATTAGGAAGGTCTTGGGCATACTGAGACAAGTTGGCCACCATACTTAAAAGTATGTAAGCTAACGTATCTGTTCTCTAAGGGGTTAGAGCTGGATGGGGATTCCAGATGTATGTACGTGAAGCAGTTAAATACCAATACAAGGGGGCAAGTCTGCACCGATCGGGCAATTCAGTGGGACAGAAAGTTTGGGAATGTTTTTGAAAATATTTATGGGTTAAAGCAATTTGGTGAAATTTTGGGAAAAATGAGCTGAGTTTTTTTGTTTTTAATTCTTTTTTTTCACTAAAATATCAAGACAGAGTAGCACAATAAAACTAGCGAATAAAGCACTGGTATAAACATTGTCAGTTTTAAGCTAAATAGCTTCCTTATTGAGTTTTCTAATTACTGTTTGATTTATTTAGTTTTAATTTTACTCCAAAGGGAATAAAAACTTGTAACAACACCTCATTAATTTGCATTAATGGGGAGGTGGAGTGCTATTTGATACGGGCAAACACTGAGTTTACAGAAATTCAATGCTAATAGCCCCTCCATCCTAGAAAAGACCCAAGTTGTGCAGTGGGGCCGACTGAACTCATAGAATCACCTCCTTGTTTGCCAGGCTGGGCCCTGCCTGCCGCCATCCCTGGGTGTTGGAGTTCCCACCCCTAGTTCAGTTTCCTGGCACAGGCTCCCAATCGCATTGCCTATTGGTTCACTGGAGAGCATGGGCCACTGGAGTCTTGGCGTCCAACCCATGTGGGCTTGGGGCCAACTTCGGGCTCTCTGTGACTCATTTTCCTCATCAGTTGTACAGTCCTTTTGTGAGAATTAAAAGCAATGTTTGTGCAGTAAGGATGCCCCTCCATCTGGGGCTCTCTCACCTGGCTGCTTGCCACTTGCTAGTTCTAGACAAGTCACCCAACATTTCCATGCCTCAGTTTTCTCTGTAAATGAGATTTAAAGTGTCATGGGAGCCTGGGCAACATAGTAAGACCCTGTGTATACAAAAAAATAAGAAAATAAATGGGCATGGTGGAGTGTACCTGTGGTCCTGGCTACTTGGGAGGCTGAGGTGAGAGGATCACTCTAGCTTGGGAGATCAAGTCTGCAGTGAGCTGCAGCTATGACACTGCATTCCAGCCTGAGTGACAGAATGTGGCCTTGAATCAAGAAAAAGTCCCCAAAACAAAAGGACAAATGGTGTCATGGAATTTACAGTCAATCACATATATAGAGTGCTTAGCTCAGTGTTCCCACATGTTTATTCTTAGTCCCTCTTTAACCATTTACTAGCTATGTGACCTTAGACATGTGTCTTTCTTTCTCTTTATTTCCTTATCTACAACAATGACAAAAAATAAATAAAAGAGGGCTTGACCAGACACAGTGGCTCATGCTTGTAATCCCAGTGCTTTGAGAGGTCCAGGCGGGAGGATCATTTGAGGCCAGTAGAACTTATCGAGACTCTGTCTCTATGAAAAGTTAAAAAAATTAGCCAGGTGTGGTGGTGTACACCTGTAGTCCTCCTAGCACTTGGGAGGCTGAGGTGGGAGGATCACTTGAGCCTAGGAGTTTGAAGCTGCAATGAGCTATGATTGTGCCACTGCATTCCAGCCTGGGCAACAAAGTGAGGCTGATATGGTTTGGCTGTGGCCCCACCCAAATCTCATTTTGAACTGTCATTCCCATAATCCCCACATTTTGTGGGAGGGACCCAGTGGGAGGTGATTGAATCATGGGGGCGGTTCCCCCATGCTGCTGTTCTTGTGATAGTTCTCACAACATCTGATGGTTTTATAAGGGGCTTCCCCCGACTTCTCTCTGCACTTCTTCTTGCTGTTGCTATGTGAAGGACATGTTTGCTGCCCCTTTTGCTATGCTTGTAAGTTTCCTGAGGCATCTCCAGCCCTGTGGAACTGTGAGTCAGTTAAATCTCTTTCCTTTATAAAATACCCAGCCTCGGGTGTATCTTTATTAGCAGTGTGAGAATGGACTAATACAGAGACCCTGTCTCTAAAAAATAAGTAAGTAAGTAAATAAATTAATTAAAAGGGCCTGAACTAAGTAATTTGTAGAGTCTTGCCCAGTTTTTGAACATTGTGTTTTCTGTACCATCAACTGAAGCTTGGGCTGAGGGTTAATAAATGTGTATTACTGTGGTGGCTTGAGAGACTGGCTTCAGGAGAAGATTTCAATTTAGCATATCCTGACCTTTGAAAGTGAGAATTTAGTTGAGGACAAAAGACTTCAAGAGGGTCTACAAAGAAAGGAGTATGGATCAAGATTAGTCTGTTTTTATGCAGATCCATGCAGAGGGTTTCTGTTGAGTAAATCAATAAATTGGGCAGAGTGTGGGCTTGTTTGCCTGCATCCCTGCTACTTGTCTTCTCTTTGTTACCATAGCTCCTTCTTTCCCACTCTGCAGTCTGGCCTGTCTTTGGACTTTGGTCATCAGTCCACTCCTTCTTTCTTCCCTAAATCCCAGGGCTCCTAACCTAGCCTCTGTATATGGAATCTGCTTTCAGACTGAGCTCATACACTTTCTCTCAAATGCTGGACATCCTACCTATTTGCTTACCTGTCCTCTGAGACCTGTCTGCACCATCCTGCCTTTGGGTGACATTTCTATCCTCCAGGTAATTGCTGACCCTGGTTTTGGCCTCTATCCTGCCTTGTGCTGTTGCTGGCAAAGCTTCAGCTTGGTTCCATTATTGATTTCTGCAGCGTGTGCAGGAAGAGTTACTCCGTGATTACGACTTGTGCAACTTGACAGTATATGGACAGGGGTTGAATGGGCACAAAATTTGTCAGTCATTTTTTTTTCTATATTTCTTTTATTGTCATGCCTTTTTTTCCTCAGGAAACAAAATTGTAGAGAAGTTATTTCAAGTGATAAAAATTCATGAATCTCTACAAGCCTATGTCGTGAACTTTTGTATTAGTTCATGTCGAATCGTTTCAATCCACTGCTATATTCCAGGCACTCTCACAAGCCCCCTTTGGTCCATTGAAAAGGAATTAGTACTTTAGTGGAGGATAAAAATAAGAACTGGTTAATGAAAGTAAAGACTATTACAGAGATAGATATGTACAAAGATTTTGGGCTGCACAGCTGAGGAAACACTCAATTGTCTGGAATTAGGCTTGGAGAATATTCCTAGCAGAAGTGACCATTAGGCTGAATCTTAGAGGTCATTATAGATGGAGATGGAGAACACAGTATAGTGAAAGGCTCGGAGGAATGAAATATGTGTTAGAAATGGACTGGTTTGGGATAGTTGGAGGGTGCATGAGGAGAAGATTAAGCAAGAAAGGTAGAACTAGGACCATGTTTAGACCTACCTTGGAATGCTATGAGAAGCAGATTGTCTGGTGGTGATGGGGAATTCTTACAAAATCAGAATGCATTGACTCTAAGTTAGTGACTTTTTTACCATGAGGAACTTGGGAAATAATGATTATTCATTTCACATTGAGTATCTCTGCATTATTTGAAGCTTTTGGAGATCTTCTTTATAGGACTAGTGATTCTGGCTCCTCTTTGTAAATTACCAGTTATACATTGACCTTCTCCAACCAGCCCTGTGTTTGAGCTGGGTCTCATGTTTTCTGTGGCATCCTCTCTGTCTGCAGGTGGAGCCACATGCTCCTCTCCCACCCTCCGTCTCTCTCCGTTCTCTCATCCCAAGTGAGATTAGCGAATCTTGTTTACTTCACAGCCAGGGCCAAGGAGAAGCTTTGAATGCATAATTTCTGACTGTATTTCTTCTTGGTGCTGTTTTCTCTCCAGAAAGGCACTATCATTAATTAAAGCAAAGTAAACAAAGCAAATCCTAAGCAGCTGAGCTTCATATTTTAAAAGACCCATAAACCTCATCAGCATAAAATAAATTAAGTTTGGAGCTTACCAAGTGCACACTTTCATTTTGATGGAGTGTTTCACGCTCTGGATAGAATCTTCTGAAGTCATCCAGAGCTCAGACAGGGCTCCCTGTAGATCCTGGACAAAAATGGGCTCTGTCTCCATTTGGCTGCTCCAGCAAGGAGGCTAATGGAAAGTAAAGGACACTGGTAGCCGATTCCAGCAGCCTTGAATGTGGACCTCTGGGCCATGGTTGTATAGTGGTTTTATCTACTTATCTATTTAAAAGTGCTTGAGATGTGTACATTTCACTGTGTAAATTATATCCCCAATAAAATTCTAAGTAAACAAAAACAGTTATCTGCTTATTTAAGAAATCTTCTTTCTCCTTTGCTTTTTTTTTTAAAAAAAAATATATGTATATATAAAGTGAGAGTTCTAAAGCGCCTTTTTCAGGAGAGAATTTTGAAAATTAAAAGGACAGTGACAGTAACAATATCATTTGCAGCTCTGGGACAGTCACTTTTTTGTATTAGTTTTCTCTTTTGAAAGTGGCATGCCAGGTTCTTGGTTTTGTTCATGGGTTTTGTTTCTGGTTTATATCCTCCTCATATGAGAAGCATACTTAAGAAATACTTTGTAATAACCTGTATAGTTTTTTTTTAATTTTTTACTTTTTAAGAGCTGGATAACTTGAGGATTACTCACATTTTTTAAAAAGGTTAAAACTTAAGGCCCCAATCTACCAACTCTAGCATCTGCATCATTTTTCTGCTCTTTTCTCTGAGACATGGTCATTTAGCTGCTGGTCTTCATGGTGATAGTATATTCTTCTTCCTGTGAGTCCTTACCTCTGCAGCTTTCTCATCCCACTGTTTTGGAAAGGAAAACCATCAGAACACCTGAGACAATGAGGCTGGATACTGGAGGTGAGAAGCAGACTGTCAGTATCAAGCTCTGAACTGGGAGGAGAAGCCTTCCAATGAATCTGAGCGTCCACTTCTCCTCCACAGCTGCTGATGCACTTGCCCCCTGGGCATGTTGAGAGGGACCACGTGGCAAGCATCATAGTTGATGTTAGCTATTTTAAAAAGCTGTCTTTGTAGTTCATTCTTCCGCTGCCTAGGAGTCTGCCAGTGGAGTCACAAGGCCAAGTATTGACGGCTTCACCTTCCGAGAGCCTTCTTAAAGTTGAGTGTCTGGCTATCAAGCCAGAAAGGAGATGGGTCACTGAGGGGGACATCCTCTTCCACAGGAAAAATGAGATTTTGCTGGACTCCTCCTGGCATTCAGTGATTTCCAGACCACACTCTGCAGAGGTGATTCTGCTGTCTTACAAAGGATTTTGATTTTGATTATGTTTTTAAAGTATCTTTTCATTAGTTGGAAACCATAATACAAGGAAGCACAAATGGTTGACTGTGTTATGCATTACATTTTAACAGGCTGGTTGGTAAACCACTAGTATATTAATTGGAGATCATGGGTATGAATTTAATTCTTTTATTCACTTTATTCTGATTTTATCATAAAATTTCTCTGCCATATCTGTGTACATATTTGAACTTATGATAAAACCTGTTCCCGATTAGATGCTAACACTGTTCGTTTTAGGAGTCAAGCCTACACCTGTCTATACATACCCTTTTCATGGGAACTCCCCATTGTGGTACATTTCAGTGCTCAGTTGAGTGTAGGAACGCCCAGGTGCCCCTGTTTGGTCCCTGCTCTGCTCATGGTCAAGTGGAATTGTGAGAATAAAGAAACACGCTGCAACCTAGTATATTTTAAGTGAGTATGTGAAACTTTAAGGCAGAGCTACCCTGAACAGCACCAAAAGATAAATGAATAAATGATACATTGAGGAAAATGTATTGCAAGACATTTAACTAACAAAGGTACTATTCTCTTAATATGCCACATGCTTTCACAATCAATATGAAAAAGACAAGCAATCCAGTAGAAAAATGGGCAAAAGACTCAAATAGAGCCACAGGAAGTACCGATTTTCAATAAACATGCCTAAAAGTGTTCAGCCTCATTCAGTTAATAAACTGTAAAATATAACAATGGTTAGAGTTCCCTTGCCCACCACTCCCCTCTGCTGCAGACCCAACTATCGTGTCAGGCAAGTAGCAGTTAAAAAGTGGGATAAAGCCCATGCTGTTGGATGAGGGATAATAGGTGCTTTCCTATATTGTTGTTATTTGCAGGAGTGCTAATTTTTCTAAATATCCATATATGATTAGTAAAATTGTATCATGATTTATTACAACACTATTGAGCCTAAGGAAAAGAGAGAGAGAGATAGGGGAGCTATGCTGTTAGGGGGAAATGTTGGATATATAGTAAAAATAAAAAGTAAACTGTAAAATAGTACATATGGTATGATCACTTTTATATGTGTGTGTGTGTGTGTGTGTGTGTGTGTGTGTGTGTATCTGTATAAAAAACGAAAGAAGAGGCTGGGACCGGTGGCTCACGCCTGTAATCCCAGCACTTTGGTAGGCTGAGGCGAGTGGATTACGAGGTCAGGAGATTGTAGCCATCATGGCTAACAAGGTGAAACCCTGTCTCTACTAAAAATACAAAAAGAAATTAGCTGGGCATGGTGGCGGGTGCCTGTAGTCCCAATTACTCGGGTGGCTGAGGCAGGAGAATGGCATGAACCCAGGAGACGGAGCTTGTAGTGAGCTGAGATGGCGCCACTGCACTCCAGCCTTCCAGCCTGGGTGACAGAGTGAGACTCCATCTCAAAAAAAAAAAAAAAAAAAAAAAAAAGAAAGAAAGAAGAGTCTTCCTGTGCTTACAAATATACTGAAATTTCTGGAGTGAGATGTAAAACAAAAACAAAAGCAAAATAAAACAAGTCAACAACAGAAAACCCTGCTGATGGTGGTAGACTTTGGGGTTTCACACTGATATTTGGCGTGTAAATATCAATCTTTTATATTTCATTATATGTTCTTCAATATCACTTCAATTTCATTTTTTACAGTAAACAGGTAGATCTTTAGTGATAAGAAAACTAATTAATAAAACAGTGCTTGATTCTTTCTCAATCATTCTCTAATAATGTCCTAATCTTCCCTCATATCTGATTCTAGAATCCTGTTTTTTCAAATCCAGATACTTGTAGATTTGTTTTTAATTGATGAAGTCTTCAGTATCTTTAGGATCTACTTCTTAAGTCGGTATATTTTGGCTGACTTGCCTTGACAGCTCACTGGCACCTCAGCAGCAGGGAAGGGCAGGGTGGAAGAACACCACGCTTACTCCGGATGAGGGATCCTCTGCTCCAGGCTCTCGGTCAAGAGCAGTGGTTAGGAAAATACCCCCCAGTGAGACAACCTGGGTTTAGATCTTTGCTCTACCACTTGCTAGAGTTATGCTGTTGGGCAAGTTACTTTCTCAGCCTCTGTTCCACACTATAAAACAGGACTACTGATAATGTTAACCACACAAAATGGTATGAATGAAAAGTTATGCTACTAACAAACATTACTTAGAAGGGAATCTGGAACGCAGTCTCGATTATATTGGATGTGGTCACTCTTTCATTTCTGTTTGTTTATAGACATGCCCGCCTCTGCTCCGTCTTTCAGTTTCCTTACCTGATATTAAAGAGAGCTAAATGAGATACCGTGGAAGGTCTTCTTCATGTTCAAAGTGTAATGATGTAATATTTGTATTTCCGATGCACTCCAAATTAAATTCTATATAGTTTAAGATTATGTAGAGTTGTTTGTGGTATTTAATTGTGAATTTACTGCTTCATTTTTTTTTTTTTAATCAACGGTCCTTGGGTAGCTTAAATGAAGACAACATGTTGCATGATTTCTAGGTTCTTTTCTCATTGACAGAAATTATATACATCTGTACCAAGTCAATGTCACATGTCTGTTGTGCTGAAGACTGGGAATAGAAGGAAGATATAATGTTTATCTTTGAGAGGCACAGGGGTATATGACTTAAAGAATTTTGGGAAAGGGACTGATCATAAAATGGACTGTTTTGGTCAACATGTTATTGACTGAGAAACTGATTGGAAGAACTGTGAGCAATTTGCTATTCTTGTAAGGAACCCTAGAGTTTAGAATATGGAAACTACCCTTCCCTGAATCAATGCTTGTTCTAGCTTTCTGGATTCTAGGTTTTGCCTTTGTATTTGACTCATATACTCTGAATTTAGTTTTTCTGATTGGAAAAAGCCAACCTTGGATGCAGACGAATGATGTAGACAGATGCATCCTTGAAAGAAATGGCACTCAAAATGGCTGGAGAGCCTGGTGCAGTTGAATGAGGATTATGGTTGGATGGTGAATTGGAGGTAGAGGGCCAGGGGGTGGGCTGCCCCCTGTGTGCTGGGCCCTATGCTCTGCCTGTTTATCTAACTCAATTCTCATGAATTATCCTGGAAGTTGGACATTTTACCAGTGACAAATGGAGGCTTAGAGGGTTTAATTTCCCCATCTGAAGCTATAAGGTAGTAAGCTACAGAACCTGGATTGGAGTCCAGGCCTGACCTGCTCCTTAACTCCCACATTTTTCTTGCTACTTCTGGTCTCCTTGCTTAAATTTGTTTTATTTCACGAATCACAGAGTATATTTTTAACCCCTTCCTCTGGGCATCATTAATTTGTGTTGGTCACAAAGGGGATTCAATTTGAGAGTATGTTTGAGGAACTAGCTCGGGGTCACGGGATGAGGATGGGGTGAGAGGGTGTGCGTCAGGTGGGTCAGCCGGGATGTGTGGGACAGGAGAATGGCTGGAATCTGGGGGTGGGAGCTCCTGCATTCTAAATTTGTCTCTTCCACCTGCCTTGCTGTGCTTTGAGTTCAGTCATGAATCCTCAATTTTCTCACATGTGAAATGGGGACAATATTACTTAATTATTATCTACCTATTATTACCTAATGGGAGTATCTGTGCACCTCCCAACCACATTCTAAACCTTCAGATAACAGGGTTGAGCACAAGGCCCAGTCTTTGTTAAATAAACCTTTTGTTATATCTTTGTGCCCTACTCCTATGAGCATTTTTAACGTAGAAATGACAATCTAAAATAGGACATCAGAGAGGACACTTCTCCAAATCCAACTCCCCTTTCAGCTCTAGATAGAACACAGAGTCCTACTTCACACTTGCATTCATTTCTTAGTGACATTCTCATGGGAGTTTCCTGTTCCTGCTGTAGGGGAACCTGGGTTGTGTTTCTTTTGACAGAAGAGGGAAAAATGAAGACATTGTGCAACATGTGGCAGCTGTAACATCTCTCTGTGATGAATTACTACTTACTCTTGGTGAACTTCAATAAGTTGTCCTCTGAAAGGGAATTCTAAATTTCTCCAGAAGAAACTTTTAGACACCTGATTCGAGGGCATTGAGGAAAATTGTATTTTAAGCCTGACTTAGGAAAAAAAATAGGCAGAACCCTCAAAGGGGTGTTTCTCCTTTGTCCTCCCCTCTCCCTCCAAAAATGCAAATTCGAAGAAAAAGAGACCATGATAAAGACCTAACTTTACAAACACACTGAGTAGGTCTGGAATTGTTTTACATTAAACCAGTCTGATGCCATCTATGTTTGTGCAACTGTAATGTTAAAACTGATTTTAGAAGAATGACTTTGAGATCAACTGAGATTCTGATTTACTGGAGAAAGCTGCAGTTACTTTCAGAATTGTGTCCAGCCTTACGCTGAGTAAGAAATTCATTCGAGAACGTGTAATTTCCTTAAAGTTCTGATTAATTGGAATTTTCTAATATATTGTCCCAAACATTTCACTGCATGCTGCTGTTGGAAGGGATGTGTGTAGCTGCGTTGTGACGCTTTCTTTCCCAGAAACTTTCTTTTCTGACAACCTCATTTATCCAGAACACAACCAGAGTCTGGCAATAGTGGGAAGGAAAGTCCTCTGGAGCTCAGACAGCTGCCACAAAGCCCAAGCATCACATTCTGTAGAAGAGATAGATAAAGCGCTCACACATGGACATTAGAAAGAGAATGTGGTGCTTTTATGGCTAAAGGCAGTGTATATACATTTCTCAATATCCTGGAGAGCATTTCTCCATTTTAGCCCAGTAACAAAATTTATGTTCAAATGGGTAAGAAATATGACCAATAAACAGCTAAATTTTACTCGTGTAGTCTGTTTAAGAAAACCACAAGCATGCAAATAAAGATTTTTCATTCATCCCTGTCCATTTAAGACTTGGCATTGGGAGAGATCAACTTTGCATTTAGACTACTGTCCCCAGAACAGTTACTGTTCAAAATGTTGAATGAACAAGTAAGTGAAAGACAGAAGGGATATACGCATTAGATTGTGTGGGACACCCATGTCTCAGCAGCCTGCACAAAATAGGTGTTACTGTAATTTTGAATCAAGTAAATGCTCCTTTGCTCAATTCTGATTTGTGTTCAACCTGTTTCCCCTAAACCAACCTCTCCTATTTGTTTACATATTTCTTTGTATAATCTCTTTTATATCATCATTTCACTGTCCCCAAGTTACTCTCCTTTTCTCACTTTTGGGGACAGAATACAACATTGCCACAATAAATACTTCTTCATTGTAAGGCAGCTTTGTTTGGAAAGGGGCTTTAGAAACTAGTAGTTGATGCAGTTTTTAGCACTGACTGTCTGAAGCCACAGAAAGCTTGATTAAATTTTAATTAAAGTATACCTAATTAAAACCTATTGGCTCAAAATAAATGGAAAAAGTGATAATCGTCCTTAACTGTTTTTGCCAAGCTTTCACCAAGCTTTCCCTAAGCTTTTAGGTGTCCCCCCTGGAGGGGACCGCTGCTGCTGGCAGATACCAGAGCTTGCCTGGAAAGATAGAGCTTTTTTCCTGAACTGCCAGAGTTCACTGCCGGCTTGTAGCACCGTATGGGCACATTGCATTCACTCATTTTCCTATGTGCTCAACAAAATACCTATACATAAAGAATTTATAAGATGAAAAGCTACGTTGTTTGAATTTTATCTTTACTTATGTAGCAAAAGATGCTGAGAAAAGTGACTTGAAGTCTTCTGACTTTTCCCTTCTAGGTTTTTATTGTCTTTTCTCTTCTTTTTTTTTTTTTTTTTTGAGATGGAGTCTCACTCAGTCACCCAGGCTGGAGTGCAGTGGCGCGATCTCCGCTCACTGCAAGCTCCGCCTCCCGGGTTCACGCCATTCTCCTGCCTCAGCCTCCCGAGTAGCTGGGACTATAGGTACCTGCCACCACGCCCGACTAATTTTTTTGTATTTTTAGTAGAGACGGGGTTTCACTGTGTTAGCCAGGATGGTCTCGATCTCCTGACCTGATGATCCACCCGCCTCGGCCTCCCAAAGTGCTGGGATTACAGGCGTGAGCCACTGAGCCCGGCCTTCCTTTCTAGATTTTTGTGTGACCTCCTTGCTTCCTGTTTGGAATGGATCCTGCCCCTCCCCTTTACATATTTTACCTTTTTTTTTTTTTTTTTTTTTTTTTAAGTTCAAGTAGTCGCTGTCTGATACTAAACCATCTCAGAGGTCATGTCAAGAGAAAGAAAAGTTAATAAACAAAAATTTAGGGAAGCGGGCTTTATAAAAAGTAATTACCTTGTTCTTGGGAAATATTTTGTGGTTTGAATAAAGGTGATTATGGTGAGGATTTTCAAAATGTATGTTCATTTTCCTTGGTAATAACCTTTCCTTGATAGAGCTGTCATGGTAGCCTGCTATCAATCTGATCCTAGGTGCTTGAATTTTGAATGCTCTGGAGGCTCAGAATTTCTGCCCTTAAGCAATTGACAAATAAAAATGAATCTGAATAGGCATGGAGGACCTATTATACTTAGAATTAAAAATAAACTTATCTAGGAGACGAAAATGAATAGCATTCCACTTACATTTGAAGTAAGGACATCTCAAGGATGATGAAGGATTACTATTTTTCAAAGCCGAAGGATTCCAGGCTAGGTTGCAGTAATTAATAGGACCTAATACACGAAGTGGACAAAACATGATCAATGTTTAATTTCCAGGTCCTCATTCAAAGTTGTATTCCTGGACAATTGGTTGGCTCTCTTCCATGTGGTGATTCAGGGACCCAGGCCTCTTCCTCACTGTGGTTGCACTGCCCCTGTGGCCTCATTGACTGCACCTGGTTGGCACAAGTGGAAAGGTAGCATGAAGAGGCACAGCTACTTCCTTGAAGATTTTGCTCATAAGAGGCAGATGTTCTTTCTGCTCACATTCCATTGGCTAGAACTCAGTCATCAGTTCATACCTAATTACAAAGTAGATGGAGAAATGTGGCCCAGATGAGTGCCCACAAAAAAGAGAAGCAGACTCTGGTGACCAGCCAGCATCCCAGCCATGGAAACTATGTAGGTGAGGGTTTGCAAGTGGCTGACCCACAACCCACATTTGCCCTGCTGGTGTAGTTCCTTTGGCCAGCACAGTGCTTATAGAATTTTTACATTGTAGCAAGCACCAAAAGATCAGGACATTTTGCATAAGATGTGGCCCTCTCAGGTGTGGCCTTTTTTGAAACCTTTGACAGTGTTAATTCTACATTTCTTTTTTTTCTTTCTTTTTTTTTTTTTTTGCTGGCACCAAGTGAGACTTTATTTTTAGTTTAATCAGAACTCAAAAAGAATTAAGTGAAAGAGGAGTGACTTGTTCTTAACTGAGTTAGTTTTTGTTTGTTTGTTTTTCGAGACAGAGTCTCGCACTATTGTCTAGGCTGGAGTGCAGTGGTGTGATCTCAGGTCACTGCAATCTCTGCCTCCCAGGTTCAAGCGATTCTCCTGCCTCAGCCTCCAAATAACTGGGACTACAGGCACCTGCCACCATGCCTGACTAATTTTTTGTACTTTTAGTAGAGACAGGGTTTCACTATGTTGGCCAGGCTGGTCTTGGATGCTTGACCTCGTGATCCACCCACCTCGGCCTCCCAAAGTGCTAGGATTACAGTCGTGAGCCACTGCACCCAGCCAATCCCACATTTCTATTTGCTACTCTAGCCTAAAATTGAACAGCAACTCTACCTTCAAAGGGAGCATGCACTTCTTTTGTTTGCCACAGTTCTGGCTACTTCCTGTCACCCCCCATTCTTACTCTCCAGCCATGAAAGCCAAGTATCATTTGCCATTTATCATCTTACACCAGGGCTCTTCTCTAATTTTCACTAACTGTGCAACTCCAGGATTGGAAACCAGAGCACTGATTAATACCCTTTCTGTCCCTTTCCCTGTCCCTCTCCCTCTTCCTGTTTCTCCTCCTGCCTCCTACTTCCCTTTCTCATTATACAACAGAAGTTAAGGGACACATTTTGCTTTGAAACTGAGGATGAATAAATAATAGTTGGGTTAGTTAAGAAATATTTCAGTTAGTTTATATAATTACAAATGCTACTGGAAGGAAAGAAGACAAAGAGGAAGGCGGGGAGGGAGGGCAGAAAGGAAGGAGGAGAATGAAGGAAACAGTGAAGGGAATGATTCTATGCTTTTGAGAAAAGCTCCTAGATCTCTGCATAAAAATGTAACTGTCTTTTGCATGAATATGTTTCATAACCCCTATTCTCTTTGATCTATAATTTATAATTACAAATGGGATCTTTATCCTCTAAAACAAAAGAACAGGGAGATATGTTTCTTTTTGAGACAATTGTTACTTGGATTCCATACATATCCAAGGTAAACCAGACGGGAAGTGGTAAAAGATGCAAGGTAGAGTGGTGATCTAAGAAAAAAATATTTTCCTTCTGATTGAGAAGGCTGTTCATAGTGATTAATGAAGTCACTGCACTAGCTATGCACTGAGTTGGTTGTCAGGTAGTGACTGGGCACTGGCTCTTCTATTTTGCAAGAAAGTATCAGAGAAAGCCAGGGTCTGGAGGCAACCAGAAATGGACTCATTCATTGACCTGGTAGGAAGAGTCAATGAAGCCATCTCCTTTACAACCCAGAGGCCTGGGAAAAGCAAGCTGATTATTTGTGGTGATTAAAAGAGAAAAACAAATCAGGAACTGGAGCTTGCAATTGCATTGGATCCAGTTATTGCTTGAGTTGTAAAATGGAAGATACATTCAGGGAAACCAGTATCTCCAGCTAAGGGGTGTCACTGAGTTAATCCTCTCATCCTGTGTATAGGGGTCTCAATGGCAACACAGTGTTAGCCTTTTGCCATTTACCAAGCCCTGTTGTCAGAGCCCCATTGCAGTAGGTGGTTGGGCATCACTATTGTCATGGGCATCATTGTGCTCAAGGCATCTGAGGCTCTAAAGGTGAAGGCAGTGGTTTCAGTCCTCGCTAGGGAGGCATTTAAAAACATGGATTCTAAACTGAAATCTCAAGCCTGTTGTATGAGAATTACAGGGTGGCAGACAGAAGAATCTGAATTTTTGTTAAGTAATCATTACACAGGCAACTTGATGTGGGTCTGACTGTCTGCATCCAAGAACCACCAGCTGAGTGACTGCCTACAGATAAATAGGTAAGAAGGAGCAGAGCAACAATTCAAACCTAGCTGACTCTTTTACGTCAGATTGAGGTCATCCTACGTGATCCAAGCTGTGCTACTAATGTTGGATAACAAAGAAAGCAAGAGAAGAAACTCCTATTTGTTGAGGGCCTGTCGTGCTAAGGCACTTTTTGCATGTTTTATTTCATCCTGTGCTAATACTGTGTGGTGAGTATTTTCAATTCCCATTTTACAGATCAAGGTACTGAGGCTAAGAGAAGTTCAGTCCCATACTTATGGCCTCATGGTTTTATTTTATGGAAGGCTAGAATAAGATTGAAATCCAGACCCTTAGTAGGGTGCTTTTTCCCAACACCAATGTTATGCAAGTATTCCTCTAGATTTTTGCGTTCTCATTCTTACTCTAAATGAAGACTTGTGTAAAACTTGACTTTAAAATTTATGCTTATTGATGAAATTAATAATTATATTAGTAGTAGAGAAAGCAAAATTGGACAGAAGAGGAGGGTTCCATTTTATACTTATAGAGAGCCAAGCTATTGGTCTAATAAGTCATATTCAAAACTTAGTTATCTCCCACCTTGCTTGTCAAAGTGTAGTCCCAGGAGAGCAGAATTTGCATCACCTGGGAGCCTGATAGAAATATAAGCTATTCAGTGTCGCCCCAGACCTACTGACCCAGAATCTGCATTCTAACAAAATCCCTCAGTGATTCCTATACACGTAAAGTTTGAGAAGCACTGTTCTACCCAATAGCTGTTAGAAGCCAGATCTCTTACAGAGAAATAAATAGGCTCTTGGTGTTGTCCCTGCCAATGCAAATATATGAAGTGCTGGTTGACAGAGCATGAGCCTTGGCTTCAGCCCAGCAGATGGTTTGTAGATAGAACTATGGGTACCAATATATAAAATAAAATGTTTGAGTTGGTCGCTTTTGTGGAGTTGTTAGTATATTTATTTAACGTATGATGTCATGGTTAAAGAGCTAGAATTGGGTCTGTTTAGCTTAGAACATAAAAACATACAGCAAATCCTTCTTATGTATGGGTGCTTAGCCAGTGTGTTTTGATCATGAAGAGGTTTCTTGTTCAAGCTCAGTGGGGAGAATTTATAAACTGAATTTAAGGGTCTTGTCAGGCCATAGAGTCTATTTCACTTAAATGAGTTTCTTATTTTCTTATACCTTGTTTATTGTTTCTCTGTCATTCATATTCGTTTTGCTGTTAACTCTTGGGCAGAATATTTCAATATTCAATGAACATTGAAATGCTAAAGCAAACAAACAAACAAACAAAAAACCCATATTAACCATTGGTCTTGATAGTTGCTAGGATCTTTGGTTTTTTTTTTTTTTTTTTTTTTGTACTTATACAAGGGTTTTTTTTTTTGTTTTTTTCTTAAGCAATAATTATTGATTTGCTTTTGTGAGGAATGTTCCCAGAGTGTGGCTTCAGATGAATCTGAGCAACAAAAATCACCTTGGCAAGTGATTTTGCATATACTTATATTTTTTTGGTCTGAGTAAGAAAAATCTACATTTCACCCAAAGCACACAGGATCTATTTCTGCATCAGCCAGATAATGAGACAGTAATTGGTGTGTAAGCCGTTCATTCTCCGGGTTTTCTCACGGGGCATAATTTGTCTCTTATTTGTCAGGGATGGGTTCTGCGAAACAACACTCCTATTCATGATGGGCAGAGCAAATGTACGAAAACATTATCATAGCTGGGATTAATGGTCCACTATGGATTTATGTCAAGAATGTTAATGATTTGTTTATGAATAAGTGGGCCTGTCGCATGGTGAAACAGTAGCCTGCAGAACTGCTGAATGGACAGTTTGCTTGCAGAGGATTCTTGCAGGAAATAAATACTCTTGCCAGGCCTTTTGCATCTCTTAAGTAGCTACTGTGAATTGACTCTGAGATTTGAAATGGTGGCATTGACCTCCCCAAATCCTGTGATCGCTGCTGCTGATCTTGTAACTCTACATGTTGTTGACATAATATGGAGAAAGAATATCTTTTTAGGGTTGAATATAATTTGGGTTTTTGTGTGTGTGTGTGTGTGTGTAAAAGGTGGTGAGAAAATAATAATTTAATTAAATCTCCCGCTGAGCAAAGTTCCCATGACCTCCACCCACCAGATTGCGTGTTCTTTTTGAAGTATATTTTAATTTGTGGAAGATATGAATTTGCCGCAGGTTTTAACTGGTAGATAAAAATGTTAATTATTGCCAAGTAGAGTCTAGGAAATGAAAAATAAATCAAGATTACTTAGTGATTCATGTATGTATACACATACAGATAGATACACTGGTAGATAGATGTAAAAATGTATAGTATATGTGTGTGTGTGTAGTATGTATGTGTGATTGTGTGTGTGTAGTATGTGTGTGTGTGTCTGTGTAGGTTGGCTGTATAAATGTTTGGGACGCAGTTTAATGATGTGTATTCTAGCTACTTTTTAAACATTTACGTTTTCAGGAAGGATGATGTTGTCTTTCTCTTGAGAAGAAACTTAAAGTTAAATGTTATTCTATTTATGTAAAAAAAATTACTTTCTTCTTTTCACTTTGGGATAGAATTAGCATAAGTCAGGTTTTTCTTGAATTTCATCCAAAAGGTCTTAAAAACATAAATACCAAAGTCACTTTTTGCAAAGTTCTAGTTCTCATTGTAATCTGAGAAGTTTCACACCGTTAATCTGACCTAGAGAATAGTAGCATTAGGCTCCTGGATAATCAGGAAAAAAAAATGCATATTTGTTTAATAACAATAACCTCTGCATTTATTCACTGAAGACCACCCAAATCACTCATAATGATTCATTCACTTAATCCTTATAGCAGATCTCACTGTTTTGAGGTTACAAAGCCACAGTTTGAGCCCCGCATCAGGACCATTTGGGTCCAGATCCCGTGATCATTCCATTGTACAGTATACAGCAGGATCAAAGCCTGTGTGACCTCACCCTTCGTGTTTTCTCTTCTTGTCTAAATTGCCCTCATGATTGTCCAGGAAGGTGGACAAGCTAATCCAATGTTATTGAAACAAAATGGTGGGCACAGATGGCCTTGCAGGGATCAGAGAACTCCTTGACAAGATGTGAAAATCTTGCATGAATTTTATGCTTTTGGGGTTTTATCTGATTCTTCAAGAGGTCAGTGAACCCTGCAAAGATCGTTTTACCATATTCCAAGCTATTAAGTTAGTATATGACTAATCATACTAGAGTTGATTAAGATGTGTTTTTTCACCATTATCATTATCATTCTTTGTATGCAGTACACATAATTCTGAAGTTGGGAAATTAATATTCCTAAGTCCTCATTTAAAAGTCACTCTCATTTCTTGTTGGTCGTGCTCTGTATAAACTATATTTCCCTCCCCTGATCAGCAGCTCTAGCAATAAACAACAGATAAATAGACTTGACCTCCTCTTGCCATTTTAAAGTTCATTAGCTTTAGAAGAGACCGAGTTCAGGCATGGTGTGTATTGATCAGGGTTCTTCCAGAATTGAGAGGAGCAAGTATAGTTTGCCAAATTTTCAGCTGTATTAAATTTCATTTTAATACTGTAATGGACCTCACTAAGGTTTGTTACATTAGACCTATGGGTCTAATAGGTCTAAATAGGTCTAATGGTCTAAACATTAGACTATTACAATAAGGTTCAGTTATCATTAAGCAAACAGTTGGATTTGGCATAGAGTTGTCAGCAGAGACACATTAAAATGAAATCTGAAGGTAATGTGTTGAGCATCTACCATGCACAAGGCATTAGTCTCCATGCTTGGAGAAGGAAAGATGTGCAAAGCCTGGGCCAAATGCTTAAGGAGCTGGGTATGTCCACTTGTGTGTAGATGGTGATCATGACTCACCTGTGTGCAGACTCCTTCGTATTCTGCTGCTCACATTTCCATCCCTTGAATTTTGATACAATACACATTTCAAGGTAAGAACACTTGAGTCTCAATGCTAGATTAGAGTAGTATAGCATATTGTTGGTGGCATAGAAGGTAGATGAAATTATATCATTTATTTTTCTTATAGAGTAAGTCTTCACTTAACATTGTCGATGGATTCTTGGAAACTGTGACTTTAAGTGAAATGATGTATAGCAAAACTATTTTTTTTCCCCTCATCAATGCTATAAAGAAAAGTTGGTAAAGAAAACAATGCTGTTTGAGGACCTGCTGTATACTGTTCTGCTTAAAGTTGCAGTTTCCAAGAGCCTATTGATGACATTAGGTGAAGACTTACTACACTGTATTAATATATTTTGGCTTAAGGATTTCCTTCCCCCATCCTCTTGTAGATGTGATTCTAATAATATTGACTTCCAATGAGAGCTGAACGCTGATCCTATTACTTTGTAGCCCTACCTTCTATATCAGGAATGTTTCAGTTGGAGTCTATCAACTTCAAGGCCACTGGCTCTCAAGTACTGGTATTCACTAGAATCACCAGGGGTTTTGTTAAAAGTGGAGATGTCTTTCTCCTGCTGAATGATCTTCTTTTGTAACCGGTACCCCAAAGGACTCTGACACTGAATTGGCTGCCTATGTATATGGACTTATAGAGAGATGAGCAGAAACCCCTGAAACTGTTTCCTAAATTTGAATTGTGCTCATTTTCTGAGGAGAGGATCCATGGTTTTGTTTAGATTTCTAAAGAGGCCTGAAATCCAGAAAGAATTTATGAACCACTGTTCTTAGGATGGAATGAAGGACATTAATGGTAACCATATATCTGTTACTCTGAGCTCCGGAGATAAATGGATTAAATTCACAGCCAGTGTGATGAAATCCTGTTGTAATTGGAACACTATTAAAGTAAACCATTTCCACTTACAAGCTTATAAAAAGTACTGCTTTTGAAATGCCATTTTATGTACTTTGTCAATATTACTTAAAAGTGATAATAATAGTTGATGACCAGGTGACAGGAAGAGTTAGTTTGTATTATATATGCAGAAGTACATTATTTATGCCTTACCTGAGGCTGGTATGGTGGAATCTGAAAGTATCTTATGAATAGTACATCAGGCAACTGGGACACTCTTGCAATTAGCCATCCCAGTACAATGCTCATGGAAGTTTTCAGCTCATGCCAAACCCCTTACCTCCATTCATTTTATAGGATTGGAATGGTAAGCCGGCATTGATAACTCAGGTCAGACATGGTGCAAGTATAAATAAAATAATGATGTTATCAAAGTAATTGACTTGAATTCCAAGAAAAATTCTTTAAGATTCAATGAGAGAAGTGAATAAAAGGCAAATTGATGCCCGCCCTGGATTCATAGCTTCTTCAGTTCCCTAAAACTTCTTGATAATGAGGACGTTTTGCCGAGTAGCGATGAGAACCTCATATTCTTCGGACGTGTTTTGTTACACTTCCAGACAATCAAATTAGTGGGTAGTTTTTCTTTAGGGATTACGTGTGCTTTTCTCTTTAAGAAATGTTTGACAATTGATTCCCAGAATTGCGAGAATTTTCTCTGTGAGTGAAGGAAGACTTAAAAAAAAAATACTTTAAAAACATAATTTAAATACTAGCTTCACTTCTATTTCTTTTCACATAATAGGTGGCAGGAGGAAAGCCCAAGCCTAAAAAATACTGTGGGAGCCATAGGAATGTGACTTTGGCTGGTTGAGACATGAAGAACTTTTATCTTCACAGTCAGAAAGAAAAAATGCCATGGAAGCCAAAG
This sequence comes from Theropithecus gelada, assembly GCF_003255815.1. Classification (NCBI taxonomy): domain Eukaryota; kingdom Metazoa; phylum Chordata; class Mammalia; order Primates; family Cercopithecidae; genus Theropithecus; species Theropithecus gelada. The sequence continues at coordinate 105,845,392 of NC_037680.1, read as the reverse complement.
TGAATATGGTTTATTGTAAGGAAAATACAAATAAAAACTTTAGTGAGATACCACCCCACACCTATTGGGAAGCCTACTGATAAGAACAAGAAATAAGTATTGGTGGTGAGAATGTAGAAAAATTGGAAACCTTATGCGTTGTTGGTGGGAATGTAAACTGATGCGACTGCTGTAGAAAGCAGCATGGCAGTTCCTCAAGAAACTAAAAATAGGGTCACCGTGTGATCTGGCAATTTCACATCTGGATATGTACACAAAAGAATCGAAAACTGGATCTCAAAGAAATACTGGTATACCCATGTTCATAGCAGTGTTATTTACAATAGCCAAAACATGGAAGCAACCCAGGTATCCATTGACAGGTGAAAGGATAAGCAAAATGTGGTAAATCCATACAGTGGAATACTCTTCAGCCTTCAACAGGAAGGGAATTCTGACACGTGCTACAACATGGATGAACCTTGAGGGCATTATGCTAAGGGAAATAAAGAAGACAGTCACACGCACAAAAAATACTGTATGTGTCCACTTTTATGAATTTCTTACAGTGGTCAAAAGCCTAAAGATAGAAAGTGGAATGATGGTATTAGGAGTTAAGGAGAGGGAAAAAACGGGAGTTTTTGTTTAATAAGCATAGCACGCCGGGCGGGGTGGTTCACCCCTGTAATCCCAGCACTTTGGGAGGCCAAGACGGGCGGATCACGAGGTCAGGAGATCGAGACCACGGTGAAACCCCGTCTCTACTAAGAATACAAAAAAAATAGCCGGGCGCGGTGGTGGGCACCTGTAGTCCCAGCTACTTGGGAGGCTGAGGCAGGAGAATGGCGTGAACCCAGGAGGCGGAGCTTGCAGTGAGCCGAGATCGCGCCACTGCACTCCAGCCTGGGCGACAGCGCGAGACTCCGTCTCAAAAAAAAAAAAAAAGTAAGCATAGCGTTTCAGTTTGGGAAGACGAAGAGTTCTGAAGATGGTTGGTGGTGATAGTTACACAGCAATTTGAATGTGCTTAATACCACTGAATTGTACACTGAAAAATGGTTAAGATATTAAATTTTAAGTTATTTGTATTTTACCATAATAAAATAAATAGAAAAAGGGAAGATGATTTAGAGGGTTTCACACAGTTTTAAAAAATGTCTTTCCTAGTTTTTGTTTTGAACACGGTGGTATTTTCATAATAAGAGCTTTCATGGTATAGAAACGTATCAGAAAGAGAGCAAAACCCAGTTCAGACTCTCCTGTTCATGCACCGGTGTCCATTCTGCATTGTGTTTTCCATACATACATACACAGGCACACCCATGCCTTCACACAGCAGGGAACAGGTGAGGCATTCCCTTTTGTGACCTGCTCATTTGGCTTAGAATGTATCATTTCACGTTATTCCATGATAATATGCTTAGTTTTCTATTTGCATATTTAAAGACTGGGAAGGAATTGAAGAGATGATTAAATGTTTCTGTGAAAATCATGTCATTCTAATACTGGGGGTAAATTAGAGCATGAAAAACAAGAGCAATGTGGTTGAAAGCCCTAGATGGAAGAAGATGGGGGTGCTGGGTAAGTGGGAGCTCAGTGGTCGGGAGGAAGAGACATTTTCCTTTTCTCCGACAAGCTGCCAGTGTAGTGGGGGTGGCAGATACAGTTGCTCACAATTATGCTACCATGAGATATATGATAACATGAAGATTTGACCAGCATCTCAACAGCTAACTCAATAGGCTGGGGAGGGTTCCTTTATAGTGGCTAAATGGCATGGGGCCCATATTAATATTACTTCAGCCACATACTGTTTTCTCAGTGCCTTTTTGGTCAAAGCAAAACAAACCGTTGGGATACACTCCCCACAAGCAATTCTCTATGTACATTCACTTGATTGGCTCCTCTAAAGAGTAGAGAAGCAAAGCAATGTGCCTACCTGAGAAGGAATTCTAGTATTAATGGCAAAAACCACAATTACTTTTGCACCAACCAAGTAACTGCTCATATGGCCATGGCCTCCCTTCCTTCTGGACCCCGGATGAGTCAGGGGAGGGCAGCAGCAGAGTCATCACTTAGCTCAGTAGCCTCACAAACGAACCAAATTGCCTTCTCCAAGTTCTCTTAGTGCCGGGACCTGGAACCTGTGCTTCCTTCAGAACAAGGAGAAGGCATGAGTTTCAAGTTGACCTTGATGTGAAATACAATTATTAGCTATTGTTAAAATTATTAAAAATATCTGTGTATGCACATACATATAATATATGTAGAAACATTTTGTTATTTGATTTCAAAATTAAATTTCTTTGCTATATGTGTTTCATTATACAGTCAAGCTCTGACTTGCAGAATTCTCAAGTATTGTTGAAAACTGTTGGAATAGATTGGGTTATATATATGTGTGTGTGTGTATGTGTGTGTGTATATATATATATTTATATATATATAATTAGATATTTCCCATTTGTCTTGAAGACATATATTCCATAGAACATTAAGCGCCTCCTTTAAATGCAATCATGAAGATAGTTTATAGATTTCATAAATCCAATGCTTCCTAGTTTAAGGAAATATCCTCTAATTCACCTCAGTTTTATTTTATATGTGTTCTTACTATTTGAAAAAGAATAGTTTTGTTCTTTTGCTGTAGCCACCACAGTAAGGCACATTTATTAAAAGTCAGCCATGAGCCAGATACTGCTCTAGGTACTAGAACAGTGGTACCCATCCAACTGTGGTGGAGAAAGAGAGAGTTCTTGCTCTCCAGGTGGTGAGAGAGCTCTTCCCATGGTAGAAGGCATACAATAAATATACCAACAAAAATTAAAATCGAATACCGTGTAATATAGTATAATAGAATAACATAACATCGGTTGGTACTAGTATTGGGTAGAAGATTAAATAAAGCAATGTGATACTTACTGGGGACTGTTTCAGCCCAGGAGAAGGAAGACCTTTCTGAGAAGGTGCTCATTGAAATATGGATGATGATAAGGAGGTTGTCTCAGGCATATTTGGGGTGGGGGTTACATTGCAGGTAGAAGGATCAACACTGGCAAGGGTGTCAGTTTGGGAACAAGCTTAGCCACAGTATCTAGAACATTGTGAGGAAACAGGACAGAGGAGGAAAATGAGGTTAGAAAAGTCAGGAGTTAGACCTTGTTAGCCATGGTAGGGAGTTCGGGATATTATCCCATGAGTGATGGGAAGCTGGTAGTGGATCTTAAAACAGAGTCAACGTTATGTAATCTGATCTTTCAGAAAGAGCATCTCTGACTGTTGTTTTGGAGGACAGATTGTAGTCAACAAGAGTGGATGCAAGGAGGCTGGTTATGAGGCTGTTGCACTTGGTCTAGAGAAGAGATTATGGCTAGAGCACGGGAGAAAGTAAGCAGTGGTTGCATTTGCAATATGTTTTGAATAGAGACCCAATAGGACTTATCAGTAGGTAAAGTGCAAACTCTCAGAGAGAGGAATCAAGTGTGTCTCCTAGAATTTTAGCTGAAACAAATAGCCGAATGGTGGTACCATTTACTGAGATGGGAAGGATTCCAGGGAAGAGATGATGACATGGTTTTTGGAGAAAGAATTGTGTGTTGCATATGGAACATATCAATTTTGAAATCCTGATTCAGATATCTAGTTAAAGATATGAAGAAGGCAATTGTACATGTGAACCTGGATCACAGAGCATAGGTCTCATTTAGGCATATATGTTTGAGAGTTATTGGAATATAGCTGGAATTCAAAGCCATAGATCAAGAGAGAGTGTGGGCAGAGGACAGAGCTCCTTCTGTACCAGAGACCTTGAAATGTGGACTGCTTCTGAGGGTAGATGTTGAGAACAGATAATTGCCTTACAGTTGGTGAATGTTTGAAAGGTATTTGTTACATATATAAATTCCAATTAAATTATGAAGTTTGTGCAAAAATCTTGTGTTTTGTTTTGTATCTTTCTAGTACAATGGGAAAGACAATAAATTTAGGGAAGATTTTTGTATATAGTTTCCAGAAAAATATTTGTTTGAAAAGCTAAGATTGATTTCTCAATGTGCCAATATTTTATAGCCTCCTGTTACTTTAAGCCTGAAAGCTATCAGCAGTTTTGTAATTAGTTGGATTTGCATCAAGAACTCAAAAAAAAATTTGAGTTGTTCGTTTTGCTACCACTAGTTTAAAACTTTAGGTTTTGAGCCAGAATACTAATGTTAAATTGGTTGAGTTTTTTGGAGCATTTTCTTTTTGTTTCTTAATAAGAGAATGAAATGCATTTGAAATGGTTGTAACATAGTCATAAAAGGAAAATTATGATGATCCAATAAATATCAACATTCCATTGCTTGAAGAATTTAAAAACATATACAGCCTCCGTAAGGTATTGGTGTCCTCATTCACCATGCTGTGAATCTCAGAAATAAAAGCAAGAGGGATTAATTATATTGCTTTGACTTTAGTTAGGGTTTAGTAAGAAATTTTTACTTTATCCTGGTACCAACTTGTAATTGTTTACCACCCAATGTGTAACACTAAACATGCATTATTTCTATAATATAATTTTACTTCATTTGAAGCATATGATAAAAATTTTGTTTTTATCTGCACCTTAAAAAAATAAATATGTGATTTATAGTATGCAATTACATAAGATAGGTAAAGAATAAACCTGAATTACCATTTTTAAGTGGTGCTATGTATAATGTATCTTCTCTTTTTGAGTTTATTAGAGTTAGATTAATATGATGATAATGCCAAGTGGTCTTTCACTGGGTAGAACGTGTAATTTCCAGAGTATGCTATAAAACGAAAAATAATGTCAGTGTTTTTTCTTCTCTTTAGGAATTTTATTACATTTTTTCTTGCAAAGGTTTTATGTACCATCAATGGTTATGAACTTTGATTTGGGTTCTGTCAATTAAGTTGCCACTAGTATTTATATAATTCAAATTTGTGTGCCTTTATTTCTCAGTTATGGAAAGAGGCTTGTTAGTATCTCATAGTATTATTTGTTATTTCACCTTTGTATTCTAATGTGTTTTTTGTTGACTATTTTGATAGTATGTTATTTGGGGCATAAAAGTGCATGCTTGTTACAGTTTAATTGAAAATTTTGCCCTTTGTGAGCATACAGTGATAAATGTGTTTGCCTTGTGTTTTACAGTTGATATTGTCTTATTTTTTGTCTATATGCTTGTCCATTTATTTTTAGCTCATTTGTATACTAGTGTATCAATGCTACTTACTTACTTTAATGTTCTAATAGTAAGCCTTTAATAAAAGGCAGATCTTTGTCTGCCCTAGGCAATGCATGTAACATATATTCTTTCTAATCCTTACAAAAACATTTAGAGGTAGATAGTATTAGTTCTAGTATATGGATAAAAGAAGTAAGACCCAAAGCATAAATATGATAAATATGACATGCACAGGATCAAGTAATTAATAATGATGGAGCTGGGGTTTTAAGCCAGGTCTGTCTGACCTCAAAGTCTGCCCTGCATTCCCTGCGGGCAGTTTCATAAGCAGCATGACACTGAATTACATGTAGCCCAGTCTGAGAAGCTTTAACAAGATAATTTGACTGATTTACATGTATTGTTGTAACTGATGTACTTAGAAACATTTTTATCATCTTATTTTGAGCTTTGTTGTTTTTATGATTTCTTATACTGCATGTTTCAATGAATTGTTTTAAATTTTGTTTTCTCCATTGATTTGGAAAGTATGGATAACTTTAATTTTGTTTTCTCCATTGATTTGGAAAGTATGGAAAGCCATAGATTATTTGTCTTTGAAACATATTTTTGAAAAGGGATGACTTTTAGTCTTTGAAGGCATAGATTCTTTGATTATCTTTGAAAACTATATTTGAAAATGCTAACCTATATTTCTTTTATCAAGGTTAACAATGAAACTGTATGTTTTTACTGCCTCTGAGTATAAAATGGAATATAACGAATTTCTTTTTCCTTCTCCCTCACTACTTTACAGTCTTTGAAAATGTAACCGAAGGGTTTTATAACCAGGTTATTATTACTGAGTTATGATTTTTGGATTCCATATAGTGTCTTTCAAGAAACAGTTTTGACTTTTACCTTCAGTGTTGCGTACATATATTAGTAACTCTTTATATTCACCTCCATGCTTAACTGGTTTAATGGTCAGTTCTCCTATATCACACTTTTACAATTCTTGGATTCTTAGTGTTGGTACTTCTCTCAGTTTGCATCATTTAATATATTTATAAGAAAAGAAAGAAATGTGGGTTCTATATATTCTGAGCATTTGCAGTCCATAAAAATGATGTGTTGGATGGATTCTTTGTTGTTTTGATCAAAACTCTGTAATGCTCTGAAAAGATAAAAAGACATAATCCCAGGGCTGTTCATTACAACACTGTATTAACAAAAGCCTGGGAATATCTTACAATCCATGAGAAGGGGATTAATTTACTAAACCATGCAACACTTTTTGTCTGTATGCATGTCCATGTGTATATGCTTGTCTATATGCTTGTCCGTGTTCTAGGTACTGTGCAGTTATGAAAAAAATAATTATCTCTAGGACATATCACTAAGCTAAAAATTAACAAAGTAGGGAAGATTGTGTACAGTATCTATCACTAAGCTAAAAATTAACAAAGTAGGGAACATTCTGCACAGTATCCTAGTGTTTAAGGAAAAAATGATACAATATGAATGGAAAAATGTGAACATATGTGTGTGTATGTGTAATATGTGTATATGTGTTTATACATGTATATATGCATATATTATATATGTCTATATGTATACATGTGTATTTATATGTGTGTGTGTATGTGTATGTATGTGTGTATATACACTTCATACATCTATGTATATGAAGGATAAACCATATGTATATGAAGAATAAAAAATGAGGTTTCAATGGGGCAAGGAAGGGACAGGGCAGAAGGGTAGAGGGGACTGGGATAGAAACTAGAATTTTCTAAATATAGGAAAATTTTGTGAAACCATGTAAATGTTTTCCATAATTATAGATACAATTAAAGCAAAATATAATATACACTCTCTAAAACCTGAAATCAAGATTTAAACAATGCAAATAACTTTGTATTAAGTTGATGATTCAACCTTATGGACAATAATTATTTCAAGTAACTGTAAAGCATTCACTGACTGACTGTCGTTAGTAAGATATAAAGTAAAAACAAAGAAAAAATCTGCAAAGGCATGTTACACTTTTTTTAGTAATCATTTGTTTTTAGTAATTTTTTATAGCAATGAGATTGGCATTGTTATTTTGAGCTTTTTTTGGTGTGTGTATGGGTATATATCTATACTATATACATGTACATTTGCATATGTATATATTTATAATATAGGAATATTAATTGTTTTATTCTAAAATAGCCTATCATGCAGTATTCTATCCTCTATTACTTATTTGCTTTATCCTGTGTGTATTTGCTTTACACACTTACTCACATAGATTAACAGATATATAGTAGGATACATATTGTATTCTATTATGTATATATTTCATATACATTATGAAATTTAAAAAAATAGTGATTATGTTAATTTTATTAAGGAACCTAGAGTTAATATGAAACTCAGGATTAAAAGAAAATTCTGTAATTCTAAATTTGAATTGGAAATATTTTTGTATTTAGTGTAATCTTATTGTATTTTGAATTCACATTCTCCTTAATTTAAAAATTCTGTTTCTTAGAGGTAATATCATCTTACCTGCTATTGAACTTGCAAATGATTTTTAATTTTTTTTTAAGTTCTTGTAGCAATGATATGTGAAAGCTTGCCTCTACATTAAGTCATTAGAATGACACTCTTTTTCTCTTATTCTAGAATACTTTTCAAAGCCTCTGTGTTGGTTTCTTCTCTTTTTAAAAGAAAATTGCCTAAAATTCATAAAGATTGAGCTGGTAATACATTTTATGTCTTCTGTTGCTTCAATCCAATTAGTTAATGGGTTTTTTTAACTGTGCAATGTTTTTTTTCTCTTCTGACTTTGAGATTAACTAGCCATCTAGAAATTATTTTTTTGAAAACTCAGAAGGTCCAATATATCCTTGGAATAACTATGGGTCAGTTCTAAACCCAGAACAACAAATTAAATTTAATTCCCTCCCAGAATTTTCATTAGGCTTTCTGAACCATAACTTGGTGGCAAGGGACTGGAGATTATTCTTGTTATACATGGGGTAATAAATTCTCTTTGACAATATCCCCCATTCTGCAGCTTCAATACCTCTTTGCATTATTGCTTGCCCTCTTGGGAAGCCATTTTGAAAATAACATATGGCTTCTCCTTCATTTTGTGAAGCCAGTGTTTAATTTGGCTGGGAGCAAATTTTACTTGACATCAATTTTAAATGTTTTTCTTTCTGGATAAATTACTTTGAAAGGTCATTGTTTTTCCCAATTAGGCTACAATATAATTTTATTATGTATGTACTATTAAGTATATATTATTTATTAATTATGTATCATTTAAGTTCTTCATACACACATACTGTCTCACACACACACACACGACATAACAAATAGTAATAATAATAAAAACCCAGCCCTTTCTGTAATATCTTAGGGACCTGACTCACAAGAGCAACAATATTGTCATTTGTCTTTACGTGTGGTCTGTGTGTGGTAGACTAACAATGCTTGAAAATTTGTTGCTACTTCTTCCATTGGGAGATGGAGTTTAACTCCACTCCTCTTGAATTTGGGTTGACTTGGTGACGTGACTAACAGGATGTGGCAGAAGTGACTTTCTGAGACTGATGTTGGCTCAGAACAAGCCTTAGAGCAGCATCAGCTTCTTCCCAGAACTTTTGGAGCCCAGCTCTCTGGGAGCTCTGAGCCACTATGAACAAAGTCTGATCATCCCGAGACCACTGGAAAAGGCATGGACAAGGGGTCTAGCCGAGAGTCTAACTTGAACCCAGTCTTCAACCCATCCCTGCCAGGAGATTCAACTGTGAATGAAGTCATCTTGACTGGCCTGTCCACCATCTGAATATCACTGGGTGATCCTGGTCAATAACTTGTGCAGAGAAAGAATCACCCAGCTGAGCCCTGCCCAAATTCCTGATCCATTGAATCACAAGATAGAGTAAAATAAGGATGCTGCTTTAAGCCACTGAATGTTAGAGTAATTTATTTTACAGTAAGAGATGACTAAAATAGCATGTCTATACTAATCTCTGAAGTGCAATTTGGATATGATAACTGAAATAGCGCATTAAAGAAGCAGCATGGAATTAGAAGCTTGGAAATTTATGTTCTGGTATTGTTCCTAATAACCTGTGTGGCTGAGAGCAAATTATCTTGTTTCTCTCAACTTTTTTTTTTTTTTTTTAGTTATAAAAGAGAATTGGCCTAATGATAATAATAACAAGAATAAACCTCAATGCAATAAAAGTAAACATTTATTGAATGCCATTGTGTCAGGTGCTGAAGTAAGACTTTTAATCCATTATCTAATTTAAACATCACATCATGCTTGTAAATTATAGGTATTACTATGATTATTACCAATTTAAAGATGGAAAAACAGGCTTGGAGATAGCAGGAACCTTCTCCTGTATGTTCTGTAAGATGCTTTTGTTGTTAACCTTCAGTCTTATTATTGGGTGTCTATGATTCTTCAAATTATTGCTTGTGAATTAGGATTTCCTCTTTGTGATAGCTCAGTAATAATTTCTTTTTTATTTTACCAAAATAAATTTTATAGTTACGAAGTAGGACAGAATCAGTTACATAAAGAGATCGCAAGGGTCTACAGTACAATTTATCCTGATATTCTTGATATGTTGGGACAGTAGAAGCAACCAGAAATGTCCAAAGGTTCTTCTTTTGGTCCCCAATCAGGTTGTAAGGAAGTCACACTAGAACGTATAGGGTGCACCTTACAAATGGGAACATACTAGTGACAACAGCTGACACACATTCTAAAGAAATGGATCTTGGCAGAGAGGATAAAAAAGGTACTCCTAGGACAACTATCAAACTGTCTTGTGTGTTGAAAGAACTAGTCTTCCTCTTAATTACTGGCAAAAATTAATTGCACTACATTTTCTGTATTTTTTTTTGGTTTGGCTTTCTATTTTATACCCCCTATTTTCTTCCAATAATTTTTCTTTCCCTTTATACTCATATAGTGTGTGTTCATTATCACTTAAAAAAGAGGGAAGGAAGGAGGGAGGGAGGGAAGGAAGGAAGGAAGGAAGAAAGGAAGGAAATAAATTAGGAAAACCACTAATATTAATTGAGTGCCTTTAATTTGTACTTGCTATTTCAGGTTTAAATTTTTAAATATTTAAAATGTAAATATTTTAGATTGATTTGGTTTTCCCAAGCCACCTGAGTAGTAAAAGTGAAATTGGATTTGAATCCATTTTCTAACGCTGTTTGTGATACACAATCTTCCTCACTATCTCTCATGAGCCTGCTCTTTAGTTGATGAGATTTATTTTACTTCAATTTGACTTACCAATTTTTAAAAAAATCTTAATCCAATTTAAGAGTGCTGATTCACATATTGCATAACATTCCCTGGTGCTTTGAACCTATTAATTTTGGTTGAAATATTAAGATTGTCTAAATATAATCTCATGAGTGAACTTGCTGAGTGAATTGAAAAATACCCTTACATCTTTTAGGGCTTAGTTGCAGGGTGTGTATTAGCTGTTGAACTCAGATTTATTCATGATGAAGATCTCTGAGGCACTGATGGATGTATCACTTCATGGTATTTTTTGGGAACCATTTGGTATATGGAATTGGGCTCTGTGCCATGCCAAGGGAGCCCTGAGAGAGGACCCTGGTTATATGAGCATTTCATTCTTTTCTCTTGAGAGAGTGTTGGCGTCCTTAGAAGCTCCCTCTTCCCAGAGCACTGGGCCACATGGCCGACATGCTGGCTGCCTTCATTTGATACCTGTGAACAGTTTCCTTTAGCCCAGTTGTTCTCCATTGGTGGCGATTTGCCCTCCTCCCAAAAGACACATGACATTTTGTGAAGCCAGCTGGGAGATTCAGCTGTCATCTAGTGGGTGATGGCCAAGGATGCTGCTACACACCCAATACATCCAGGACAGTCCCTCAACAAAGAATTATGTGGCCCGAATTTCAGTAGTACTGAGGCTGAGAAACCCAACTGTGGTTTCCCAACCTTTTTTTTTTCATTATTGCTCCCCTAAATATCCTTTTAGACATTTTTTTCCCGAGTAACATCCTCCTCAGTGAAATTTTAATGTGCTGTATTATAATGGTTTATATACTGTTGTTTTATCTGTGGTTTATACATAAGAAAAATAATGGGTTATTTTAGCTATCAAGAACCAGTTTTTGCCCCTGTCGGGGTGATCTGGTCCCTGTTGAGAGCGCATGTACCAGTGGATCTCCTTGGGAAGTGAGAGGCTTGCAAATAACCCAGTCCATGACAAATAGTTGAATGAGACAGAAAAAACAAAAAAGAAAAAGAAAAAACCCAAGAAGAGCCGAGATGCCTAGGAAATTAGCAATGATGCTTGGAAGCAAAATGTCTGCCCAATATAGTATCAACAGTCAACTATAAGCTGTAGATAGACAGATAAAACAGATTCTCAGTCTTTCTCCTGCCTCTCAACAGGCAGGCCCCCTGCCCTGTACTCTTCTTCTACAGAAACAATCTATAGACAGGAACTTGATGTTCATATTCTCTCTGTGTCCGTCTCCCCTTTAGTTGCTCAGTGGGTGACCATCTCTGTTTCCCCTAGTTCCTTCTAGGAGTCTTCAAGGATGCCTGTTCCATATCTGGCTCATGCTAAATGCCAGGAATTCCACAGGGATAGACAGACTGGGTCCTGCCCCTCCTGCAGCCTGGGGTATAGCTCAGGGCTGGTTCAACTCTATCATTTGCATAATACAGTTGCCGGTGTTTTGATACCTTATGCCATCTCCACAATTTTTATATAGCTAAATGGTAACTGAAATATTTACTTTCTTTTTATTAAATTGACACATCTTGTTAGGTAATACATTTATTTAAAAGGGAATATTTATGCCATTGCCTTAGAGGGGAACCAGTGTCACTTGCCGTAACCGGAAGGAAACAATAAAAATGAATACAGTGGAAAAAAAGTTCTTGAGCTGTTATTGCTTTCTGAGGGCTCTGAGCCTGGAGTCAGTAATCACTCAGCTTAAAAGGAAGATAAGTGTGTAAGAAAGGTGGTGAAAGTATGCTGGCATCAAACTGAGGCTTTCTCACTGATAGTGATATTAGCAATTTGAAAGATAAATCAAACGGGAATAACTTTCTCAGTATTTAAGGGAGATGAATACTATATAATTCTGTATCTGTGGGCTAGATTAAATCATCTCATGCACCCCATGAGTTGCTCCCACATTTTGGGAAACACTGGTAAGCTAAGTCCAGTTAACTTTGTGCCCCTCCCTTACCTGCTCCTCGACTGTTCTGCCTTATGGATTATTATCAACAGTCAACTATGAGCCATTTGAGGCTTCTTTTTGTTGTTGTTGATAGAGTTTCACTCTTGTCACCGAGGCTAGAGTGCAGTGGTGCAATCTCAACTGACTGCAACCTCCGCCTCCCAGGTTCAAGCCATTCTCCTGCCTCTGCCTCCCGAGTAGCTGGAATTACAGGCATCTGCCACCACACCCAGCTATTTATTTTGAGTTTTTAGTAGAGATGTGGTTCCACCATGTTGGCCAGGCTGGTCTTGAACTCCTGTCCTCAGGTGATCCACCCGCCTTGGCCTCCCAAAGTGCTGGGATTACAGGCATGAGCCCCTGTGCCCAGCCGCCATTTGAGGTTTCTTATTTCTCTTTGTGCTCCTAGTGCCAAGCACCATGCTTGACACAGAGCCGCAGTGTTTCTCTGCCACTTGAGTGATCTAATGGACCTGGGGCTGTGCATTGACCTCATATTGGCCCAGGTGGTGCGTAAGTTGATTCCGTGTGACTTAGGGTTGGGTGCAGCTCCATGGGTGCATGCTTGGTGAGCAGAGGATTCAGTGGGTTTCAGCCTCTACCTGCCCTTGACTGAAAGGCACTCTTTTGCCAGAACAATCTATACAACCACACCCAGCTGCTGTATATGATGGTAAATGAGACATGATTAACAGATACGAAGAGGACCTTCACTTCACAAGTTCTTCTCATGATTTAAGGGTAACCTGAGAAGTTCAATTTTTTTCAGGCATGGCTTAGATGTATTTGTTCTCTTTGATCTGAGGAGCACTTAAGGAGCGGTTACCAGTAATTGTCATTGAGAAAAATTTAATATAGAAGAAAAACAGACTTTATATAGATATTTAAAAGAATGCTTACTAAAGACCAAGGAGATTTAAGGAGCAGCTAGTTCATATAATTATCTTTTGCTGTAGAGTAAGGATCTAAAAATCAATATTACTTTAACAGAACTGTGCTCTGAGTGGTGTTACCTTTCTTCTCTCTCTTTTTATTTTTTTTCTGAGATGGAGTTTCACTCTTGTTGCCCAGGCTGGAGTGCAGTGGTGTGATCTTGGCTCACTGCAATTTCCGCCTCCTGGATTCAAGCGATTCTCCTGCCTCAGCCTCCCAAGCAGCTGGGATTACAGGCACCCACCCCCATGACTGGCTAATTTTTTGTATTTTTAATAGAGACAGGGTTTTACCATGTTGGCCAGGCTCGTCTCAAAGTCCTGACCTCAGGTGATCCACCCGTCTCAGCCTCCCAAAGTGCTGGGATTATAGGTATGAGCCACCATTCCTGGCCTCAGAGACACAATCTCTTCTGTTTCTTTTTTGGTTCTCTTTCTTCCTTCCACCCATCACTCTCTTCCCCTCTCTTCCCCTTTCCTTCTCTCTTCTCTTTCTCTGCCTTTTCCTTTTTTTATTTTTTTCAGGGGAAAAGTAAATGCATCCTAAAGTCTCAAATCATGCAAATATTTGTCATGACACTGTTAAACCATAGCTGACCACCAAGGAATGAATGGAAGCCAGTCGGACCAGGTCAAAGCAGGAAGGGTCAGAGTCAACTCTTTTAATGCCCCTGTTTTAAAGATGAAGAAACCTAGAGAGAATGAATGTCTTACCTCAGCTACACCACTTGTTTGGTTATGATGATGTGTATTTGTAACATGTAATTTGTGTCATGGATCAGAATTGATGAGAGTAACTATGGGTTTAAAAGTCAATAAGTAGGGAAAGGAATGTGAAGGATGAAAGTATTCCCAGTGATGCAGTGGTACCAGTCTGTAATTCAGCAACTATTTTTGAGTCATTTCAGTGGATAATGAGGCTAAAGCCAGATTACCATGGGTTTATGAGAGAGGGGAATAAGGGAAACTGGAGAAGAGGGTGAAGCAACTTTAAAACTGAGGTTTTCTATAGAGGGGATGGGAGAAATGGGAAAATAGCTGTGGTGGAGGAGAGATTAGGAGGCATGGATTCAAAAGAGGATTTTTGTTTTGTTTTTAGCCAGGGGAAATTATAGCTTGTTTTATGCTTATGAAATCATCCTGGAGAGAGGAAAACATGAATGAAATAAGGGAGTGATATGGTTTGGCTATGTCCCCATCCAAATCTCATCTTGAATTCCCAGATGTTATGGGAGGGACCCAGTGGAAGGTAATTAAATCATGGTGGCTGGTCTTTCCCATGCTATTCTCATGGTAGTGAGTAAGTCTCACATGATCTGATGGTTGTTATAAGGGGAAATTTTCCTGTACAAGCTCTCTTTGCCTGCTGCCATTCATGTAAGATATGACTTGTTCCTTCTTGCCTTCTGCCATGATTATGAGTCCTCCCCAGCCATGTGGAACTGTAAGTCCAATTAAACCTCTTTCTTTTGTAAATTGCCCAGTCTCTGGTATGTCTTTATCAGCAGCATGAAAATGGACTAATACAGTAAATTGGTACCAGGAGTGGGGTGTTGTTGAAAAGATACCCAAAATATGGAAGTGACTTTGGAACTGGGTAACAGGCAGAGGTTGGAACAGTTTAGAGGGCTCAAAAGAAGATGGGAAATGTGGAAAGTTGGGAACTTCCTAGATATTTGTTGAATGGCTTTGACAAAAATGCTGATAGTGATACGAACAATAAGGTCCAGGCTGAGATGGTCTCAGATGGAGATGAGGAACTTGTTGGGAACTGCAGCAAAAGTGACTCTTGTTATGTTTTAGCAAAGAGACTGGCAGCATTTTGCCCCTGCCCTAGAGATTTGTGGAGCTTTGAACTTGAGAGAGATGATTTAGGGTATCTGGCAGAAGAATTTCTAAGCAGCAAAGCATTCAAGAGTTGACTTGGGCGCTGTTAAAGGCATTCAGCTTTAAAAGGGAAACAGAGCATAAAAATTTGGAAAATTTGCAGCCTGATAATGCAATAGAAAATAAAGTCCCATTTTCTGAGGAGAAATCCAATCTGGCTGTAGAAATTTGCATAGGTAATGAGGAGCCAAAAGTTAATCCCCAAGACAATGGGCAAAATGTCTCCAGGGCATGTCAGAGGTCTTCACCTCAGCCCCTTCTATCACAGGCCCAGAGGTCTAAGAGGAAAACATGTAGTTCGAGCCCAGGGTCCCTGTGCTGTGTGCAGCCTAGGGACTTGGTGCCCTGTGTCCCAGCCACTCCAGCTGTGACTGAAAGGGGCCAACATAGAGCTTGGGCTGTGGCTTCAGAGGATGCAAGCTTCAAGCCTTAGCAGCTTCCACGTTGTGTTAAGCCTGCTAGTACACCAAAATTTGCTGCAGGGGTCGGGCTCTTATGGAGAACCTCTGCTAGGGCAGTGCAGAGGAGAAATGTGGGGTCAAAGCCCCCACACAAAGTCCCTACTGGGCCACCACCTAATGAAGCTCTGAGAAGAGGGCCACCATCCTCCAGACTCTAGAATGATAGATCCACTGACAGCTTGCACCGTGCACCTGGAAAAACTGCAGACATGCAATGCCAGCCCATTAAAGAAGCTGGGAGGGAGGCTGTGCCCTGCAAAGCCACAGGGGTGGAGCTGCCCAAGACCATGGGAAACCACCTTTTGTATCAGCATGACCTGGATGTGAGACATGGAGTCAAAGGAGATCATTTTGGAGCTTTAAGATTAGACTACCATGCTGGGTTTCAGACTTGCATGGGGCCTGTAACCCCTTTGTTTTGGCCAATGTCTCCCATTTGGAATGTCTATATTTTTCCAATGCTTGTACCTTATTGTATCTAGGAAGTAACTAACTTGCTTTTGATTTTACAGGCTCGTGGGCAGAAGGGATCTGCCTTGTCTTGGATGAGACTTTAGACTGTGGACTTTTGAGTTAATGCTGAAATCAGTTAAGACTTTGGAGGACCGTTGGGAAGACATGATTGGTTTTGAAATGTGAGGACATGAGATTTGGGAGGGACCAGGGGCAGAATGATATGGTTTGGCTATGTCCACACCCAAAGTCTCATCTTGAATTCCCACGTGTTGTGGGAGGGACCCAGTGGGAGGTAATTGAATCATGGGGGTGGTCTTTCCTGTGCTATTCTTGTGATAGTGAGTAAGTCTCATGAGCTATGATGGTTATTATAAGGGGGAGTTTTCCTGCACAAGCTCTCTTTGCCTGCTGCCATTCCTGTAAGACGTGACTTGCTTCTCTTTACCTTCTGTCATGATTATGAGGCTTCCCCAGCCATGTATAACTGTAAGTCCAATTAAACCTCTTTTTTCTGTAAATTGTCCAGTCTTGGGTATGTTTTTATCAGCAGCATGAAAACAGACTAATACAGGGGGCAAAACTTGCTGGAGCAGCATCCCTAAGTAGACAGGTGGGGACGGGATCAGCGTGCACATGGACCAATTGGCCATCCATAGGAGTATAGCTAGGGCATCTAGAGAAACATGAGACAAGGCGGAATCTTGGTGGACAGATGCTGAGGTATGTGAGCTTAGAAAAGCTCTCTTCTGTTTGCCTCAGTTTTTTCGGAGAAATAGGAAGTGTGTTAGTTTCCTAGGCCTGCTATAACAAAGTTTCACAAACTGAGAGGATGTATTAGTCAGGGTTCTCTGGGAAAACAGAACCAATAGAATATATGGGAGGAGAGAGAGAGAGGGAGAGAGATTTATTATATGGAATTGGCTTTGCAATGAGGGAGGCTTGATGTTAGAGATCCACAGTCGGCAAGCTGGAGACCCAGGAGAGCCAATGATGTGGTTCCAATGTGAGTCCAAAACCCTGGGAAGCAGAAATGATGGTAAGAGTTCTACTCCAAAAGTCAGCAGTCTCAAGACCCAAGTAGAGCCGATGGTTCAGTGTGAGTACAAAATCAGCAAAAGACTGATGTACCCACTCCAAGAGGTTAGGCAGGAGGAATTTCCTCTCCCTCAAGGGAGAGTCAGCCCTTTTGTTTTATTCAGGCCTTCAACCAATTGGATGAATCTCACCTACATTAGGAGAGGCAATCTCCTTTACTCAGTCTACCAATTCGAATGTGAATCTCACCCAACACATCCTCATAGACACACCTGGAATAATGTTTGAGCAAATATCAGGGCCCCATGGCCCAGTCAAGGTGACACATAAAGTTAACTGTCATAAGGGCTTAAAACAACAGAAATTGATTCTTTCACAGTCTGGGAGGCTGGAAGTCCCATATCTAGGTGTCAGCAGGGTTGGTTCCTAATGAAGAATCTGTTCCATACCTCTCCCTGGCTTCTGGGGGTTGCTGACAACTTGGCTTGTATAACAGACACATGCCTCCAGCCTCTGCTTCCATCTTCACATGGTGTACTCCCATGTGTCTCTGTGTTCAAATTTCCCTCTTCTCATAAAGACAGAGGTCATTGGTTTAGGGTCCATCCTTGCCCAGTATAACTTCACCTTAACTTGATTACATGTGCAAAGACCCTATTTCCAAATAAGGTCACATCCACAAGTTCCACGGTTAGAACATCAAACACTTTGGAAAACACAGTTCATCCTATAGCAGGAAGCAAAGCCCTCAGCTGAGAATGAGAATGGGGAAGAGGAGAAGCTGTTAAACAGTCATGTAAATGAGTGTATTAAGGGAATACAGTGAGAATGCTGAGCAGCCTGAACTGCCCACTTGGGGTTTAAGGCCTGAAGTGTCCATAACAGCCAACTTGGTCGGGTGGATTTCCCCAGCCCCCAAGCCCAAGACTTGATCAGAAAGTGAGTTTTACCATGGTTGGTTTTTCAAAAGAGCTGATGAAGTAGTCACTCAAAGTGTATGAAAGGGAACTGTCATGATGATTGACCTTGGAAATTAGGCTGGGTAAGAAAGACCAAGGGACATGAGAGGGAACACAGGGAACAGATGGCAGATGAATGGGCTGAGGTTGCTGTCTGGTTGACGATGGTGGGAATCCGTGGCCTTCAGCTGAAAAACTAAAAGCTCATGGTCTTGGGCAGCGAGTTAGATGCTTAAAATGGAGCTGTGGACAAGTGACCTCTTAAGTACCTAAGACTTTAAGTAAATTTCCTAAAATCACTCAACTGTTGTTCTAGGGAGAATTTTTTAATACTTAAAAAATATGTTTGATTTTGTAAGAGAAGTTTTAGGTTCTCAGCAAAATTGAGATGGAAGGGATAGAAAATTCTGTATACTATCTATCTCTTTCCTTCAAAACACACAACCTCCCCCTTGATCAATATCTCTCACCAGAGGGGCACATTTGTTACATTTCATGAACCTGCACTGATACATCATTATCACCCAGAGTCCATAGTTTACATTAGGGTTCACTCTTGCTGTTGTAATTCTATGAGTTTGGGCACATTTATTTTGATAGGTATCCACCATTATTGTATCACACTCAGTAGTTACATTGCCCTGAAAATCCTTTGTGTTCTTCCTATTCATTCCTCCCTCCCTTCAAACCCCTGGCAACCACAAATTTATACTGTCTCCATAGTTTTGCTTTTTCTAGAACGTCATATAATTGGAATCATGTAGTATGTGGCCTTCTCAGATTGGCTTCACTTAGTAATATACATTTCACTTAGTAATATACATTTAAGTCTCTCTTTATTACTCTTAACTGTGCCATTCAATCTTATTGCTGGAGGCAATTCAGAGGGTTATTAATTTTCATTACAAAAAAGTAATCTGTTCATACTGGTGATGCTTTCTTAAATCTTCATCACTTAGGTGAGAGACATCTCTGATAATGTCTACAAAGAGAAATAAAGCAGCATGTCATTTCTGAGCTGTTCTATTGCAGTTAAATGGTTCAGAACTTCTAAATGTAAAATTAAGATGCTAAGGATATTGTAGTTATAAATTTGGATCTTTTGATTATCAGTAGAAAAGCCTTAGAGGAATATTTGGAGAAAAGGCTGATCAGTGTAATTTCCTGACTTCACTGTCGTCTTGTATTATTTATAAGGTGGTACGAATCTGATTTCAAAAGATATTTGCTGATGGATAGCTTTGATCTTGCCGTACTCTAAGATTCTCGTTGACATCTCATAGCCTGCAGAATATAGTATAGTTTTTCTATGACCTGAGCTATTTTTTTTCCAGCATCAACTTCTGCTGTTCACTTTTTTGGACTGTATATTTCAACCAAACTAGACTACCTGCTGGTTCTCAAATACAGCGTCTGCTTTCTGGCCCTGGGCTCTTTCTCCCTTCAGGGCCTCATCTGTTAGCATCCTGTTATCTCACCTGACCTTCAAGGCCCTGCTCAGAGGATTTCTCACTAATAAGGCTTCCCTTTAGTCCTGAGAGTCTCCAACATTATCCCATATCAGAATTAGCTGGAGGGCTTGCTAGGTGGCAGGAGACCTGGCCCCATCCCCAGAAATTCTGATCCAGCAGGTCTGTGGTGGGTCATGGAAACTTTCATTTCCAGTAAGTTCCCAGGTGATGCTGATGCTGTGAATCCAGACTTTGAGAACTACCATGCTGATGGTTTGAAATCTTTTTCTAAGTTACATTGACATTTTGAGACTTTTTTTTCCCTTCCTAAAGCTTCATTCTGTCACTGGAAGCATAATGTTAGCACATACTTACTAAACGATAATTATTTACCTAATAATATCTTCTATGTGCACACAGATTATGCACTTTAGATGGATTACTGATTCCCAACTAACTGCAATATTTACAACACTTAAAATTATGAAGGACATAATTTAATCTTTGATGAGTCTACCAATATCTCTGTTCCGTGCATTGCCTAAGGTGCACCTTATAAACATCAATCACTTCCGGTACTCTAGAAAAAATTAGGTCACTTGAACTTTCTGCAAAGACTCATCAAGCAGAAGTTTAAAAGATGGAGGAGACTTCAGATTTGGGACATGTATACAAAGTGCATGTGGTTGTAATTATTGGCATTTATTCCAACTACAGGAGATTTAGCCAGTCCCTTTGACTTGGCTCTTGTGTTTGGTGCAGATTTGGGCTTGTGTTGGGTGGGGGATATATCCAATGAGGGACTCAGTTGAGGACAAAAGGGACAAGGTGAGTCTGGGCAGATTGGCCTGTTTTTGAGCAAAGGTGCATGTGGCCAAGGAGAGTCCAGCCTCTTTTTTGCTTTGTGCTGCTCAGTTCAGGGCTAAATCCAGGACAAACAAATGACCTACACGCAGCTGCCTTTGCTTAAATCAGCTCAGCAGACTGTGTTCTCAAACAGCTAGATAAAATCTGGCATTTACTTTGTATCTAGCGACCTTTGCTTTGAGGAGAGCTGCTTTTTTTTTTTTTTTTTTTTTTTTTTTTTGCGTTGTTTTGGGGGGGGGTTTTTTTTTTTTTTTTTTTTTTTTTTTTTTTGGCGGTGTGTTGGGGGGAAATCTTGCATGATTGGGTTTTATTATAATCTTGCATTAAAGGGCATATACAATTTCCAATAGGTTAGTAATGAAAATGGTTCAGTTTTCTTAAGTGGACACTATGAGCTCTTTTTAACTGGTATAAAAATTTAAGGGCGTCTTTTACTTAAAACTTACTTTTGAGTAGTTTTTCTCCTCCAAATTCTCTCTTTCTTTTTGGTGTTTCCTGTTCATCACTCCATTTTAAGAGTGGGCTTTACTGTTTTGAATGGGAAGCATTTTCCTAATGAGGCATACGATTAGGAGCCGGAGGAACCCAGACATCCACTAATGTCTTTAGAAGGGAATATACATAAATGGGCTCTGTTTTCTGTAGGCTGGGTGGGGTTGGGGCAGATGGGATCCATCGAGGTCCCTAGCCTGCAGGCTCTGTCTGCGAGGACTGGCCGTTCTTTGGCCTCTGCTTGTGGGAAACCCAGGACTTTCACAGCTTCTCTGTATGAATGGGGAGGGGCGCAGAGCCTCAGGCTCAGGGGACACAGAGTTGAGATCATGAGGGGTAAGATTTGCTGATGGTCTTGGGTCCAAGGTGGGGGTGAAATTTGCACCTTCTCTTTTCAAACACGTGCAAGCCAGAGGGGTGAGTAGTGGAGGAGCTAGTGGTACAGGGATTACACGCAATTTCTTTGGACTGAGTTTTCACATCTGACCTTTCCAGAGCGGATCTGGCTTTGGGTTGTGGCCTCACCCTGGGGTCAGCTCTGCTCTTCACATGGTCTCCATGTGTCCTCCGTCCCTTCTTCTCCTGACTTGTGCCCAGTGCACATGGACGGTCCCACTTCCTTCTTCACATCTTTTTCTGATTCCTTCAGACCACAAGAGACACTTCCCGCCTCTAAAATATCAAAGGATGTGTAGTCTCGATCACATAGTCTAACTCTGTATAGAATTTGACACTAAAATGGCAAAGATTCATTTCAATATGGGTCATTTAAAATGCCTTTATAAATAATAAAATATATTTAATTGGATATAATTAGTAAACATTCACAAGAAGTGGACTGTTTTTTATTGTGACTTATTATAGAAAATGACTATAAAATTTATGGCACAGTGGCCAGGAGGATTAGAGTCACTGAGAAAGATTACAATCAAGATTAATGGAGCGACAATAAGATAATCACCAACAAAATAATTATTTCCTGTATTTTCTTTTTCTTAAAAAAAAACTAGGCCGGGCGCGGTGGCTCAAGCCTGTAATCCCAGCACTTTGGGAGGCCGAGACGGGCGGATCACGAGGTCAGGAGATCGAGACCATCCTGGCTAACA